>NC_135553.1:14485000-15085000 GCF_964340395.1 Glandiceps talaboti
CTCCCAGTTTTGTCGAAAGTTCACAATTTCTTCTTCCATGCACAGCAACTCCGAATTCTGCCTCATGATCAGCCCCTCGAGACCGCTGATTCCCTTGGACCGAGTACGGGCCACCATCAATACTCGACGCTCGGTCATTACACCATTATGTGCGTCATCAGCGACCTTGCACTCTCTGTCTCCGTACTCTGGCGATATGTAGTCGACGTACGCAGTATTGACTTGACCATTTATCACTCTTCTTTGCTGTTTCTTGGTCATGTTTTCACTAATTGTCGACAATTCTTCTTGTGTTTCATTAATTGTCTTATCATTTTCTTGAAATTCCACCTTCTTCTTTTTCTTCTCTTTTTTCCCTGAAAGAGAAACGATGATAGTAAGTATCAACTTTATATATATAACAATATTTATACATACTACGTCGCAAATATAATTTATCTTTACTTTGCATATTCTATATTGGTAGATAGGGACAACATTTCACACATGCAGACTCATTACAAAATGAAAACGAAATAGAAGTAAGAGTGATACTATGTAACCACCCTGCCCATTGCAGTAGATTAAACAAAATTTATTAACATGTCTACATTTTAACCAGACTTCAAAGACGTAACAATGTACTAAAAAATACTTGTATTTTGTTTTCATTGTAAACGAGTCGCGTGTTTGCATTCGTTATCAGTATCTACTAATATTGTATGAACCAACTTTTTAAGATAAAAAATACATATATGACGCACACTGCTTCGGCATGGTTAGGTGGAATTTGCTGTATACCGGGTTAATGGGTATATGCCGTTTGTAACGTCAATCCCGTTAATTAAGATTATGTAAAATGTATTTAGTATATAGTTCGAGTAAGATTGAAAAGTGGTTCTCATAATATGGTTTATGTGTAATACTCCTCGCAAAAGTGGCTTGCATGGGAATACCTATCGATACTAAGTAACTTGAAGTCAGTCTTGGTCCAGTCTCCTCTGAGCTCTCAAGACAATGTAGTTGTCCTTGCAAATGTTCAACATTGTTCAAGCAATGCAGGAAAGGTTATCGTCATACAGTTAAGTATATAGAATTGTTATTTGCATCTTAAAAAGGGTGTATTGCACTGCTAACACATTGACGTAAAATTTGCGATTTGTTGAAATTGCAATACTAACATTTAAACAATTGTTCAGTCTCGCCGCCTCTGTGTGACATGAGGAAGCTACTGTTGTTATCACTCACAGATACCATCATCATCATCATCATCATCATCATCATCATCATCATCATCATCATCATCATCATCATCTCAACCAGTTGTGACGTTGACGCTACCACATTTGTTTCTTTCTCTTTTTTCTTCGTCACACTCACACTCACACTCGCCTCACACAAACTCGCAATCGAGTAAAGTAAATACCTTTTCTTCGGTGCATTGGTCTCCAGTATACGAATTCCCATATGATGCCAATCAACACAATACAAACCCATCCGGCCATTGTGTAAAGAATCAATGTGATGGTTTGATTGTGGAACAGTGGTTCAGGTCCCACCAACATTACGAAACTAAAGGGCTGGTCAGTGGGAAGAATGTGAAATACAAGGAAATATAGAAGTCAGTTGATTTTAGTTACTGTGAAAGAGAACATGTGGGTACTTTCGAGTCTTTCAGGCTCAAAATAAGTAAATGATATTCTAAAAGACGGTCTCGTGACTTATCTGAGGTATCGGTGAATATATTTGGTAACTTCTGTATTAAAATTAGAATAAATGATATTTGCTGTTTGAACTCTTTTTCTAGCAATATCCTTTGATGTATTAGTCTCTTATTAAAGTTGCACAACATAAACCGCTCGAACTTTACTTTAGAAGACCATCTAAGACAGAGTGAACTTTGACTGCGAAAATGAAGTTCAACAATCGCATTGATGCCAAACCCCCTCCACCCTTATACGAACGAAGTTTGCTTATTGAGCTTGTGTGACATTGTGCTATCTAACAGAGACAATACAAGGGAATACTCAACAATAAAATAAAAAGCGGTTGCAATTTTCGAAACTGTTTCAATACAATTACACGAAACGATGAGTTAAGGTGTATAGTTAGAACTGCCTTAAGTAGGGATTTTCAAAAGCATGGGAACAATTTGATGCGGCGTAGTTTCTAAAAGAACGACATTCAGCAAGCTGGTCGGCGCTTCATTTGCATATACAATGTATTTTCGTTTCGTCACGCGCGTATGCTTTTGGAACCTCATTAGCATATATTTTGTTTATGATTTCTTAGGTCTTGTTATAAACAATTATAAGCGTTACATTTAAAAAGTCGCTCACCTTGATTGAATGGAGGTCGTTCTTTAATTTGTCGAAGATTTGATTACGATGCAAAAATAAATATTCTCTGAAACAGTCTATATCGTTGCCGTTCATATTTTTGACCAATATTCCATGATGCATTGGATTGTTCAGAAATTTTGCCACTCCTAGGCCGTATTTGTTGATCACGTCAGTTTGCACAGACGCCGAGTACTGGTCCAGCACAAAGCCATCATAGTTATCGGAGGACACTTCTTGGTACATTTGCTCGTGAGAGTTGAATACTAGGCAGGGTATAAGCAACAAATATGATGTCATTTACATGTACTTTCTGCCTATGCTGAGTATTTTTTTGTAATTTTGTTCTGTGGATAACAATCTGACCATTCGAAGATAAGTAAGTAGCAGATACACTGCCAATACAGTTGATATATTAGGGACCGGCTAATATGATGAAATAGTTCCCAGCAATATTTAACAGAACACAGATATTCTCAAAATTCTTTGTGCAGAAGTTTGGTAAGACATGACATGACAGATTCTGGCGATATTGAATTATGTAAGGATACAAAAAACGTATGTGTGTGTGTTGGTGCGTGCGTGCGTGCGCGTGTCTGTCTGTCAGTCAGTCAGTCTGTCTGTCTGTCGTATATGTGTGTGTGTTTGTGTTCTACATGATATAAGCTTTACTAAAGTTATGTTTGTAGATCTCCAGTGTATAACGTTGCAATAATAAACACAGAGGATGTCTGTACTGCTACTAGTTCGAGTTTGCCATCTTGAATATGAGCAGACATTGTAATTGTAAGCTACCCATTAACAGATAACAGACACTCAACACGTTTTGCATTTAAAAATAGCCGATGCCCTTTTGTTATTTAGTCAATTTGATAGCAGGGTGTATAGTGATGAGTCATCCAACTTCCACACACGATGCTTAGCAAATGATGTTATTTTCAAGTTATTTCCCAAGACGCCTATTACATACATACATACATACATACATACATACATACATACATACATACATACATACATACATAAATACATACATACATACATACATGCATACAGGCATACATACATACATACATACATACATACATACATACATACATACATACATACGTACGTACGTACGTACATACATACATACATACATACATACATACATATTACATACATACATACATACATACATACATACATACATACATACATACATACATACATACATACATACATACATACATACGCATTCCTTTTAGGTATTGTTTTTAAGCTTTTTGCAATTTATTGACTTACAGACACGGACTTTCTCTATACTGTTGCACTCTGTTTTTGTTTTGAGTAAAAAAAAACGTACTAAAGTTGTTAAATAATAAAGTCTATAGGGCCACCACACGGTTACAATTAGAGTACATGTCAATTATTATGTGTAAACCCCCTGTAGCGATTTTCTACTCTTTGTCAGGATAATGGAAGGCCATTCTCCCCAAAGAGATGATTACGGGAGTAATTAGTATCTGATACTAAACGATACCTAGGATAGCTATATCATGTCTCTTTCGATCACAGCCATTTCTATTGAAGTCATTTAAATTTATACTTACCATAGACAGTGGAAAAACTGTCTATGTACTCATTACTAAGTATAGACTCAAGGAGGCCATAAACAAACAAACAAACAAACAAACAAACAAACAAAAGGAAAACGCACAAAACAGTCAAGGTTTCCAGGATGTTATCTTTTACATCAAGGTCCCACTTACATAGAGTATACATACACAAGTCATTTATAAATTTGTAGTAAATATAGACATGTCCCCTAGAAAGCCATCAACAAACAAAAGAACACAAATAGCCAAGATTTTGAAATGATCACATCAAGGTTGCACATGGAATTGACATAGCAAGCAATTTATAAAACTGTTGTATGTATAGAAATATCCCCACGTAAGACAGACACAAACATTTAAGAAAAAAAAACACATTTGACATTTTTTGCAGCTATTGTACTTACAGTAAACTTCTGCACCGGAATCTACCACGAGTCGGTGTTGTTCTGTGCCATTCAAAACGGCCAACTGGATAGAAGGATCAATATATAATAAATTGTGTTAGATACATAATTATGTTAGATACACCATACATAATTATGTAACGTAAGATATTCAGTATGCTGCGCAAATTACAGCCCGTTTTGGGTTAGTGTTCACCGGTCCCGTTGGGTATAAATACTCAGAAACAAGTAAGAAACTCATACTTTTAAGATTGCAAGATTGAATGAATACAGTTTCTTGCAATAGTTTGTCTTTAATGAAGTGAATTAACTTGCCACCATGCAGGCAAAAAGACATATATCCACCCATGTGTCTCCTTCTACTGACAGTATGTTTAAATTATCATGGTAAATTATTTTATTTAGACAAAATGTAGCAAGAAGTTACCATCTTGCTTAAGGTGTAGAGTGTAGTTTTTCTTATGCTGTCTGTGTGGTTGTATTAATCCAGTAAATAATAAATTGCAATTGGCTGTAACTTAAACGTTGAATCCCCATTGCAAGCAAAGTGAGTGCTCCCGGGTATATTTGGCAAAGGTATGACAGGTATAAAAGTCGCATTCGTTTTCAATTTACCGTTCGTTTACCGTATATTGTACTATCCTAGTGATTCTTGGCACCGTCAACAATATCTCCAAATTATAAAAGTCTTAATTGTAACTGTTTTCAAATGTCAACAAATATCCGATATGGTCACATTTAATATTTATGTGTATGTCTCATCATGAACTTATCAAACTTCATGAATACGTACCAGCAGAATAACACAGAGACGAAAAGACAAAAATAAGGACTTAGGAAAATAGATAAACTTGCACACACACAGACACAGACACACACACACACACACAGACACACACACACACACACACACACACACACACACACACACACACACACATACACTAAAACCTAACTACACAAATCCTTAGTGCAATATTTAAAGTCAATAGTTAATGGGAAAAGTCGAATCACTACATTTAAAGAATGTCTGACTGTAGTCTTCAAGTTTAGTCTTCGTTCATCGCAGAAAATACCCAAAAGTGATTCAGAAAAAAATATACAGACTAGCACGAAAATAAAGAATTGAAACAGATACAAAGATTAAGATTTTTATTACTAAATTGTTAATATTTCTTTGGAAAAGCATACTTACCGTCATTCCTTCCATATTGTACTGCAAGACGAACGAACTCTCTGCCATCATCTCGGTTGTGACGATAGCAGTGAAGACAGACAAAATGGCGATACCAACGATTATCCACATAATACCAAATAAACGGGCTTGTATAGAACGTGGGGACCTATCACCATATCTGGAGGGAAAACAAACGGCAACTCCCCTGTAAATATGTTATTGACGTTGTGATTAGGCCTAATAAAAAAATTATGTGGTTCCGATTACGCTTAATTTTAGAATAGGTGGCTTAGGTAGATTTTAATTCTATTATATAATTTTTTCTGTGTGAGTGTCTAGTTCACGTTTTCCATTGCTTTCCAAATGGTCTCTGTCTTGTTTATTTCTTCCTATCAGATGTACAGCCACTACGTACAGATTGGAAGAAAAGTTTTATTTTTATTTTTAACTTGATGTCAGTTTCCGCATCCAATAATTTCTCGTGAGACTTCACAGTTTTTTTTGCGATTTTATTATTCGTTCTCGAATACGTAGGTCGGCAGTGAAAAGCTAGGTGGGGTCGGGTAACTGGAGCCAAACAATTATATTCTTTAGGCCGTAGTGATGGAGTGTAAGACAAGTAATACCATATAACAGCCCGAAAACTATTTTCCACTTTCCGAAAAGTACACATTTTTAGATTATTCTTACATTACAATTAAAAACCTGAAACAAAATGTCATCTGGCTCAACAACCTGACTAACATTGCTACAGTTTGTCGTCTGACTCAACATAAATCTTACTAACATTGCTACATTTTATCGTCTGACTCAGAAATCGTACTAACATTGCTACATTGTATCGTCTGACTCAACAATCTTACTAACATTCCTACATTTTATAATCTGACTCAACAAAAATCTTACTAACATTGCTACATTTTATCGTCTGACTAAACAATTTTTTCAATTAATATTGCTACATTTTATCGTCTGGCTCAACAAAAATCTTACTAACATTGCTACATTTTATCGTCTGACTAAACACATTTTTTATTAATATTGCTACATTTTATCGTCTGGCTCAACAAAAATCTTACTAACATTGCTACATTTAATCGCCTTGATCGACAAATTTCGGTGTTGGTAGGCTTTTTTATTGAGCCAGACGATAAAATATAGTAGTGTTGGCAAGATATTTGTTTAGACGAGACAATGTTACAATGTTAGATTTTTGTCGAGCCAGACGACGTTTCGATTCGTTTCAGGTTTCGTGACTTTATAAATGTATTAATCTTTTTTGATACACACTGTGATCGCTATATATTTCTAGTTTTTTTTTTTAAATATAGCTACACAAAATTGTAATATAAAGAAACATAGTAGCATTTTTATCCAACGTTAGAAATACCTTATACCTTCGTTTAAAAAAAAATATAAATCCATGGAATATTCAACAGTGAGGAAGCCAGTTATCAACTTACCCAACTGTTGTCATAGTAACAAAAGCCCACCAAAAGCCTTCCCAGAATCCTCGAATAAAAGGTCTTGGGAATTCAATAGGATTTCGCCATCTGTCCTAAGGGATGGAAAAGGAGTCACCTGGTAATATGTATCGCAGACAGACAAACAAACACAACATAGCGCTTGTGGAGTAAAAAAACCATCAATTATCGTTAGAAGTATGTACCCAGCTCTGCTCTCTGACAGATTAAAATTGGATTTAAAAAAAGCATTGGTTACATCCATGAGGATTCGTGTTTATTTTTTATTTGTGGAGTGGTTAATTCAGTCATTTCGATGCCATTGATAAAGGGGTTATTCAAAACGAGTTGTTTTCTGAAGGGTGTATCACAAAACACGAAGAACCCATGTACATAGGTTCTTATTGACATTTTAATTGTTGCATTGAACTTTTTATAGAAACCATTCCAATGTGTGAAGCAGGAGTCTTTGGTACCATGCGCCTACATGTATGCAATAACGTAGTTAATTAATTACAACAAATAACTCTTAAAGACCAAAATGATGATGATGATGATGATGATGATGATGATGATGATGATGATGATGATGATGATGATGATGATGATGATGGTGGTGGTGGTGGTGATGGTGGTGGTGGTGGTGGTGGTGATGATGATGATGACAGTAAAAGTAACTCAAATTGTCATCAGACAAGCACAAACTACACAAGGCATAGTGATAAAATTTGACTACGTGTTTTTAATAATAAAGCAATAATCAATCAATTTACTTTGTTAAGATAGATATCAGAATTAGACATTGCGTGAGATAAAACGCAATCAGTACGTGTAAGAGAAAATGAAAGCGATTAGATGGCACGCAATCGGTATATTTATACAGTGTCCTACTTTATATTTGTTATTAGAGAATACACACAGAGACAGTGGAGATATAAGCCTCGGGGATTACAACACACTAACAATGTATCTTAGTCTGATATCCGGCAGTCGATTAGACCCCATCAATCACTTTTACCTTAATATAATTATGTTTACATTTCATCTTTAAAATAGCTTTTTATCTTATTTCATTATGGGATGCCATGTCAAAGAGACAGTGACCTGTCACAATCACCATAGCAATATATGAATTAAGGTAGATATTGTATGGACAGAAATATAGTTGAGTAAAATATTGTCTTTAAGAAATCACAGATGACTAATTTGACAAGTTCTTCAATGACGTTCATAACACAATACGGATATAAAAAATGAGAATTTGAATAATACATACATTACGTTAACTTTAATTACACTTACTACCAAACTAGAGAGTATAGAGATTTACTTAGATGGCATGGTTGTTTTGTTTTGTTTTGTTTTGTTTTGTTTTGTTTTGTTTTGTTTTGTTTTGTTTTTGTTTTTACATTTCACACGTTGATGATTGCCAACTTTGTCAAAAGTTGTGAATTATACACAACACCAAAATAGAGGTACTGATAGAATGAGTGAACTTCAAATGTTTACATTTTATCTGACTGTGAACACAATAAACAGCTTTACGTTTAAATCTTCCTTTGTTTAACCCGACAGTGATATTGATTTGTATTCAAAGTGAGACAAAATGTATCATTTTATATGCTTGCGTGATATCAGTGTTTGTATTCTGTTGTCACCACACAAACCTTGTGTGAGGAGTAATAAAGAATCATGCCGCCTAATTGAAAGTCAATACTTTCTCTACTTTGGTAGTATGTAGCAAAATCAATGCATGCTGGACACAATATAGTTACTTGAACTAACATTTATAAATGGAACATATAAAGACAATTACCAATGACAAGGTCTGTGTATTCTGTACATATTGACAGAACGTGACTATTGTGTGAACTTAATGGTCGAAATATCAGTAGTACCGAATAAATGAAGGTCTAATGATCACAAATGGATCAAATCTTCACCTTCGACAAAGATGCGATTTGTACATCACAAAATCAGCCATACTAGTTGCATAACTAATTAAAGTAATGACATATATAGGGTGGAATAATGGCGCGCTCGTCAAACGGGAAATAAGTACGCTTGTTATTGTCCTCCATTTAACGAGGTGTTTATTACAAAAAGAATTTTATGTCACTCAACAAAGCATGTTACGACATGCTGGTTTTAGTGTTAACAAATGCATCAATATTACATTTTCAATGGGCATTAGAAACACCGCGAGTAATATTTTAAGGTTGTCCAATACCTTTGTATTTGTAAGTTGCGTGATTTTATGGATAAAAACCATAAAATGCAACAGCTGTGTGTTTGTTATAGATTAGTTACATCAGTAATCTGTATATCGCTGTATTAAGTAGGTTTTAAACAATCTAAAAATATGCCAGGATGAAAATAATTCACTATAATCGGATACAATTTAAATTGGTGAAAGATGTAATACTAGTGTAATGCCATATTGAAATGCAATAATCCGGAACTCTTTGCATCAGCTGTCGTACAATGAGTAGATAATTAGTACAGATAAAAGTGGTATGTATGCATGCATGTATGTATGTATGTATGTATGTATGTATGTATGTATGTATGTGTGTGTGTGTGTGTGTGTGTGTGTGCGTGCGTGCGTGCGTGCGTGCGTGCGTGCGTGCGTGCGTGCGTGCGTGCGTGCGTGCGTGCGTGCATGCATGCATGCATGCATGCATGCATGTATGCGTGCATGTCTGTCTGTCTGTCTGTCTGTTTGTTTGTTTGTCTATGTATGTATGTATGTATGTATGTATGTATGTATGTATGTATGTATGTATGTATGCATGCATGTATATATGTATGTATGTGTGTATGTATGTATGTATGTATGTATGTATGTATGTATCTATGTATGTATGTATGTATGTATGTATGTATGTATGTATGTATGTATGTTAGCACTGTAGGAGAGGTGAGATGACCGGGAGATTGATAGCATTACATTAGGACAGGCAATTATTGCTGACACTATTCTTTCTCACAAAGTATCATTTTTAAGGTCAGGCTCAATTACAGGCGATACTGATAAACGCATAAATAAAACCTTAGCAATGAACAATGGTAACGTCGAGCCCTCTATTGTGATTTATGTGTGATTTTCCTCGAACGAAAAAGGTATAATCACTTAATGCAATCTAAACAGACATACAACTGTGTCAGGAAAGTTACACATGCCATAATGCACCGTGTATATTGCCAGGAGTCAATAACACATCCATTAGATTGTAAATGGGTTTGCAATTTACAGTTAGTTTATGGTTTTTTTTCTGTGGGTTACTTATAAGTAGTCATGTATACAAACAAATACTTAATTCTAAAGGTAGAGTGATCAAAGACTAATCTAATATATGTAGTTATTGTTGAACCCACCTGTCTGCCTATGGATGTTGGTTGCCAAGGAACACGTTATATAAACAATACTACGTACTATTATGAAGGCAAATAAAAGTATGTTCATTAAATTTGCCCGGGACATTGAATGTATCCTCGGGGGACGAAGTGTTCACTACATACCGCCAACTACTATGTTCATTGACAGCCAGGAAAGTGTACATTTGCAAACGCCTGATGAATACAGGTCTCATATCCTCACGGCCTTTCGTGTGACATTTACAGAAACAGGTAGTACTATCAATCAATCACGTTCTTACGGAAGTATCCATTTTAATTAAGGCGAAATTTCTTTTCCAAATATTTAATTTCCTGCAAGTTATGTCATAAAGACTTTTTCCGTGTGAGTTTGTTGATCCTGTCTAGATGAGTAGACTATATTAGCAACTTAACAGGAACAGCAGTATATAGTGTGTTAGAATCAAAGACCTGTTTTAACACCTGTAACATTCTCCTTACAATTGAGATGCAAGTTGTATTGCGGGGAACTGATTTGATATCGTAACGATTGACTGCCCTATACATTAAAGTGCAACTGTAAAGTTTAAAAAAAAATCTTTTGTTAGTTATAATGACTTAATCATATAATATTGTACATCCTACTGAACGGTATTAGATCACCTGTGGGTAAGTTTATTTGTACAACTGTATTCATAATATCGTGCAATATGATTACCCAATCAAATTGATTTTTTTTGGGGGGGGGGGGGTCCGGACTCAAATATCAGAGCTCTCGATGAGATCATTATTTCAATATGCTGCCATTTATGGATACAATCAACCTCTAAGTGATAATGTATAATTTACATATTTTGGTATTTTAACATGTTTCAGTAAAAATATCATTGATTGTTTGATCAAATGATAATGCTGCAACCAGTGAAGTTTTAAGGAAGGTCGAGGTAGGGTAGGGTTAGGGCTAGTTAGGGTAATGCCTATGTAGCTGTCGAAATTGGTTAATATATTGAAAGCTATCCAAGTACTGCAATGGGTTAGGGTTAATATATATAAATAACTATTCAAGTACTACATTGGGCTAGGGATAATATAATTATCGATAACTATCCAAGTTCTACAATGGGTAAGGCGTAATATATTGATGTACAAATAAAAGTAATGACAATTTGATCGAAGATATTTTCCCACAAAATACATGTATTATATAATTATGCTCTTAGATATTGAAAAAGAAAATATAGAGTCGTTAAACTCGTGTTTTTGGAACAAATACTGAAAATATAACATGCATGCCTGATAATGTTCACATATAATTGATTAGTGTATTGCCAAGTCACAGTGGAAATGGGTACTACTTGTCGTCAAATGGAGCAAACCATGTGGTAATTCTGGGTAAACTTAGGCGTATTTGCATTATTTTTCATATTACGTAGCATTCATCCTGAACCCCCTACTTCTCAATAAAGATACTGTCACTAGGCATATGGCTAGAGTAAAACATTTACATTACAAATGTTTTTTCTTGTAAGTTTATTGTTAGACTTGCTAGTTTGCTAGAGTTGAAATAATTTGTTTTCTGGTTTCAACGAAACGCAACAACGTATTGTAACATTTGATAAAATAAGTACTGGCATTTTACGATGAAAACTTCAATGAATAAAACAGACAGCGTGACCTGACGGGTACATGAACCCAGTAAGGTGTCAAATGCAAAGTTCGGGCATACCTTCTCTTTTGTGTTTGCGACACTTTGTTTACACAACGTTTAAACTAACACAGGAATGGTGTAGGGTCTATGGTTTGACGACGTAAACCCCTCCAGTTTCTCTTTTTCGATCAAATTTACTTACTCTATGAGTAGCACAATTTGTTTTCAAACTAGAAGTTGAAGTCTATGTTTTCACTACGTTATCTACAGTGTTTAAAACACATATGTTGTTAACATACTAATGACATTTTGTGAAAGATCGTCGACATTGAAAAATAATTACTTGACTTTGCCTTTGATCTACCGAGCGAAATAATATTGTAAAAAATAATTGCTAAATGTTCTTGTTCTTTTCAAATGATTACTATAATAACGTTTGCACTCACGATCCTCAACGTCTTGTGATATTTATCTCGAAATGTTGTCATATGAAACAATAAATCTTTAATCGGTCTGCAATATGCATTCCCAATAGACAGTGTGCAGGCAAGATCAGAATTGGAATCAGAATGGGAATCAAATTAGGAATCAAAATCAATCAAAATGTTCAAAGGACTAATTTAGCATACTAATCCCTAGTGAACGACCTAGGGGACCTTTTCTGCGTTACAGGAAATTAGGTCCTCAAGCTATTTACGAATGTAAGAGTTTGTGAAGAAAAAGGCGGCATTAAAAGTGTGACCGTACCGTTTTTGTTTCAACCATGGAAATCAAAGATTTGATAAATTTACGATGATCAAATTCGTTATTTTTATCTCGTATTCAATATTATAGTTTCTGGTAAAGAATTACCCTATCAATATGTCACTTTGTCATTCAGAAAAAAATGCAGAAGTTCATATTATTTCTACGTGCTATCTCAAACAAAACAATTGGGTCGGCTGTCTGTGGTGTCGTCAACAAGTCATTGTATCCGATTATTTTACATCACGTCCCTTGTTTGTACGTCAATTAAAACATGTAGCTTTTGTGTGTTGTGTGGGACAGTCTACATTTTAATCAAATGTGTATCTCGAAGTAATAATGTTTTCGTGTTAACCGAATTACTGGCAGTTCAATTGAGTTTAACAAAGACCTACGCAATTTATAAATTATCGTAGTAGAAGAAAAATAGAAGTTCAACATTGCCTCGTGCTAGGTAGACTTGAATATAAATGGCCTTCATTTTTGAAACATAGTAGCGCATTCAAACAGTCTTGTCTAAGTTTAGATGTAATAAATTATGTACACAGGTGTTTCCTTTCCAAGAGAGAGAGAGACCGTGTCCGTTTATTCGTCGCACAATCAAAGAGTGGCAGGTGTATACTCAGGAAATTTGCTCTAAGACGAAAACCTGTATTGACTGACAAACACGCTTTGTTGTTTGTACAGCCTCTACTCGCCAATGCATTTGCGCAAAGAGTTAAGGGTGCACGCAATATACCTGTTAACAAACGTGGTAAAATGTTGCAATGGGAAATGAATGAATGAATGAATGAATGAATGAATGAATGAATGAATGAATGAATGAATAGATGTATGGATGGATGAATGAATGGATGTATGGATGGATGGATGGATGGACGAATGTATTAATGAATGAATAAATGAATGACTGGATGAATGAATGAATGGACGAATGAATGAATGAATGAATGGATGGATGGATGGATGAATGAATGAATGAATGAATGAATGAATGAACGAACGAATATGACTCATGGGTACTACTACACATAAACACTACAGTAGATAGAGATAGACCGCACACACACAAACACGCGTGATCACACGCATGCATACTTGCGTGCATAATACACACACACACACACGCATACATACATACATACATACATACATACATACATACATACATACATACATACATACATACATGTGTTTCATCTTGTAATATTTCATTCTTATTCTCATAGGACAGCCTTAACCTTATTGCCGCTAGAAATCAAGACTTTAAAAAGATAATTGTAGGTCCCCCTCTGCCTCCATCCAATATCTTGTTCTTTGTGTTGAATTCTTGAATTATGTTATACCCCACATCGCACGGCTTAGACGGCATCCTGCGTAATCGAGCTGAAATATTTTGGTACTGGATTTAAATCTGAGCAGTACACGGGTCTCAAATGAGGGAACGTGTGTAGGTGACGGTAGGGAATAAAAAAAAGTACAGCACACTTTATGTTCTATATCTCATGATGATGTTAGTTTACTCTTTATCAGGTTCTCATTGTGTCAGCGTGAAAAAGGCTATCGTATTTCAGTATATGATACGAAAAGGCACCAGTATGCGCAACAACTGTAATTGAAGAAAGTGATTTAGATTTAAAATTCATTTACATGTATGCTTCTCTCGATCTTTTTCTCCCTTCCTCTAACTCTTTCTTTCTTTCTTTCTTTCTTTCTTTCTTTCTTTCTTTCTTTCTTTCTTTCTTTCTTTCTTTTTCTGTCTGTCTGTCTGTCTGTCTGTCTGTCTGTCTGTCTGTCTGTCTGTCTGTCTGTCTGTCTGTCTGTCTTCCTCTCTGAATAAAATTATTCAAAATGTAACTTATACAAGCGCCTCTGATCGGTCCCATATCAAAAACCTTATATTTATAGCTTTGTATAACTCAATCACCTGATAAGCTTATAAAGGGGGTTATATGTTTACAGTTGTTATAATTCGTAAATGGAAGTAAAACAATGAAAAAAGGGATTGTTGTTATCAGCCCTAAGCTACGGATATGGCTGCTAAAATGCAGCCGTATCATTTTACATATGAAATAAAACTAAAATATAGTCACACTACAGTATACCATATAAATAAATCCATCACTTATTTCATAAATGAAATTGTTTAAGCTGAAATTTTATACATATAATAAGTATTTGTATTGCCATCTCAGCTACCTAGTTATAAATCATATTATTAAAGTGTGTGTACATATACTATGCTACCCACTGCATAGATATATATATATATATATAGTAATTCGATTCACTTCCCTTGATGGAATTTCAATGTACGTCAAGTTTATATAGACGTGTCATGTTATTGAAGTTAAGTTTGGGATTATTTACTGAGTAATCGCAGATTACTGTTGATATGTAATGCACTCTTTGGTATTATTGCCAAACGCCCAGGCCGGCCATAGATAACACCAAGGAAAGAGCAAATACTGAAAGGAAACATCCATCATCCGTGCAACAACACCGTCTGACGGCATTAGAACTAAGTAGGAATTTTAACAACGACGAGGAAGCGATGTACTCATAAGAATGTTCCAGAAACTGTGCCCTAATTATTTTGTACCCTATTCTTCTTCCTATCACAACAGTCGACAGAAGGAATAACAACGGCAAAGCATTTCAAAATTCCTGCGGTGCTGCAGACTTTACCACTGAGTAAAAAGTCGTTTCTATGCTTGATCATTACAGAGTGCGATGACACGTTTCGGTTTGCTTTACTTTAAATGATTTCAAAATACACGCAATTGAGAGCGTGCTATATTTGATTTATTGAAGCACAGCTGTGATTTCATTAGTTAGAACTACACGTATGATAAATTTACGCTAATAGTCTGAGGACTGGAACGATGAATTTTCAAAACAAATGGTTTACATTTTTTTCGAACTTTGAATCATATAAATGAAACATGAAAAAATTAATTTGATAGTCCATTACTTTAATTAAATATCAGCTTGAATGAAAACAGAAAGAAACGTCTAACTAACCGACTCAAAATGTCATATGGAAACAGGGTTGGGTAAACATCCATGCAGCATCATGTTAACATCATGCCTAAACGAATCGTTGCTCCCAGGTGTATAGCACTTTAAAAACTTCAAGATTTGTAATTCCATCCTCTCCAAACGTTCAATATTGGCTGTCATTATATATATATATATATATATATATATATATATATATATATATATATATATATATATATATATATATATATATATATATATATATATATATATATATATATATATATATAGTTTTGGTAGTACTGGAACTCTTTCTTGGGTGTAACTCGGAGTTTCACGCATATTGCGATCATCAGACAGTGTCAGTGACAGTGTCTGATGATCGCAATATGCGTGAAACTCCGAGTTACACCCAAGAAAGAGTTCCAGTACTACCAAAACTATTACGCTCTGCCACTGCGGTATAGAGCACTGTCTTAGCAGATTGATACTCACCGAGTTATATATATATATATATATATATATATATATATATATATATATATATATATATATATATATATATATATATATTGAATGTTTACATTCTTACATTCTTGATAAATTGTGATTTTATACATAGGTGGAGAGAGAGGGGGAGGGAAGGAGGGTGGGAGGGAGAGAGGGAGAGAGAGAAATGGGTGGGAAACGGACGTATATCATTTGAGATTTTCGTGGTTTCTTGAACAGATTACATTAACTGAGTAAAAGGCTAGCTGTACAGGAACTATCAGCTATTCACAAATACGTATTTGCTAGTTCAAATTCAGTTTAGATGGCCGTGTTTCGTAATGTAAGCACTCATGTCTAGACATGATTGAACTGTCGAAGTCATAATTGCATTGTTGCATCATGTGTTTCTGGTTTCAGAATTTTTCCTTATTTAGTTAAGCGATAATCATTATATTACCCAGAGACTATTTTTTTTGCCAATGACAGAAAGATAAACCCTTCAATTTTTCATCCTAAAGAGAATTCTGGTGTCAAATAATAAATTAAAATTCAACAAAATAAGCGCATCATTACGTCATGGATCCATGAACGGAATATTTCAGGAAATTATATATTGACATGATTTCGACTATTTCTCACATCGAACTTGTCTACACAAGAAAATAACATTATTCACCTTAAATTGCTTAAAACATATTGACAGAGGATGTACACACAAAGTTTAGTTTAGTCAGGATCAACAACAATGTGCCCCGGATCATACACGAGTATAGAACTTGGTGCTGAGGTGATGGAAGGACGTAATTTTATAATTTTCCCCTGTTCGAGAACCCAAAGGAGAAAGAACGTGTTATCCGTTTTAAAACAGGCAAAAACAGAATGTAATGCGGATATAGCTTGGAAGGTCTGCTTTTCGAGTGCATTATGCTGCTGATATTATTTATGTACCTTGATTGTATCACCGAATGTTAGTGTCATGTTGGTATCAAAGAGCATTGTGTTTATGTCATTCAAGTATAACATTATGGGTTTATATAATCATATAATCATTCATATTTTGGTAATATTCAAGGAATAATAATCCAGGGAGCATGTTTTCCAATATGAAGAGAGAGCGAGCAAAATTGAAAGATAGTGTACTGATGATAGACGGGGATATACTGTTAGTGTAAATATTAATTGTAAACTTTAACTTACCAATAGCCACATGACAATGCCCGCAATTCCAGCTGATATGAAGATTATCAACAACAGTGGCCACCCTTCAAAGATGATTTGCACTAAGTCAGCGCCAACTTGTTTGCTGCTGTTTAGTGGCATAACGAGCACGGAGCCCGGTGATTCTAGGACAGGGAGGAATATGGAGGAATTGCCATTGTTGAGAGCTTTGAAATATTCAGTCACGGGATAGGTGACTGGTACGGCAATTGAAAATTCCTCGTTTTCGTTATACATTATTTCCATATCTACCGCGTTGTCAACCCGCGTCGTGTAGTTAATACTAATTTCACCGTAACAACATTTAGTAAGCATGGATTGAATCACGCCTAGTACAATACCATCTAGACGACCGCCATCGCTGTCGTAGCTCGTGTATGGAGGGTAGTCCCGCCATACGGCATCCAGGAACGTCATCTCTGAACACAGCATGGCACTGGTCGGCTCGAAACAGAGAAAGTTGTAAATTGCCAAAGTTGAAATAACAAGATCAATCCAGATCATCCTCACGGCCATCACGTCGTTTCAGTTACTAGTAGTCAATTACGGCATCCTCTCCCCGGACGATACGCCGGAAAATCTATGTGTTTGTACAATCGATCAACACACGGTAATCACAGCAGCGTGTTCTGTGTACACGACCTCCTGTGTACTGTCGACGAGTGTGTTCGATTGAAACGTGGAAATGTTTTCGTTCTACTCAACAGAACTACCTACCATTTCTATTGTACCTCTACATTGTAATCGATCAGCGATTCCATCTCATATTTAAATTATAGATTAGAACATTTTCCCGGTTAAAAAGTTCACCGAAAGAAACAGTACTCCTTAGGGTATTGATTATTCTTTAAAATGCTATGAAATATTCTTTAATTGCATTCAGAGATTACAATTTTAAATGATTTCACTACCAGATATATTTACGGCACTACTGTAAGGTTTATACCCGAAAGAGTAATTTTATTTTGATATTCAGCGATCCTAAATCCTTAAATAAGATATATAAAGTGCAATCCGCCATCAAGAGCGCATGTGCGAACCAAATACCCGGCTTATAAATTTTGATGATGCGTTGAAGACTGAATATTCATTAGTCCTGAGTGCCTATACCCCTCTGTGTAAAACAGTTCTCATGCATATTCAGTGTGCAACTTAAATACGGTATTTCTGATGACATCCCATAATGCAATAGCCAATGGGTACGATACGCTATAAAGGTACAAGATCAACTTGACGTTATTTTCTGAAATCGCAAGTAATTGTAGGTGATGTCAAATCATGATGTGACTCTCCAAAACCTATAGTTTATGCAAATTATTTCATTTCCTGGAGTGTCCGGATGTTGGTTTCACAGACCCCCCCCCCCCTCCGCCCCTACGCCATCCCAGGGTTTCAGCACATACTTGCACATAATTGATCTGATGACGGTAACAGTTTTCTTCAAAATCAAAGTGATTATTCCAGTCTTTGAATTTCAGGATCCAGCCTTCTAATCAATATAAAGACGTTTCTTTATATAGTATTATATGTACAAATGTATTGAATTCCGTTACCGTTCAAGATCAGACCACAGATTAACTTGTAGCTAAATCACTGTTTGAAAGCTACAGATCTGCGACTGCGCGGCTCAAGACGACACTGCTTTAAGTAATACACCATGATGATACATGTATAACTCTCTTATATTTTCCGAGTTATTTATCTACACAATGGCATACACATATCATATGATACAAAGCAGCAGATATTGTCATGATTTAGAGCAATAGCGGAGAAAAATGAGATTATCCATGTATGCCCTTTTCATTATCGTATTCTCCCTGGAAGCATGGAAGCTTCATTCTCAAGGTTTAAGAAAAGGACCTGTCTGTTTAGTATGATGATCCCAGCACAATAATGCTGCTGATGTCAAACGTAGATTTTAATTAACAATTGAAACCGGGTGACACGTAATGATATTTCATCAGCTTAACGCAATTTCAACAAATCACTCTCTTTGGAGATGTGCCAAGTTGTTGGTTGCTGCCTTGGGCAGGACTCTGATGCGAAAGAATCGGTGAAAATGTTGATTACGATGTGTACAATGTATTAATGTATTATTTGGTTTTATTTGAACATATGAATACCAACAAAGCCTTCCGGTCTCTACTACCTGTGGCGGGTTTCTTTGTTCAGTGATGTATTCATGCAATCCTAGCGTGTTTCCAGTATTGTAGTCTGACAAGTTTAAGACCCTATGTTTCGAGTTTTGTTTGTATTTTACTTTTTGAAAAAAAAAAGCTATAGACAAATCGCTCTGTTGGCATAGCAATACAACACAACGTTAGACATACAAATACATAAAGACATTGTAGTGAAATAACTCAAATAACTCAATATTAAATAGAATTTCATCAGTTGCAATAATACCAGTTATATTCGCTGTCAAAACTTTTTGTGACGAATATGTACACCAGCGGGAACGACCAGGTAACAGTGTAAATGTTTGGTTTCACACGCGTTGATAACAACGCATGTTCAAACATGCCACCTTATTCAAAATATTTGCGACTGAAAATTTTAGACCAAGCTATGGAAAAGAGCTTTCTCTGTTGTTGCCTATGGTCTGACCGATGAGCCCTAGTTATTGAGAACCTTCTCTTGAATCTAAGTTTATGGGAATCAGAAATAACAGAAATTGATCCGACATAGGCGTTTATTACGTATGCAGACCGGATAGTTAACCAAACTAAGAATAACATCCGGGTTCCTAGGTGCAGACGTATTGGTTGAAATATTTGATTTCACGTTATTTACATGAGGAGGAATGTTTTATTAATTTTCTAATTCGGATTATCACTGGGTTATATTGTCATAGTTTGAGAGCATCTTGTATAAATGGCCATTTCTGACGGTACTATTTTTCGTGAAAATTGTTATTAGATAAGCTTCACTAGTCTGGCAACTAGTATGGATCAGTGAAATTGTTATACATTGGTGAAATAGCCAGTGTATACTCTTCTATTACTAGGAACTCAACTTTAAACTCGACCAGCAACTCTAATCTGTAATCGCGAACGTTACAGAGAATTAAAAGAGAAGTCCATCGAAACACATATCCCTTTCAATCATTTGAAAAGGTGACTTTATTTAGGACGTCGATGTGAAAATATCAAATAAAACAGAACGGATTAAAGTTTTGGGTCTTCGAAGTTGGGATAGATAGGTAATAAATGAGCAGAATTGAAATCTGCCATTGGCATTGTACTGCGAAGGATCTTCGTGGAAGTGACGTCATATCCTCCCAGTTTGAAGGCGATCAAATTTACCCGAGTTTCTCAGCTGTGCAACGTTTTAAAATACGTCATCGTTCAAATGCTACGGTCACAATAAGTATCTCAAAAAAGTGTTTAAACTGTTTTTCATTGAAATATCAATGTGCGAGGGAGGGTAACATTTTAGGGGAGGGTCATATTTTAGAGAAAGGAAATTAGGGGAGGGCCACTTTTTTTAGCGAAGTGGACTAAAGGGGGGGGGGGTGACATTTTATGCATCATACCGGGCCTGGTTTCCCTCGACCCTCTCCCCCTTGTGATCACTAAAGACTCCCTTACTGGAGTTAAAAATGGTCGGTCGACTTTACACTATCAACAACAATTTGCGAACCTTAAAATGGAACTTGTTTTCATATGGTAATTATGATGTCAAAAGACAGATACCGAAAATATACGTGCACTAGCATTAAATATAGAACTCTGAGAAGTCAATGATGTTACTACTAAAAAAAAGTGTCTGTTGAGTTTCAATTAAACAGCGTGATGTTTTATAGGTCTCGCACACGGTTTTTATTGACAAAATGCGTAGAACAAAATACAGGCACTGAAACGCGCAAGCATATAAGTTATAGTTGAAATGATGTTGTCTTGGTGTTTCACTCATGTAACATGACATTTTTGACACACACTCTGACAACTTCTAATGCGAAAGAAACTATTACATAGGTGTTGTGCACAGAGGGGATGTAGAAGTGGTCATGTTGAAATGTTGATTATCAGTTAGAAAATGAACAATTGAAAGTCACCTAACCAATACAAAAAATATACAGTACAGGTTAACATAAAATTTTCGATTGTAAAATTCCCCCTGTTGTAATATATGACAGTGAAATATGGGGATTCCACGATGGAATCGATATCGAAAAGGTTTATTCTTCATACTCTATATACTGGTAATCTTGCTGTGCTTGGTGAACTTGGGATACATACGTTGTCATCACTTGGGTTTCTTCGCATTATTAAGTATTGGCTTAAACTCTTATCTAATCACTGAGAATACAACGTATGTGAAGCAGCTTTATGATTACCAACCACAGATGACTAATAAAGGATATAAATGTTGGGAGTATAAAGTTAAACATTTACTGTTCAAATTTGGTTTTGGGATTTCCTGCGGGGACTAGACTGAACAAAGTGTTGGTAATGAGAGTATGACTTTATGCAAAGGTTATTTGACATTGATAACCCAAATTGGCATACATATATAGATTCTTCACCCACTCTAGATACCAACCGTATTTACAAAAAACAATCTATCGCTTGAAAAAATACCTTCCTGTTATTGACACGGAATTTCTCAGGAGGGCATTCAGTAAATTTCGTGTCTCTGACCACAATCTCCATATACAGAGTGGACAAAATTTCTTCACAAAAACGAAGTTCACGTATATGTCAACATTGTGATCTTAATCTTGTCGAAGGTGGATTTCATTTCTGTCTAGTCTTTCCTGTATAAGATATAGGTGTAAATGTATTGCTCGATATCATTATCGTTACCCTTCACCTTTAAATTATTAAATTTTAATGTCATGCACTTCCGGCCGACAATACAATCCCGAATCTAGCCTATAGTTTTAAATTAAGAAACAAGATCATCAGAAATATTTAATTCAGCTTCTGTGATGTTTATTTGGCTTATTACGTTCTATTCCGGTTGTTTTCTATATACTTATTTCATATCTATTTTCATATTGTGCAAGGGTGGCCTAATGTACTGAATAAATCACGATTCCTTGAGATTCGCCAATGGTATGTTATAATTTAACGGTAATGAAGGTACATTTGATATATTCGGGATGTTACCTAACCGTGGATCGAGGCATAATTCCCACGGTATTGGGGACGAATCTGGTAGGTATTTTGCCAAAGATTTCATAAACCCCATCACAGCAATCTTCAGTTTGTCTGAAAACATATCATATGCTTTCTGTCTGTCGTCGAATTTTCGATGGTAATTACCCTCCGTATTGTTTATAACGCATCGTATTCTCTCTTCAGTAACAGTCTCAGATACATTAAGAAAGGCTGCCATCCTCTTCAATTCGTGGATTTTGTTTTGTTTGAGATTTTCGTAATGGACGACAAGAATAGGAAGCCCAGAGTCCAACCACGTCAAAACTCGATCCCTATACATTCTCGCATTAAATGCGGCAAATTTTAGCCACGCTGAAATGAAATATACGAATCGGTTACAATTTGAACCACAACGCAGTCTGACTCAACAAAAATGTCACAAAATTAAATGATAATTTTCGTTCAGATACGCGATCGTTTGTCGCCATCAGTGTAATCAGTGACGTTGTGATTTTTGCTAATCCTGCCACAGAGGGCGTCGTTTTTATTATTTCGCCAGACTGAAGCAATGTAAGGTTGGCCGGGTCATGAGAAACTGTTACATAGAATTAAGTACGACAGCCCTTACAACAAGGATTATATATACTTTCTACGAGTAATAAATTAACAGTGAAACTTTACCTGTGCTATTTCGTAGTCTTCTATCCCACATGTGCAAAGCTACTGCAGTTTGGCTCTTTGAAAATCGTCGATTTCTTTCAGTTATGATAACATCGATGGGGTTACGTATCAGCACAATAGCAGCGGTCAAATTATTTTGCATCTCCGATGAAAGCTTCGAATACAAGTGATGAGTTTTCATTGTTAAAGTAGTGCCTGAAGAGGGGTCTTCCATCTCGCCTGGATATCCTTATAAAACAAACACGAACGCACTTGTTTGAGGTCATAGTTTAACATTTACGCAATATTCTGACACACTTTGTTTCAAGCTTCAGGTCGCTATCACAGTTGCTATAACTTAGGATTATGACTGCAACTGGAACAGTTTTGTTAGACATAATGACATTAATATTGCATACTTTGAATAGTATTGAATCACATGTGGATAAACACATGTTGTGTAGAAGTACATACAGTATGGTGCAATATATAATATTTGGGTTCGCACCCAAAAAATCAGTCGCCCCCCCCCCACCATAAACTACGATTCTGACGGTTGCTGGGTTACTTATAGATAAAACAGACCTCTAATTGACATATACAATTATTGGTATCTTAATAATTTTTAGTGAAAATATTGTTGGTTGTCTATCAGAATATTAATATCCCAATTTCTGCTACTGCAGGTTGAGGAGAGTTGAATGTTGCTCCAATTGACTTCAACAGCTGAATATTCTAGAGAGTTCTTTCAACTGTCTATTTCTGAATTGAATTAATTGTATGAATGAATACTTTCTAAATAGGGATAAGAGAGTGAATTTTGCTGTAAACAACTTGTTTGTTAACCATATTTGTATTACAGAATGAACGTTAGTGTAAATAAAATGTTGGTGACGTATACGGTTGAAGCACAATGGAATTTGTCTCAAAAATATTTGTTAGATTTGCTGGGAGGCCTTGAAGGAGGAACATCGGACTTGAATGCGCTCCGTGAGCAGAACTAAACAGGGCCGAATAGATCCCTAGGAACTTTGATTCTCAGCGGCATCTAAATTGAGGAGTTCGATTGAATCGCTCCTATTGCTGCAAATCGCATATGTCATTCGACCCAAAAGTAATATTTTGAGTCCTTTGTGAGTTTTTTCCACAGCATGCGTGTCCTGAGATTCTGGTAACTCTCAGACGGTCTGAGTGCATTGAGATGACCCTTGAATTTGGTCAATAATCACCCCACCAGAGACAAGTCGGTAACACTACCGTATTACCCTACCAACTTTGATGCATGTATGTTTTCCCAAACAGTACACAATTTCATACAGTAAAACTTTCAACTTCATGACATTTCTAATAACTGCAACGTCTCTTGAAGTCCATACTTCTCTAACACAAGTAAAGTTTGGCTATTCCATACGGTATCAAACAGTTGGGTTCAAAGGTGTTACGTACACTTGTGACACAGTTCTTGTATCGAAAGTCGAATGTGGAATCATTCTGTACTAGAAGCTGACAATGAGGGAATTACGTCAGAGTGATTCGCGGAGAGGGGTACCACGTCGAACAAATGATGAGACGTTATAGGGTGTATATTTTGGATGCAAGTACACGTTCTTTCAAATAACACAAATCATAGTAGGGTCTATGCACAAAGTCATTTCTCTTGTATTTCTATTTAGAACACATTGTGTACTTAAACTTACCAGTATCACCTAGCTTTCGGTAATGATACATCGATCCTGTATAAAACCCCGTTGCTTGTTGAATGAGATGTCGAGTCCATGTATTACCAGAACCAGGAGAGCTGATCAATGCTACCAGAGGAAATGTCCCCGGTTCAGCCATGCGAACAATACAGTCAAGGGACTTCTTTTGTGATTGTGCTGGGAAAATATACAAAAGAGGACATTTCAAGTTCAGGGTTTTGAATAACAATACACTTCACAAATGTATGACAATCGTACCTTTCACATTCTGATAGGTCTCCACTCTAATGTAATAGACTTAATCCCCGACTTAAACCTAGAAAAGGGAAAAGGATCGACTTGTTACCTCCATAGCCTGTAGTCAAGTCGTATGAGAATTTTTGACTGTTATCACCTTCCCCCATGCCGCGCATTTCGCTAACGTTCGTCTAAAATTAGACACAGCGACGTTCTGTTCCAACGTCCTTATTGGTTTTAATCAAATGGTGACACTGTTGACGTCATCTGAGAGGAAAATTGAGCTGCAAATTTAATTGAATTGTTTTCTTATAGGCTGACAGATGCGTGTCACCAGCAAGGTATGTTGGAGACAGGCGCCTGCCACCAGCTGCTGACACCTGTAAATTTTACGATCTGAATTTCGTATGTTTTGGCACAAAGATGCGATAGTTATCTTAGAAATTGATTACGTGTATGATGATTCTGAAATATTCTATACAAGCCCAACAAGCCGCATTTTCTGGACCATAACAAAAAAACATGGATGTATACATACATACATACATACATACATACATACATACATACATGTATGCATAGACCCGATTTAGTCCATAGGGGCCAGCGAACATGTAATTGATTGATCGATCGATTGATCGATTTATTTGATTTATTTATTATTTGGTTGAATGGTTGATCGATTTGAATGATCAATTGTTTGGTGCAATATAACTTATTTAGTGTGTGATATTGATCAATCGACTCATTTTTTTTGGTGAAATAAAACTTTTTTCTTCTTTTCTTGGCTACTTTGCTCTGTTTCAGTTGTATATAATTCTCTCTTTATTGACTGAATAAAGACATCTTGTCCATTCTTCTCCTCTATCTTATCTAAAGTAAAAGTCAATGAGTCAGTTGATCAATATCACACACAAAATAAGTTATATTGCACCACAAAAAAGTGATCATTCAATTGGTCAATCATTGAACCAAATAATAAAACAATCCATAAATCTATCGATCGAATCAATCAATTACATGCTCAATAAACCCTGTGCTTAGTCTTGCTGCTAGACTTCTCGGGCTATTCTGCTCACCGAAGGCGACCGAAGGTCGCTAATGAGAAGAAAGCCTGAGTTTCAGCAGCTAGACCACAGGGTAAAGGACGAATTATCAATTTTGTTCTCTTGATATTCCGGACTTCTAATATTATTTTCTCTATATTTCAAATAAAGTTTGAAATATTGTTTCCTCTCACTGTTTTTTTTTATTTCCTACCGTTATCACTGTCCTATCAGAGTTTACCAGCTTTGCATTAATTAGTAGATAGGTAATCCTAGAACAAACTCATGGGCTAATATCCCAATTAACACATTGCACAGAGAGTGTAAACATCTACTGATCCGACTGATGGAAGTACAAGGAAAAGGGAGTAACTCCAAAAGCACATGTCCAGACCATTTCTGTAAATCACCCTGACTATTAATTATTCATGAATTCACAAAAGAACAGGAAATAAACAAACGCTAATGGAGCCTTCAGTATTTACACGGGGGGGGGGGGGGCTGGAGGAATCGGACGGGGGAGAAGGGCGAGTCACATTTTACAAACCTGTTCTTGGCGAGTACATATTTTGCATTACAATATTTGGGGGAGGGTCACATTTTACAATCCGTAGTTGTGTGACCAAATTGAAGATTCAGTTATTGTAAATTTGTTTTGTGTGTTTTGATATGTAAAAGTGAGATGAGCACTCAACATTTATTTTTAAGAGTACTTTACATGCCGAAATACAAAAATAAAAATACATATATTGTAAGAAAATTGTTTAATAAAACGATACATTTTGTTGAGTGTACCATCTCACATTATCACTAACATTGTCCGTGAATATTGTTGTTAAAATGTGATGGTGATGGTAGCAGTGATGATGATGGTGATGATGATGAAGAAGAAGAAGATGATGATGATGATGATGATGATGATGATGTTTAGTTTCGAATGTCATAGAGAACATGTACATTATCAGTGACATTGCAAATAGCTTTAGTGACGCAGACAATTTTTATGACACCCGCCTTGCTGGCTCACCAAGTCGGGAAAGTTGCTAATGCAAAGAATCCGTCATGATTTTTGAAATGCGACAAAGTCATGAGATGCTTCAATATTTACACTTTTTTGGTACGCCGGGATGACAATCAAAATAGTAGCAAAAAATAACCGTGCAGCATACTGATATTAAAACTCCGACGTATCTGAATAAATGCTTGCATGATACATATTTGTGACATGATTGAAAAACAACAAATGTCTATCTTGTAGACAAAGCAATGTAAATCGCCGGTTAGATGAAGCCGATGTAGTCCAAGAAATGCTTGCATGATAGACATTTTAGAAATCCAAAATTGTCTAATAGGCAGTGATGACAAAAAAGTAATCGTGCAGCATGCATGGTTGACATATTTAAGTGCTGATGTAGTCCAAGGAATACACTTGCATGATAGATATTTTAGGCACTGTTGAAAATATAAATGTCTATGGTGTTGACAAAAAAGTAATCATGCAGCACAATTGTTACAACGTAACATATTTGAAGAATTGCCCACGAGTTTGTTCTAGGATTAGCAATCTACTAAGTAAGGCAAAGTTGGTAAACTCTGATAAGACAGTGATAAAGTAGGAAAATATAGGGAAAATAATATTAGAATTCCGGAAAATCGCAGAACAAAATGGATTGTTCGTCCTGTGCCCTGTAGTTTACCTAATAATATCATGGTGTTAAGTTGCTGAGATGAAAGTAGTCTATCAGCTAGCCCTCGGATGTTCTTCCGATAAAATACGACACACAGCCGAACAACGCTATCGAGGATGGAACATCGGGCAGGCCCTCACATGCGAACTTCGTTCGCTTATAGTTATAGCATCGAAAGAAAGCCCGAACGTCTAGCAGCAAGACTAAGATGAAAGTTGCTACACATATGTGCACTTATGCCCTTTATCTGTCATAATGTTGACATATTGTTTGACATGTACGGGATTAGCAGTCCTCTACCGGAGCTAATATTAAAGTTTGTGTAGCGGGTTATAACCAACTCCTTGTCTGAGTTGCTGCTGAAGTCTTATCAGTATTGGATAGTGTAAGACAAAGGGGGATTTAGAAGGTGTGAATTGGGTTGACCTTTGTAGTTCAAGTAAAACCAGTCCAACAAAGTCAGAAACCATATGCCTGCACATGGGAAGCCTCCATGGTCTCAAGAATGAAATGCAAGAGGACCAAAATAGTTTGCCAAAATTACGAGGAGAACTTAATTACGGAGAAAAATAGTTGTGGCGAGTAGTGTTAAAAATAAGTCATACTACTGTACCATGAATGGAGTAGTGACTGCACAGTAAGGGTTTAAGGATGAAGGGCACAACTGATACCATTCAAAAGAAACGGTAAACATTTAAAAAACGAATTTTACACATATCTTCATATGAGCTACACTATAAAATAAGACACGTCTCGTTGTTCAGCCCTATCGGGGCTTGTGAATGTTGCATGGCTTATTTGTTTCGCCGTGAACACTGCATGCTGTGTGTGTCCCCATCCGAATGTGTACATTTTTATCTCAGTATTATCATCACCTAGCCTGGCAAGGGGTGAGACAGTGTGTACTTTATCTTCTTTTGACTTGCTTGTCAATTATAGCTACACTGTGTGCCTACATACTTATTTACCACTGTGACTATGCCAGGTATGTTTTGCTACACACACTCCTGCTGACGAAGTTGTCTATCGTACCATGGATCTATTATTGATTATACGATGACTCACGACCGACCTTAGTTATTTATGAGTTAGTTCTACTGAGCCCCTCAACCGCGTTGAGCCTTCTTCGTCCCCACTCACCATGGTAAAGATATTTTTTAAAGAGCAAAAACAGTAAACAAACAAAACACTCACTTCTGTAAGAAAAGAACGTAAACAATGAACAAAACCAACAATTTGAAAACAAATATGGCCAATTTCAAGCCCGCATGTTCCGAGTTCATGCTTGCGAGAATGGCAGGAAACGCTAATCGCTGTGCAAACAGAATTAAACTATCATGGGTGAATTAAACTATCATCAGCAGAATTAAACTATCATGGGTGAATGACTGTGCATACTCCTTCTCCCCTTACACTTGTCTCGCTGCCAGACTCGTGACTATCGTCCCTAATCTGTTTATGCATGCCGAGCGGCGCAGCCGCGAGAAGAGGGGGACTACTACAGCGAGACTACCCTTACACCTCCATACTCTAATAATGATTGGAGAATAATAATATTGCCATTCCGGTTAGGGTTAGGTACCCATGATATTAACCTACATCAATGAAATTGCTGCTGACAACAATGTAGTGAATTAAGGTGGCGATCACTCGGAACAAAACAAACGGCACAAACGATGGAAACAGAGGCAAATACAGGCATCTAGCTGCTTTCGCTACATGTCATCAGATTTTAATAAGATTGCTTGGAATCTTACCTTTCGCGTTGTCACGTACAGCTGATGCAACAATCGAAGGAACCCTTGTCACATTGTGTTTTAATCCTTTTCCAAAATATACATCTAGGAGGCATAGAGTAACGAAGAGACAAATGAAAACGCATTTGGGTGTGGACACGCGAACGTTTATGCCACCATCACATAGACGGTCCATTGCCACAGTTGTACATCCAGAACCAGAGGGAACTATCGTGTTGTGTATTTTCTTGCAAGAAAAGGAAGCATAAACAAAATGCACACGATTAACGAAGTTGGATTGATTCTGGAAGTAAATCCCGGGTCTTTCACTATTCTACGAATCACTCATGGACATGACAACCTGTCTAAGGGAGCCGTCAGTAATTACAAGAGGGGAGGGCCGGGGGAAATCAGGTTCGGGCTGTTGCCTAAAATGTGACCCTCCCCGATTCTGTCGTGCTAAAAAGTGGCCCTCCCTCAAATTTCTTTTTTTCTAAAACATGACCCTCCTCTTGTTTAAGTAGTTGTAAATGTGAGTTAAATGCAATAGAACACGAGTTTCAAAATCATTGGTTAGGATTCAGTTCCACCGCTACTACCAATGTTGAAAGTTTTAAAGGTATTGGTTATTTCCCACTACTATCACCACGTGGATGAGTGTGAAGGCACTGCATTAATAAATACCCGTGTTTGGATCTCATTGGCTGATCCGAAGGCTGTAACTCCTACCGATTAGATTGACACACTCCTGACATAGTCGGCAACAAAGTCATGATCTCAACATTATCCATAATATCTTACCTAACTGTTCCCATTTTTGTATATTTGTGAGATCCACTCAGCTCTTCACACCAGTGACAACATATGAAATTAATTCACTACATTGTTGTCAGCAGCAATTTCATTGATATATGCTGATATCATGGGAACCTATTAAACCCTAACCCAAATGGCAGCAATGGAATGACACAAACAAATAATGCAATGTCAGGCAATACAATGAGTCAAAGAAAAATTTGACCCTTCCCTAATCACAATTTATTAAAATATGGCCCTCCTCCGACAGCCGGTTTATAAAAGGTGACTACCCCTCTGATTCCCTTGGCCCTCCTCCCTTGTAATTACTGATGGCTCCCTAAGTTTGAGCAGCATACGATAGACCGGTACTCTGAGACCACTAACAATAGCTATAGGTGTCTAAGACCTGAATGATAAAACATGACCATGGTTTATATTCACCAAATCGAATAAAATTGAAAAGAATTAGCAATGCAAATTAACGTCTCTTTCAGTCCATTGTTCAGTCTTTTGTAAGTTCGCAATAGAAAGTGGAACAAAGGACAATTGAGGACTTGAGGTGAAAGAAAAGACTTATCAATGGTAGTAAGTTACGCAACAATAGCCTTACATTACTGTAGAGACTCGCTTTGGAGTTGACATTCAAAAATGTGAGGCATGTAAATGATGTTAATAACATTGTGTGACAACGACACGAAATTTTCAGTGGCATAGAATTCACTCGAGCATGTTTCACAAGAAAAAATATTTTTGACTATGATACATTGTTCATTTTTCTTTGAAGAAAGGGACGATGATTTAAATTGAATTGTCAGTGTGATCCAATTCATTCAAATGTGAATTTTATTCTGCTTAATCTTAGCCGGGCTGTCAGGTCATGGATCTATTATAGCAATAATAGATGGTCCATGGTACGTAGTATGTCCATCATGATGGTGGATGTAAGCATAGACATTGGAGAACAAATTTCTTCTCCACTGGCTAACGTAAGGGAATTAACTTTCAACTACGCTTTTGTCTTCATAGTTATTTATATTTTCCTGGACATAACGAATCGGATGTCCCTCAACATGTTGCAGCTGAATGACGGGAAAACTGAAATACTGTACATTCGTTCAAGATTCGACCGCCTTTCTTTTACCTTAGGGAACGAGCAGACTTTTCGGCTAGGGGGGGGGGGGGCACTGAGGAGAAAATATTTTGGTTAAAATCTTTTTCACAGTCTCCCTCTGTGATCTCAAAAATATTCATTCAATGAAATATTTGAACGGGGGGAGGGTCATATTTTAGAGAAAGGAATTGAGGGTGGGTCACTTCTCAGCACAACGGACCAGAGGGAGGGTCACATACCGGGCTTGATTTCCCACTGTCCTCACCAGTAATCACCTGAAGGCTCCATTACGGAAGTTAACACGATCAGTCGCCTTTACAATATCAACAACAATTTGCGAACCTTCCAATGGAACTTGTCTTCGTACGGTAATTATGATGTCACGCACTTCCGGCCGACAATACAATCCCGAATCTAGCGTATAGTTTTAAATTAAGAAACAAGATCATCAGAAATATTTAATTCAGCTTCTTTGATGTTTATTTGGCTTATTACGTTCTATTCCGATTGTTTTCTATATACTTATTTCATATCTATTTTCATTTTGTACAAGGGTGGCCTAATGTACTGAATAAATCATGTCCTTCATGCAAACTCTACTATTTCCTCAAGAGATTCTCCAATGGTATGTTATAATTTAATGGTAATGAAGGTACATTTGATATATTCGGGATGTTACCTAACCGTGGATCGAAGCATAATTCCCACGGTATTGGGGACGAATCTGGTAGGTATTTTGCCAAAGATTTCATGAACCCTATCACAGCAATCTTCAGTTTGTCTGTAAACATATCATATGCTTTCTGTCTGTCGTCGAATTTTCGATGGTAATTACCCTCCGTATTGTTTATAACGCATCGTATTCTCTCTTCAGTAACAGTCTCAGATACATTAAGAAAGGCTGCCATCCTCTTCAGTTCGTGGATTTTGTTTTGTTTGAGATTTTCGTAATGGACGACAAGAATAGGAAGCCCAGAGTCCAACCACGTCAAAACTCGATCCCTATACATTCTCGCATTAAATGCGGCAAATTTTAGCCACGCTGAAATGAAATATACGAATCGGTTACAATTTGAACCACACCGTAGTCTGACACAACAAAAATGTCACAAAATTAAATGATAATTTTCGTTCAGATACGCGATCGTTTAGTCGCCATCAGTGTAATCAGTGACGTTATCAATTTTGCTAATCCTGCCACAGAGGGCGCCGTTTTTTATTATTTCGCCAGACTGAAGCAATGTAAGGTTGGTCGGGTCATGAGAAAATGTTACATAGAATTAAGTACGACAGCCCTTACAACAAGGATTATATACTTTCTAGGAGTACTAAATTAACAATGAAACTTTACCTGTGCTATTTCGTAGTCTTCTATCCCACATGTGCAAAGCTACTGCAGTTTGGCTCTTTGAAAATTGTCGATTTCTTTCAGTTATGATAACATCGATGGGTTTACGTATAAGCACAATAGCAGCGGTCAAATTATTTTGCATCTCCGATGAAAGCTTCGAATACAAGTGATGAGTTTTCATTGTTAAAGTAGTGCCTGAAGAGGGGTCTTCCATCTCGCCTGGATATCCTTATAAAACAAACACGAACGCACTTGTTTGAGGTCATAGTTTAACATTTACGCAATATTCTGACACACTTTGTTTCAAGCTTCAGGTCGCTATCACAGTTGCTATAACTTAGGATTATGACTGCAACTGGAACAGTTTTGTTAGACATAATGACATTAATATTGCATACTTTGAATAGTATTGAATCACATGTGGATAAACACATGTTGTGTAGAAGTACATACAGTATGGTGCAATATATAATATTTGGGTTCGCACCCAAAAAATCAGTCGGCCCCCCCCCCCACCATAAACTACGATTCTGACGGTTGCTGGGTTACTTATAGATAAAACAGACCTCTAATTGACATATACAATTATTGGTATCTTAATAATTTTTAGTGAAAATATTGTTGGTTGTCTATCAGAATATTAATATCCCAATTTCTGCTACTGCAGGTTGAGGAGAGTTGAATGTTGCTCCAATTGACTTCAACAGCTGAATATTCTAGAGAGTTCTTTCAACTGTCTATTTCTGAATTGAATTAATAGTATGAATGAATACTTTCTAAATAGGGATAAGAGAGTGAATTTTGCTGTAAACAACTTGTTTGTTAACCATATTTGTATTACAGAATGAACGTTAGTGTAAATAAAATGTTGGTGACGTATACGGTTGAAGCACAATGGAATTTGTCTCAAAAATATTTGTTAGATTTGCTGGGAGGCCTTGAAGGAGGAACATCGGACTTGAATGCGGTCCGTGAGCAGAACTAAACAGGGCCGAATAGATCCCTAGGAACTTTGATTCTCAGCGGCATCTAAATTGAGGAGTTCGATTGAATCGCTCCTATTGCTGCAAATCGTATATGTCATTCGACCCAAAAGTAATATTTTGAGTCCTTTGTGAGTTTTTCCACAGCATGCGTGTCCTGAGATTCTGGTAACTCTCAGACGGTCTGAGTGCATTGAGATGACCCTTGAATTTGGTCAATAATCACCCCACCAGAGACAAGTCGGTAACACTACCGTATTACCCTGCCAACTTTGATGCATGTATGTTTTCCCAAACAGTACACAATTTCATACAGTAAAACTTTCAAATTCATGACATTTCTAATAACTGTAACGTCTCTTGAAGTCCATACTTCTCTAACACAAGTAAAGTTTGGCTATTCCATACGGTATCAAACAGTTGGGTTCAAAGGTGTTACGTACACTTGTGACACAGTTCTTGTATCGAAAGTCGAATGTGGAACCATTCTGTACTAGAAGCTGACAATGAGGGAATTACGTCAGAGTGATTCGCGGAGAGGGGTACCACGTCGAACAAATGATGAGACGTTATAGGGTGTATATTTTGGATGCAAGTACACGTTCTTTCAAATAACACAAATCATAGTAGGGTCTATGCACAAAGTCATTTCTCTTGTATTGCTATTTAGAACACATTGTGTACTTAAACTTACCAGTATCACCTAGCTTTCGGTAATGATACATCGATCCTGTATAAAACCCCGTTGCTTGTTGAATGAGATGTCGAGTCCATGTATTACCAGAACCAGGAGAGCTGATCAATGCTACCAGAGGAAATGTCCCCGGTTCAGCCATGCGAACAATACAGTCAAGGGACTTCTTTTGTGATTGTGCTGGGAAAATATACAAAATAGGACATTTCAAGTTCAGGGTTTTGAATAACAATACACTTCACAAATGTATGAAAATCGTACCTTTCACATTCTGATAGGTCTCCACTCTAATGTAATAGACTTAATCCCCGACTTAAACCTAGAAAAGGGAAAAGGATCGACTTGTTACCTCCATAGCCTGTAGTCAAGTCGTATGAGAATTTTTGACTGTTATCACCTTCCCCCATGCCGCGCATTTCGCTAACGTTCGTCTAAAATTAGACACAGCGACGTTCTGTTCCAACGTCCTTATTGGTTTTAATCAAATGGTGACACTGTTGACGTCATCTGAGAGGAAAATTGAGCTGCAAATTTAATTGAATTGTTTTCTTATAGGCTGACAGATGCGTGTCACCAGCAAGGTATGTTGGAGACAGGCGCCTGCCACCAGCTGCTGACACCTGTAAATTTTACGATCTGAATTTCGTATGTTTTGGCACAAAGATGCGATAGTTATCTTAGAAATTGATTACGTGTATGATGATTCTGAAATATTCTATACAAGCCCAACAAGCCGCATTTTCTGGACCATAACAAAAAAACATGGATGTATACATACATACATACATACATACATACATACATACATACATACATACATACATACATGTATGCATAGACCCGATTTAGTCCATAGGGGCCAGCGAACATGTAATTGATTGATCGATCGATTGATCGATTTATTTGATTTATTTATTATTTGGTTGAATGGTTGATCGATTTGAATGATCAATTGTTTGGTGCAATATAACTTATTTAGTGTGTGATATTGATCAATTGACTCATTTTTTTTTGGTGAAATAAAACTTTTTTCTTCTTTTCTTGGCTACTTTGCTCTGTTTCAGTTGTATATAATTCTCTCTTTATTGACTGAATAAAGACATCTTGTCCATTCTTCTCCTCTATCTTATCTAAAGTAAAAGTCAATGAGTCAGTTGATCAATATCACACACAAAATAAGTTATATTGCACCACAAAAAAGTGATCATTCAATTGGTCAATCATTGAACCAAATAATAAAACAATCCATAAATCTATCGATCGAATCAATCAATTACATGCTCAATAAACCCTGTGCTTAGTCTTGCTGCTAGACTTCTCGGGCTATTCTGCTCACCGAAGGCGACCGAAGGTCGCTAATGAGAAGAAAGCCTGAGTTTCAGCAGCTAGACCACAGGGTAAAGGACGAATTATCAATTTTGTTCTCTTGATATTCCGGACTTCTAATATTATTTTCTCTATATTTCAAATAAAGTTTGAAATATTGTTTCCTCTCACTGTTTTTTTTTATTTCCTACCGTTATCACTGTCCTATCAGAGTTCACCAGCTTTGCATTAATTAGTAGATAGGTAATCCTAGAACAAACTCATGGGCTAATATCCCAATTAACACATTGCACAGAGAGTGTAAACATCTACTGATCCGACTGATGGAAGTACAAGGAAAAGGGAGTAACTCCAAAAGCACATGTCCAGACCATTTCTGTAAATCACCCTGACTATTAATTATTCATGAATTCACAAAAGAACAGGAAATAAACAAACGCTAATGGAGCCTTCAGTATTTACACGGGGGGGGGGGGGGGCTGGAGGAATCGGACGGGGGAGAAGGGCGAGTCACATTTTACAAACCTGTTCTTGGCGAGTACATATTTTGCATTACAATATTTGGGGGAGGGTCACATTTTACAATCCGTAGTTGTGTGACCAAATTGAAGATTCAGTTATTGTAAATTTGTTTTGTGTGTTTTGATATGTAAAAGTGAGATGAGCACTCAACATTTATTTTTAAGAGTACTTTACATGCCGAAATACAAAAATAAAAATACATATATTGTAAGAAAATTGTTTAATAAAACGATACATTTTGTTGAGTGTACCATCTCACATTATCACTAACATTGTCCGTGAATATTGTTGTTAAAATGTGATGGTGATGGTAGCAGTGATGATGATGGTGATGATGATGATGAAGAAGAAGAAGATGATGATGATGATGATGATGATGATGATGATGTTTAGTTTCGAATGTCATAGAGAACATGGACATTATCAGTGACATTGCAAATAGCTTTAGTGACGCAGACAATTTTTATGACACCCGCCTTGCTGGCTCACCAAGTCGGGAAAGTTGCTAATGCAAAGAATCCGTCATGATTTTTGAAATGCGACAAAGTCATGAGATGCTTCAATATTTACACTTTTTTGGTACGCCGGGATGACAATCAAAATAGTAGCAAAAAATAACCGTGCAGCATACTGATATTAAAACTCCGACGTATCTGAATAAATGCTTGCATGATACATATTTGTGACATGATTGAAAAACAACAAATGTCTATCTTGTAGACAAAGCAATGTAAATCGCCGGTTAGATGAAGCCGATGTAGTCCAAGAAATGCTTGCATGATAGACATTTTAGAAATCCAAAATTGTCTAATAGGCAGTGATGACAAAAAAGTAATCGTGCAGCATGCATGGTTGACATATTTAAGTGCTGATGTAGTCCAAGGAATACACTTGCATGATAGATATTTTAGGCACTGTTGAAAATATAAATGTCTATGGTGTTGACAAAAAAGTAATCATGCAGCACAATTGTTACAACGTAACATATTTGAAGAATTGCCCACGAGTTTGTTCTAGGATTAGCAATCTACTAAGTAAGGCAAAGTTGGTAAACTCTGATAAGACAGTGATAAAGTAGGAAAATATAGGGAAAATAATATTAGAATTCCGGAAAATCGCAGAACAAAATGGATTGTTCGTCCTGTGCCCTGTAGTTTACCTAATAATATCATGGTGTTAAGTTGCTGAGATGAAAGTAGTCTATCAGCTAGCCCTCGGATGTTCTTCCGATAAAATACGACACACAGCCGAACAACGCTATCGAGGATGGAACATCGGGCAGGCCCTCACATGCGAACTTCGTTCGCTTATAGTTATAGCATCGAAAGAAAGCCCGAACGTCTAGCAGCAAGACTAAGATGAAAGTTGCTACACATATGTGCACTTAGAATTTTTTTCAATGGTCGTCAGGTTTTAGTACTTTTCTTAGCCGGTCCCACAACTAAACTGTTGTGGTTATACTTATAAGTTATAGCTGGGCGTTGTGACCGGTAGGTAACCGACTATTATCTACATCACTGCTAGCTGCAATGATTGTAGCGTCTTGTTGCGGTTTTGTGGTGTTTTTCGTCTGTTTTGGTGACTTTTTAAGTTTTAGTGTTTAACCCGCACCTAACGCTACAATTCCTAGTGCAGGAATTCCAATCAGCTGATGCGATGCGGATCTGCATCGCACGTATCAATCCCTATTTTCGCCAAAATATCGACCTACCTACGGAAAATCTGACATTTCCTAACCGCAACACTTCTTAGGAATCCCCCGCAGCACAATCGACGCCCCGATCTGCCCTTTCCCCGTCAAAAACGGCCGCCGAACATGCGAAACTTGACAATTTTGAAAACTTTCGCGGCTACGAGATCTCGGCAAATGTATCGCGTGATCAACGACCTTAGGTTTCATTTTATGTCATTCTATTTCAGTAACAATGTATCATTTTCACGTACCGTTCTCGCACATGTGAGCTTGATTTTAGGCAAAATATCCGATCGGGCTAACAGAGTGCACACAGACTCTTTTGTTCGCTTGTATTGTTTGCATTCGGTATTTGGCATTTCGCACGTTGTTTATTTGCACCATTCACAGTGTCTTATCATGCTTTGTGTAACTTGTGCAATCATCAGACAACTATATATATAATTTGCTAGTATGTCTGCTAAATATGGAGTAGAGCATCGTAGCATGAAACAGTGTGTACATTCACGTTCCTACAGTGGGTCAAGTCTAGACCATCTTCCACTGACAAAGAGATGCACCAGTGGAAACGAAGATTTAGGCATGACAGCATTGCGATGGTTAACAAGTTTGCAGACAGTTTCATTGCTGGTTAACAAACTTGTAGACAGTTTCATTGTGATGGTTAACACAGGTGGGGAGGGTCTGTGGGTTTTCTGCTAAATTAAAATCCCTCGAAAATACTTTTTATTCATAGATACCATGCACACCTTCCTAAATTAGGGGGAAAAATGGCTCGTCAATACAGACAATTTCTCTTTTTAATGAATATTAAATCCCTTGAAAATAAAGTATTTGAAAATATTTACTGTCTATATGTTGATGCCTCTTTTACGGTTTCATTGTGTCGGTAAGAAAATATACTCTTGCGTGCGAGAATAGTTTAAAAGGAACTGTGCAAATCAGACTGCGTATTTCAAATATTTTTCTTATTCTGCACGAATGGGTAGAAAGTCATTCTAGTAAAGCAATCGAGGAAGGGACCAGTAATACGTGTGACGCTGCATTTGAGTTTTAAAAGTAGCTGTTTTGTTAGAAGCAATAACACATTACTCGTAATATTGTACTCCCACAGTGTTGAATCACACACAGTGGCACAGTGTGCTACATTAAATCCAATCACGTCGATTTTTGGGTCTGCACCCAAAATCAGCGACCCAACCCGACGCATACTATCTTATTACTATATTTCGTGGACGCGACCCCAAATTAACCTGTAAGCTTACAATGTCTAATTTTCAGTGAATATAATGATACTTGTTTGATCGAAAAAAATAATACTCCAGTTACAGCTAGACTGGCACAGCATAATTGTTGTAGTATTTTATCAGCATGTTTTGAAGCTGGGAGATAAATGGGAAAATATTGAGGGGTTCTTAAATTCACTAGTCTCAAAAAAGTTAGTATCACTTGAAATAACACTGAGGAAGCATTAATCTGATCGAGAACGACGCAGTTATAGTCTGTGATATAGGATATGCTTGACTTTCGAAAGAGGTGAGGGAGATTGTCTACCAAAAAAAAAAAGGTTTAAAAAATGTGCTCCCGAGTCCGAAAAAAAACATTTTATATGAGAGCTTTATATATGGCGATCTGTAGCGGTTGCAGCATACTGAGAGTGATATATAGCGAAACCACTACAGTACTGCATCTACATAGACAGTGGAGGGGAGATCCTTTCTCCGTTTATGATTGTACATACAGGCACAGTCTTTTCCTTGTCTGTGGTACAGGACGTGATTTGTGAACACACCAGGTAAGCACAACTTTTAACACTACCAAAGCACTAACAAGTAATCAAACTATTCATGCATCGTTATCTTTCAATATATGCAGCTTAAAACGATTGGTTATAGCATGAAAAACTGTTGTACATATAATTTGTAAAGATTGAACTAAAATTTATTCAACCAGAGAAAACAGATGCCAAATGACGTTATGACTGGTAAAATCAGTGTTGATTCAAAAGATCTTTTCCTTACAAGGTGTCACGTAATAAAGTAACGATTTGAAAAGCTGGTGCTGTGTTCTTTTTTTTTTCTTTTTAAAAAAAAATCAATTTTAACTGTTCTTTTGGCTTTGCTATGGCTGCCTTATTTATTATGAATGAGCTATTCTAGCGAGCGCCCTCGAGCGGCGACCCTGAGGGAATGTCGGCAACCCCCTGTAACCAGTGGAAGGATCTCTTTCTACAAAGTAAAAAGTAAACAAAAATAACTAAATATTTGGAAACAAAAACAAAGGCCTTTTCCGAGTCCCTGTGGTCGAAGGCCAGACCCGCAAATAGTAGACCGAGAACAACCTTTCCCCTTTCCCAACATAACCAATGTCTTTAACCACACTGTTCACCCGTCTCTCTATGCGAGAACAAATTCTTTCCTAACACCACAACGAACGACTGATAAGAGTTGTATTTGATTCTGCATATTTTTGTTACATCATGTTTTACTGCAGTGTATAATACCACAAACCTGTATATGTACCATAGATAGCACTATCAAAAATTAGCTTATGTTGCTTTCTGTCAACATTTGCTACATTTGTAAAGACTAATTTTTATAGAAAGAGTTGTATTGGCTTGCAAATAATTATAGTCTTCCATGGATTTATGCTGTGTACTGAGATACTCAGACGAAATTACATGTTCCATAGATTCTAGATAACCATCCCAATGAAAGCAATAATATCGTATGTCTGTTGGAATCTTACCTTTCACATCGTTACGAATAGCTGATGTAAAATTCGGAGGAACCACTGTCACATTGTCTATTAATACTGGAAGTTGACGAAAATTAAATCCTTGCCCAATATATACATATGTTTTATTTTTTTACCATTGCTCCAATGTGTACTCGAAAACGTAATGGAATTATACAAGGGAACACCTTATCTTTTATGACTTGGAATATACGAGGTGTTCAGCAAAGATGTACAGATATCATTGATTTCCTTAATATAATCAACTCTTACGACTTTGTAGCCTTACAGGAAACATGACTTAATTCTGTCGATGTTTTTTCTCTTAGCAATTTCAACTGCTTTCGTAGTGCCAGGACAAAAAAGAACCAGATTTTAGCTGAATGCCTTCCATAAGGAATTTCATGATTTATGCAAGAAATTTAGCTCTATATCTGTGATTTGTCAAATCCCAATGAAAGTAATAGTGGTCAAAAATGTTGTTGAAATGCCCGCCATGCCTCCTATTCTCAGCACAGGAAAGCTTGCCATCCTTGACTTCACTCGGCTTTCGTGATCCCCAACATACCCAGGATATGGCATGTGCGTATCGAACTTCCTTCTGTCCCACCACGAGTTTACGGGAAAATTGTCAAGATTTTGTTGAGTGGCGCGCCCTCACTGTACACTATTATATAGAGGTCAATGTATAGGTCACCATTATTGATACATTGTCGCGAAATTTTCTTCACAGGCTAGGTGAGGCTTGGTCTGTTTTCCATATTTTGACCACACACATGATTTGGGTATAAATTATAGATTATTACACTTGATAAATATGTGAGAGTGTATTTATATCCAGAGATACAGAGCTAGATAAATGATTATGTACAAGCCTTGCAACGAACAGCGGTAGTTTGTTATCGAGAGAAATCGGAAAAGAACATGGTAAAAAGGAGACGGTTCGCGGTCAATATAATACTTCCCAAACGTCTAATCTAAAATCTAAAGAGACACGATTTCTCTTTATTCATCTGCGCATCAGTGTGTGAAATTTGAAAATGATAAGTCCATATTTGACGAAATAGAAACGATGATAAATATTTCACCTGTGTGTGAACTCCACGCTCATTGTAAACCTATTTTCAGGCCAAGAAAAAAAATTGTTTTCTTGTGAGTTTGAATCACTTAAATACCCTGCCTCGGAGTCTTCTTTTTTTTGTGTTTGTCCAGCCAATGCAGAGTGCTGATCCAAGGGAAACACAAAATAAGGTTGGCACGTACGAAACCCCTGAAAACAGTCATCAGTGTAGAGCTATGTAGAGGACGAGTATAAAGTTGGCGTCAGATTCAGATTCAGGTAGCCTCAGATCCAAATACACCCGACGGCAGTGAAGCAGAATCCTTCCCTGTAGTCTCAATGGTATTATTTCAGGTTTGAGTCCGTCGGGTGTCTTCGGATCTGTGGCCATCTGATGCTCAATATAAGGTTCATAAGATAAGGCTACCTGAATCTGAATCTGAATCCAACTTTATACTCGTACGATCGATTAATTACTCAAATTGGTCATTAATATTCATCGGATTATTACTAAAACCTAATCAGTTCTGGCCATCACCCTACGGAACATGTCTATGAAATTTCGTTTGAATTGATGCAGCCGTTCTTTCGGAAATCGTGATACAGACACACACACAGAGACTTCATCGGTATATTATCACCTTCCTTACGGAAGGTAAAAATGCTAGGCGAAATTTGAAAAACGCATGGAGGCGTTTAACAGTCCATTGAAGGACTGATGAGAAAAACGCATGGACAGTTCGCTGAGGGACTGATGAGAAACAAGCGACCTATCGGTCAGAATAGCTCCGCTGTTTTTTTTTAATTCAATTTTTTATTTTGGTGACATGTAGAAGTGGTTCAGGTCTTCAGCTCTTCACTATGCAGTTTTGTTTTAGCGATGCAATAAAGTGGTTAGTGGTTTCATATGATGTCTCACTATAAAACACATTTTACACAGAAGTTGGTAATGTATTGTACTTTTATACCATAGTCACCAATTTATAACAAAAATCTACTGTTATGAAAAATTGCACAAAATCTCAGAAAAAAATGACTGGGAAATTCACACAAGAAAAAGTAAAAAAAGAGGATTTTGAGGTTGGCTATAAATAATTCCAGTGTCTTACAGCTGTAACCCTGGAAAATGTTAATGATGAATGAAATAAACTAGGGATCTAAAATAATTTTGAGGCAATTTCAATTTCAATTTTCTAACAAATTTACAAAGTCAACAACATTCAACTTGTACTAGTTGTGGTAGATATATATAGGGAAGAAATGTATTAATCGCCATCTTAGTTTCCGTACGGCGACAAACTCAAGTACCCGGAAGAGAGTCATTCTCAGCCATACGTTACAGTGGTAACACTCGTTCATGTTCGGTTACCTTTCACAAAGAAAACACAACGAAATGGTTGAAATGATCTTTTTTTAATTTCTTTTCATCACAACAACAAAATCTGTGTGATCAAAAGTGTTGTAAACTAAACCAGAAAGAATTATCGGACTGGCTAAACTTCCCGATGAACTGGAGTAAGGTCCTACTACTTCCAAGTAAGCCTCGATAGTACTATAGTACGTGAGAAAATCGTCTCAAACTAGCGATACAACTTTCAAAATATAACTTGACATGTCTTCATTTGTTAGAGTTGTACAATTCAAGACGGGTTTTCACTCGAAAACAACAATTCTGTGAATAATGACACTCTGAACGCAGCGATTTCTCGGACGATGTTACCACTGTAACGTATGGCTGACAACGACTTGCTTCCGGGTTAGTCCCTCGTGCATACGGGTGGATTGTCGGCGATTAATACATACATCGTCTGATATTTTAATTCACAGTGTTTCTTGTGACCGGCGCCTGTCAGCAGACTCTGCCATTTTTTCATCATTCCATTGTATTTAAACCTTGTACTTGACATTTCGCAATATTTATAATTCTCAACAAAATACCTCAACATGCCTCACTTCGCTCGTACTCAAAGCAGCTCCGCGCGTAGTCCTGCTTGCATACGGAGGAATTCGGGACTCGATTCTGACAATTGTCCCTCCCCCTCCGGTGTTTAGAGTCAAGTCAGTAATACAGACTCGTGCACCCGAGGACTATCCCGCGCGGTATGATCACTGACACTGATGACATGATGAGAGAGAACCTTTTCGGATTTACATGTAAAACGGGGAAAGATACGCAAAAAATAATGCAAAGTCTGAAGCCAAATTAAAGTTGTAATTATTTTAATTATTTTTACTTGCCAAATATTTGCATTTTGGAAAGGCAAGACACGTTCATGTCGTTTAACTTTACATGTGAACTGTCGGCCATAACTTCAACCGCATGCCTGGCATGCCCTTCCTTACGCAAGTTGTCTGAATTCTGGTTCACTGTCATTTCAAAGTGCACGACAATATAGAATTAACCACAAGTTACATGTTATCTGAAAACATCACACTTTTATAGTGGGTCTGAAGTGTGATTTTAGTGAGTACCAAGAACGTCCTGTGTTGATACTCAAGATACTTGCTGTGGAAAATCGCTCGGTCGAATGAGGTCACCTTCAGCTTCTGGTCGAATCAGGATAGAGTATGCAAATGAGGATGTTGCGGACTGGCTGATTATGTAGAAGGGTGCAGAATTGGATTTGAAGTTTACAACCCTGTTTCGAACAAACGCTTGTCATTTGGGCGCCCAATGCGTAGAATTATGACTATAGCACATATTACATTGCTTGTTTGACGTCAATAGTGTCTTTTGAAAAGTGGCAGTTTGTTAGTACTTAAAGTCTCGTCGACTGATTTCCAATATGGCGTCGGTCATTATGCTCATTAACATATTCATTTTATTTTCAAATTACAAAAAAAAAATCATAAAAAATAAAAATGAGGATGTGCTGACTTGAAATTAACAAATCTGAGTAAGCTACCCCCTGTGCATCAACACGCCAGATATCAAAGCAATCTAATAAGAGGTTTTCAAGGAGTTGATGAAAATGACATTATATGAAAAAAAATCATAAAAAATTGAAAATGGCACAGATCAACTTGGCATGAACAAATCTGAATAGCCTCCCCCCAGGGAACATGCACACCAAATATCGAAGAATTCCGACTGTCACTTTCGGAGTAGATAGTAAAAATATAAAAGTTTGACGGACACCTAGGATTCACTCTACTCTCTATACCTCAGTACCTACCTATACCTAAAGCTACGCTTTCAGCTTTCGCTGACAGCGGAGCTAAAAAACGTGAAGGGGCATTTAAAAGTCCACTGAGGGGACAAATAAAGAAAACACTGAGGGGGTTCAACAGTCCTCTGAGGGACAGACAGAGACAACTGACACTGCTACATGACAACTCGAGTCAAGGCGTTTACATGTAATAGTGCATCGAAGGAGGTTTGTGAGTGCTGGTAGAGAAGCTCATTCTGAATAGTAATAGAGATGTTCGGGAGTCTTTTAAGAAATGCGGTGTTTGAAAGATGTACGAACTTTATACAAACAAACAATAATCCTGAGAAATTTTGAGCACCTCGAGTGCATCAGAGGGTACCTTTAGACAATTGAGTAAATTGTCTATAATATGAAATCGGCCAGAATTAAGCGAGTGAATAACTTACGTTTCGTGATAGAGCATCACACAAACAAAACAAAATGTTCACACCAGCTTATGGAAACAAGATTGGAACTGCTCTCGCCCCGTTTGAGATTAGTTATCTTATGTAAAATAATTAGTAATGCCAGGAGGGAAATCCTGTTTGACAAACCTGCTAGAATTCCTAGGTGAAGTAACAACATACACCGATAAAAGATTCCCCGTTGATATCATCTACCTGGACTTTGCTAAAACCTTCCACAAAGTACGAGCACATGCATGTATAGTTGGAGCTAACTGGATTGAAGAATGGCTGCCTTACAGACAACAGTGTGTTGTTGTTGTTTGTTCAGGGATGCAATTCACCATGGAACCCTATTCCTAGTGGGGTGCCACAAGGATCGATGTTGGGCCCTGTGCTTTTCTTAACTTTTATTAATGTCATATTGATGTAGGTATCCATCACAAATCAGAAGTTTACAGATGATATTTAGGCGTAAAAAAAACTTGTGTGGTTCCGATTACATTCAATTTTAAAATAGGTGGGTAGGTAGATTTTTTTATTTCATGTGTGAGTGTCTAGTTCAGGTTTCCGTTGTTTTCTAAATGGTCCCGGTGTTGTTTATTTCTTCCTATCAGATGTACAGCCATTACAGATAGGAAGAATAGTTTTTTATTGTCTTTTTAAGTTGATGTCAGTTTCCACTATTTCTTGCGAGACTTCACGATTTTCGCGATTTTATTATTATTTTTCTCGCATACATAAAACTTTTAGGGTCGACGTGAAAAACTAGGTGGGGTCGAGTACCCGGAACCAAACTACTTTTTTTTTATTTGGCCTTAGATGTTATTCCCCAATATTTTTCTTTGTTCAGCAAAGACTGTAACTGCAAATGCTGAACTTCATTTTCGCACTTCTAACCAAATTTCACGCCTTCAATGATAACAGTTTCTGTACTTACTCCTGACATGCTGATAAGTTGATAACCAGATTTAAACTGAATGCCTCCCGTAAGGGAATCACTAATTATGCAAATAACTCATTAAACTAAAAAAAACTATGGTAACAGGCTTCGTTTTTTGGACAAGCGTGCTTTCTTAGGTTAATGTATGTAAGAGTGTATGATACTGCTTAATTACTGAATATCGTTCATTATTCAAAATACTCATTAAAGGAAAAAGTTGTAGCAACAAACTTCATAGGACAGGTGTGTATTATTATGGTTGATGTATCATATTATACGAAATTTGAAGCTTGCATTTTTAAGATACAACCTAGTTACCTGAAATCATTAATTATGCAAATTTTTCATTAAAACTAAGCTATATAAAAGATTTTATAGGACATATCCGCTTTGTTATGGTTAACGTATGTACTAAGTTGTATTGAAATTGAAGTATGCAGTCTTAAGATATAGCCTAATTACCGAAAATCATTAATTATGCAAATTATTCATTAACACTGTAAGGTACATCAACTAACTTTATAGGACATACACAATTTGTTATGGTTAACGTGTGTACTAAATTATATTGGAATTGAAGTATGTATTCTTTAGATATAGCCTAATTACCGAAAATTATTAATTATGCAAATTATTCATTAACACTGTACGGTGCATCAACAAACTTGACAGGACATATGTGTTTTCTTATGGTTAACGTATGTACTAAATTGTTGAATTTGAAGTATGTATTCTTAAGATGTAGCCTAATTACCAAAAATAATTAATTAAGCAAATTATTCATTAACGCTGTAAGATACATCAACGAATTTTATAGGACAAATGTATGTTGTTATGTTTAACGAATATACTATATTATATTGAAATTGAAGTATGCAGTTTTTAAGATACTGCGTAATTAGTTGATTTCATTAATATGCAAATTTCTCTAATTAAACATTAACAGATCTGGCTCAAACCTAATCAGGTCTTGCTATTACCCTAAAGATTATATATCCCAAATTTCATTACAATGGAGCAAGCCGATTTTTAGAAAATTATGACACAGACAGACAGACAGACAGACAGACACACACACACACACGCACACACAGACACACATGCCCCTTTTAATACCTCTCGTACCCTTACGGGAGGTAACAAATGAATTCTATGTGACATTGAGTGCTGAGTTTCTGGTAGCGTTTTGGTATGTTAACCATCATCTCAGTAAACAGGTTTAAAAGGTTGAAAATTCATGTTTATCATCATGTTTTTACATTACATCGATCGTAGTGGTGTGACCGTTACATTTTGCATCCAGGGCTTTCTAAGGAGAAATGAAAGTACTGTATCAAGACGTACCTGCAGAAAAACAGCACACATCTCACTCGTCAGATCAACCATGGAATACGGTGCAATTATAGGGACACATAATCACAATCAGATATAGACAAACTAGAATGCATACTAAGGCAATCAGCAAGATTTATATAAAAAAAAGAACTACAGATCAAGACAGTCATGTTCATAGGAAATAACATCCGCCCACTACAGGAACGGAGAAAAGAGAACTTCGCCTCAATTCATGTTTTAAACTTGCTTGGGGCCTGATACTGGCTATACATCAGGCCTGATACATATCTCATACTACAACCAACACACAGCAACCCTGTGGAAAGCACACAACAAATAACACCTGGTTTCAAATCATTACCTCATTCAAATACACACATTTCCTGGAACTCATTTTTACATCTGGATTGGTGGATGCCTTCAAGGCATCCATGCAGTGTGACTAAAGTATATCGCCTTCCATTGACTGTTTACCAGTTATTGACATATTTATACTGTTCCTGATACTGGTGCACATCTGTACACTGGAACAAGTCTTGATATTAGTGAATATCAAACTAATATTGCAATATTAGGCCATCGTTAAATACTTCAATATGTTTTTACTGTTCAGTACTCCCCCATCCCCTCCCTCAAAGGAAACACCACTTCGCTAACATGGATTGAATGACTCCGCCAACCCAATCATATTCCGTTGTCTGTTAACTCGCTATTGTCCTTATTACAGACGTTTTTTCCGTCTCTTCTCTTGAAGCTCTGACAATGGTATCGTATAATTCAATCGTATTGGAGCGATATCTGATATATTTGGGATGTTACCTAACCGTGGATCGAAGCATAATTCCCATGGCATTGGGGACGAATCTGGTAGATATTTGGCCAAAGTTTTCATATTCGATATTACATACGCCTTCATTTTGTCAGTAAACATATCATATGCTTTCTGTCTGTCATCGAATTTTCGATGGTAATTACCCTCTGTATTGTTCATAACACATCGTATTCTCTCTTCAGTTACAGCCTCGGATACATTTAGAAACGCTGCCATCCTCTTCAGTTCGTGGATTTTGTTTTGTTTGAGATTTTCGTAATGGACGACATGAATAGGAATCCCTGACGTCAGCCAGGTTAGAGGGCGTTCCATATATTTTTGTGCAAGGAATCTGGCATATGTTAACCACTCTGTAATAGAAATATATATATATATAATTTATATTAGGGAGTTCAAAGCAAAAATTTCAAATCAATTTAGCTTTATTGCAGTACATGGATTTTGAAATATTATGGATAAGAAAAAAAGAAAAACAAATTTTCAAAATCCATCGAGAACTTTTAGAAGTACAGCAATTTGAATGTCGAAAAAAGTGGCTTTTTCGTGAAATTTTGCCAAAAAAGTGCGAAAACCACAAAATTTGCATTTTTGTATATGTCCAATTTAAAGTGTATGTAAATAGGTTTCCAAAGTTTCCGACTTTTTGCCTGCAAATGACGAAGTTTTCATAGGTGATTAAAGATTTGTATGACATTTTTGACAAAAGTACCATATTAATAACGAAAAATTGATTTTTTTGGAAAAATTCCGGAAATTGCCGAAGTTGTTTATGTATTTCATGACGTCACAACCAGAACCAACTTCAAATATGTCCGATTGCATAACATGGGATAGCCATTCTAGTGGAACCATGTTCCACTATTTAGAAGTCAAAATTGACAATGACAACAATAAATGGAGTACTAGTACTAGTGATGACAAAGATGATGCGGTAGTGGGGGATGCTTGTATTGTACCCAATCTGATTAAAAATCCGATGTAGATGTCGGCTAATCGTGCATTGCTATCTTACCATTGTTATTTAGCTTGAATTGACTTCCTAGTACATGTTTACGTTTTTAGCCTGATCGCCTCCTCTGAAAATGTAAACATGTACCAAGAAGGTCAATTCAGGCAAAATAACGAAGGTAAAATAGCAATGAACGATTAGCCAACATCTACATCGGATTTTAATCAGATTGGTATTGTACCGTTTCTATATGATCCACTACCAAAACCACGACTACAGCCAAACAGCAATCCCCAGCTGCAGACATGCATAATGGTTGTTGACGATGTTATTGTCGACAGACTAAATAATACTGACTGGTAAGTTATGATAATAAAAAGTAGATATTTAAAATCAGCAGATGAAGGAAAACATTGGGTCGAAATTTCGAAAGTAGTTGTCCCATTGAGATCGTAACACCGTAACAGTAGTACTATTTAGTTTAGTTGGATTATAATCGACTTACTGACTACACAATATGTGTACGCTGACATGTGTTTAAACCACAGGCATTTGTTTCCCGAGTTATGTCTCAGAATGCAATAAAATGTCGATAATATCGTTAATATTGACGTATTTTATCCAACTATATATGAACATGATGAAAGGGGTAACATTACACATGTTTCTGTGATCGCGCAGGTTCACCCGCCGCGAAAGAAGACAGGCCGCCATTAGTATATAGTACCGTAAGTACATGAACTTTCAACCGGCCGTTGTAGTGGGCAAACATTTCGACGAGTGTGAAGCTACCATCATATTCATATTCATCTTCACTTTCAAAAGCTGACCTCTACGATCAATGTGAATATGATGATAGCTTACACATTCATCATCAGATTCGAAGTACTTCCGAATGGGTACGAACATGCGTTCGGCAAATCACATATCCTTCATTGGCAGGTTGAAATCATGTGATTGTAATTACTTTTCACTTGATTTGCCTGGATTTGCATGCTCTCTTGTTATTTTTGCCAGAGTATCCAATTTGCACCATGAATTATTGTTGTCATGGACCATTATTTTTCACAATCAATTGCGTTGACCGATCCCGATCAAGGGAACTACACACATTGTGATAATTGTGGTCTTGACAACACTATTTTGTGTAAATTTCACCAGTGTAAGTGTTAAGTAGGGTTTCAAAGATAGCAGCACTGCGGGAAATCAAAACACACCCAGCCAGGTCGTATTTTATTACATTACTCATACAGGTTTTTTTGTACACCCAAATATTGATATTTCATGTTCAAAGATATGGGAAAGGCATACTAAACATCCAAATTAGTTTTTTATATGACAACAATAATTCATGGTGCAAATTGGATACTCTGGCAAAAATAAGAAGAAAGCATGCAAATCCACGCTAATCATGTGAAAAGTAACTACAATCACATGATTTCAACCTGCCAATGAAGGATTTGTGATTTGCCGAACGCTTATTTGTACCCATTCGGAAGACTTCGAATCTGATGATGAACGTGTGAAGCTATCATCATATTCACATTGATCGTAGAGGTCAACTTTTGAAAGTGAATATGAATATGAATATGATGGTAGCTTCACACTCGTAACATTTCGAACATTTTACCTTCCGTTCCTTTCGCGGTGAGTGAACCTGTGCGATCACAGAAACAAGTGTAATTTTACCCCTTCCATATATAGTTGGCTAAATACGTCAATATTAACGATATTATCGACATTTTATTGTATTCTGATAGACATATTCTGAGACATAACTCGGGAAACAAATGCCTGTGGTTTGAACCACCATTCGTATATTTCATGTAAACGTCTATGTAAAATTGAAGGTATGATCGGTTGTCAATCTTTAAAGGATTTTGTGAAATCATTATTACCAGAAAAAATCAGAACAGTTCAGGAACGGCCAAATAATTTATTGACGGTGAGCACTGAGGATACACTGCGTGTCAGGGTAGCAGGGCGACTCGGAGGTCTACCGCTACAGCACCCTGTACAGCCGCTCAACGTGTGACTAGACACGCTCCGGACTGGAGAACACGCTAGCCAGCCCGACGAACCTCTGGCTCTGATCTCACTCTCAGTCACATTCAACTGCTCTCAATCTTGCGAACAATGCATTAAATTTTGCATTTATAAATGACTGGTCTTCATTCACTGACAAGGAAACCAAAGTCATACAATAAGGTCATGAATATGTCTAAAAGGAAGTGCACTGTAATACGTGTGAAAAGTACCGTAGCATGTTTCGTTTTTGTTGTTCATCCGAGCAGTGGGCCGTTACGAAGACCTTGCTACCGCAAGTAAAAATTCCCATTATGTGGTACCAGCTCGTAATGTTATACTAGTATGTTCTTTGAAAGTGTAATTTATGTTTCTTATCTGGTAAAATAACTTTCAATTCAATATTAGGACTCGTAATCACAGCCAACAAAAGAAACTTCATCATTGCTAGTGCCGTAATATGTATGTAGTACACCATGCACGAGGACACAACATGTTATAATTCATGATCGTTTTTCGTGAGTTTGAGAGCTGTGCAGTACTAAGACATCATTGAAAACGTTTGGAAACTTATCCTCTGTATGTTGAAAAGAAGCAGGCTGATTAGAACTCCCAAATCTTTTGTGAGAAAATCAGTGTAGACTCAATCGTTGACGGCCCCCTCTACCACGCAACGTTCAAGCATGGTAAAAAAAACATGGACACAGCGATCGTGTTCTGGTTGTGACGCAATTTTCCGAAGACTCCCGAAGCAAAATGCTCATCGCAGATTTCCAAAAAAATCAATTTTTCATTATTAATATCGTAGTTTTGTCAAAAATGTCATACAAATCTTTAATCACCCATGAAAACTACATCATTTGGAGGCAAAAAGTCGGAAAAATTGGAAACCTATTTACATACACTTTAAATTATACCTATTACCTATTAAACATCCAATTTCTTTGATCATATCCACTAAAAAGTTCATTTTATCAAACTTGTGCAAAGTTAACATGTTTAATTCTGACTAAAATTTTAAAAAAAAAACAAGTTTAAAGTTTTTAAATATTTCATTAGTCTTTTTTCACGCATGGCACCATGGGAAATTTACGTAATTCATCGATTTCAAAAGGTCATAACTAAAAAACTGCACACAATCCTCTCGAAATTTTCAGTGAAAAGTAACGTTTAACTAAAGTCTTAGTACTCAAAGTCATGGATCGAGAAACAGATGTGATATTATATTTTATCTAACTTGAAAATAAAAAAAAATCACTTTTGTCAGATTATGTTAATCTGGCACAGGAAAAGCATGGCGCCAGTTCAGTATTAGTGCATTGGGCATACCAGCCATGACATAGTGCCTACTTGACTAACAGTATTGTCATCAAGGACTAGAGTATACCTGTATAAAACTATGATATATATTTAATAATGTATTATTTTAATTTCAACACTCTGAAAGTGACAAAATAGTATGTATTTATGTATACGACTTTACATTTGACCTTAGTGACATTCAACAAATTTCTCATGTCACGTGATACCTTGCAGAAAATCTGAAGTATACAAAGGTTGCTTCTGAAATGAGTTAAAACAAGTATTCATAATTCAGTAAGCAAATTTCACTAAAAGGTAACTACCAGTATTAGCATCAGTGATTCAAAAATACTGATGCTTAAACACTTTGTATAGTTGCTCTTATCTCAGTTATATCTTGGACTGATCACGCACGAAGCAAAGAGTCTTTTGGCTCAATACGAATTTCCCTTTAAGATAAACCTTGAATCAATATTAGCAACATCTGCTCGTGTGGGCCATTTAAATGAATTTGGACCCATTCGAGACGGAAAGGTTGTTGCGACATTTTGATATCCATCAGGATTTAAGTGAATATCTTTAATTCACCAGCAAACCAAGAATTTCCGTAAGCTACATCAATGTACATTCCAGCCTGCAGTGTCCATGTTATGTGTATGTTCAGCGTCTGTATTCTTTTTTCTTGAGTTCTCATTTATCTCTTTTACAAAGTCTTGTATTTCACTGCTGTTTGCATGTATGGTAGTTTTTAAGTTCTCTGCCAGATGCTTAATAGTGAGTTTTCTTCCACTGTCTTGCCACTTTGTCAACTTTTTATTCGGTACACAATCTTAAAGGATGGTTACTCTATACATAATTTAGTCCTTAATGGCCTTGACTTCTTCAGTTCGTTTTATTTCCTGTAGCTTTCTATCTACCACAGACTCATCTTCCCAAACACCCCACTTATTTTTAATGTTCTGCTCTAACTGTTGTCTTTTCTGCTGTTTTCTGTGATGGTTTTTTTCCATTCTTAATTTCTGTAATTCAAGTCTTTTCTTACTGAGATCTTTACTGTGCATGTATTCTCTCTTTTTTCTATTTGGCCCTTGCTTTCTAGCTATCTGTATGTAAATATTTCATTTTGATGTGTTTTGGCAGCTTATGAAGATATGCAGAAGTTGTATTTCTGCCATAACATGACACCAGCCTTGGCTACTCTACTTTTTTTGTGGTGCATGTGTAATTGACTCGGTCAATTTCTCTTGAACAAACTTATATCTGCTCATCCCTAAACACCCATACAACAAATTTCAACTCAAAATTTTTGAAACATTTTTACCAAAGCTTTATATTCTTAAACCCACTTTGCATATTTATGACCCAGTTAAATTTTCTTGAACAAAACTAGATATGGGCATTTTAATCCACCTTCTCACCAAATTTCAGCACAAATGGCCAAGTTGTTTCAGAGATGAAGATTATCAAAGTATCATATTATAAGACCCATTTTGCATATTTATTACCCAAATTCTCTTGAACAAAATCAGAACTGGGTATTTTAAGACACCTTCACACTAAATTTCAGCTCAATAGGCCCATCAGTTTTGGAGAAGAAGATTTAAATACAAAAAGTTGACTGACGGACGGACGACGGTCAAATGTCAGACATCAACCTAACCCTATAGCTCTGCTGACTGTCCTTGACAGCGAAGCTAAAAACTCAAGCTGTACAACATAAATACATGTACAATTACATAAATGTAAATGGCAAATTACAGTCTAAGACCTTTGAAGCAACTAGTGAACTACCGTGTTGTTTATCATACATCCACCCTCCTTTAGCAAATCACATAACATTGCATGTTTGCATCGAGCTGACCATAGACCCTACACATGTAGGGTCTTCGAGCTGACGAATATCCTATGACATTAACCGACATGTAAACGGATGATCTTTTATGTATTTTAATACCTCTAAATTCTCCAGTTCAAGAGGAACATTCGTTCTTTCCTTTCCATCAACAAACTTTGACCCTCGTTTGGCTTGGACCCCCCTCGCTCCTAACAAATATAAATAAATAAAGAGAAGAAGAAAAAGACTGTGGATTCTAATATGACTGCCGAACTAATTGAGCAAAGTCATGACATGTGACGATCGCGTTTAGTATTGCTTGTATTGAATCCTTACTGTCGTACAATTATGAACAGTATATTTCCTTTACTTGCAGAAAGAGGTAAATCCACTTCACTATAAGGTGAAGATAATCGAGACGATTGCATTGCATTTAATTTTGGGGCTAGACTAGTAGTTTGAATGAATGAACACATGAAATAGTATTTTATATGTAGTATTATTTACAAGGACCATTATACAGTTACAATCAAAATTATTAATTAACATAATATTTTTACCTTTGCTATATTTTAGGTTGCTTTCCCATGATGCTGTACCGAGCTGGCTCTTCGACTGTTGTCGATTTCTTTCCGTGATGATTACATCAAATGGATTCCGTATCAGTATAATGGCAGCGGTCACGTTCTTTTGCAGCTCCTCTGGCATCTTCCAAAACTTGTAATGAGTTTTCATTGTTAGAGTTGTACCGGCATACTTATCTTCCATCTCGCCCGGATACCCTGAGAAAAATTAGAGTGCTTTCGTTTAGGGACATAATTCAAAAAGTATAAATGTCCTGGGATATTTAATGACAAGCTATAAAGTAATGAGGAGTGCTTCCATAAGAAGGTGAACGGGTATGTTTTGAAAAATCCCTAAACATCGGTCTTTTTCTCTGCCTCAACATTCCCTTAAATACGTAAACCCAATCCAAAGTTTCGAGTCACTAGTTTAAACAAATATAATACAACCCGCAGTCCCTCTGTGATGTACAGCTTTTACAAAGTAATAGAAATTGTATCACATGTTCATCGACTTGACATGGGTGATGATCTGTATATAGCACCCCCAATGGCCATGGCCGAACATCAATATCTTCATCATGAGTCTGTTGTTTTTCTGTACTTCCTCGACCTTAGTATTAATAATGATCCTCCTTTTTGCTTAAGAACATTTTTTTATCGAAATGGATTGGTATTTAGAACCAGGGAGGCAGAATCCTGATTAAAATATATCTAATCACAATAGCATATAGATTCAAACTAGCCATGCAGAGTAGTAGATAGTCTGTGGGGTACGTCGTCACAGGATGCCCTCACACATAGGTCAACGTGAGCTGAGGCCGGTGAGGGGCCGGAGTGAAACAACGTATCTGACAATCTAAGAGGTAGAATGCCAAAGACTTCCATCCATAACAAAACAATGCTATCAGTTGTATCATAGAAACAGCGAGCGAACGTATTAATGTTTTCGTTAATGATAATAACACATTAACTCATCTCAACTAGCCTCGGTTACCCAGACTCTCGCCGTTGAAGGCATAACCCATCTCGCACGGGGGTTATGTCCTCAACGGCGAGAGTCTGGGTAACTGAGGCTAGATCTCAACGGCCCGCCATTAGAGATGATGACAGTGAAGCTTCAAATGCAGGTACACCAGGTCAAGAAGGAAGGGGGCGGAAGGGTTGGTAGCCATTTTAGTACAAGTAACGACTGTTAGTTGTTACATAAACAGTTTTTTGGAATTCCCTATATTCTTGGGGAAATTTCATGACTAACCCCCCCTCCCTGGAAGTTAAAAATGAACACACCCTTACTATGATTGTAGGTCACAATAGGCACACTATTCTGTGCTGTATGCCCAGCAAACATTCTAGGGCAATGCAATTTGCCTTGCTTGAGCAGTCGTTTACCTAGCATATTTTTGGCAACATTTCTTGCTGCGAATCGCCTCAATATTAAATGCACAATTTGTGTAACTTTGCCAATATTTAATTATGAGGCCGCAGGTGATCAAGCATGTGTGTTTGTGTACATTGAGCATTATCTGGCATTCTATTATGTGTATTTGATAAATTTCATCATGTGGAACCATTCTGTACTAGAAGCTGACAATGAGGGAATTACGTCACAATGATTCGCGGAGGGGTACCACGTCGAACAAATGATGAGACGTTATAGGGTGTATATTTTGGATGTAAGTACACGTTCTTTCAAATAACACAAATCATAGTAGGGTCTTTGCACAAAGTCACTTCTCTTGTATTGCTATTTAGAACACATTGTGCACTTAAACTTACCATTATCACCTAGCCCTTGGTGATGATACACTGATCCTGTATAAAACCCCGTTGCTTGTTGAATGAGATGTCGAGTCCATGTATTACCAGAACCAGGAGAGCTGAGCAATGCCACCAAAGGAAATGTTCCCGGTTCAGCCATGCGAACAGTACAGTCAAGGGGCTTATCTTGTGGATGTGCTGAGAAAAGGAAAATATACATTTAAAGTGAACAAAGTTCAAATTTTCGAATGAACATTGAGGCCCCAAACTTCGTCGAAATCACAGTATACCTCAATTAAGCTTATAGTATAGTACGTCTCCTCAGCAGTCGAGGCCGACTTTCTACGGTTTAAACAAAACACGTTTCCGAAAAAAGCCAGTGAGGAGATTGTAAAATAATATTGTGGACTCGGAGTATTCTTTAGTTTGACCCATTGTTAACAGATGTTATATTTAAGCTGTAACTGGGGTGTTCAATTTTTTTCTCTCATAAAACAGCCAAATAAATATTTGCTAAAAATCGCTCAATAGCTTAGGGAGTCATAAGTAATTACACGGGAGCGGAGGAAATCAAGCCCGGTATGTGGCATAAAACGTGACCCTCCTCCTAGTCCGTTGAGCTAAAAAATGACCCCCACCCTCAGTTTCCTTTCTCTAAAATGTGACCCCCCCCCCCCCGTTCAAACAATTCAATGAAAAAAAAACATTTTAACACCACCTCCCTGTGGTGCAGTTGTTCAAGATTAGTAGTCAGGAGGTCCTGGGTTCAAATCCCACTATCGGACAGGGAATTTGTCTGTAGTAATATCCCACCACATTGATAATTTTTAAAGGCATTTATTTGTTTGCAACTATTACCACCACAGGGAGTTCATGTTTGTATTAAATCAATGCCTGCATTTGGATGTCATTGGCTGAGCTGAAAGACAGAACTCGGACCCCCAAAGACTCGATGAGCACACCACTGACAACCTCAGGACTGAGGTCAACATCTCGGCTCCGCCACATTATCCCCAATATCTTGCCACGCAGTGAGACCTGCTCCTCTCCTTACATCACAACTATCAGTTAATTTACAGCATTTCACTGATATGTTATGACATTACTACTTTACAGTGGTGGCAGTGGTGGGATATGGTAGCAGTAGGATCAAGTTGGGAACGGGTGGAAGTAGTGGGATCAGGCCCAAATAACAAATTAATGCAAAGTTAGATAAAAATGAGTCAAAGTAAAATGTGATCTCTCCTATTTTCAATTTTCTAAGTAAGCCCTCTCCGAGGACCGAATTGTAAAAAAGTGACCCACCCCTAATTACCTGGTCCTCCCCTTGTAATTAGTAAATTACTGATGGCTACCTTAGCTATAAAAAGACATTGCATCTGTGAATTAGAGGTCGATTTTATGTTAAATCCGTGACAAATTGCTTCCAACCCTTCTGCAACGCCAACACTGCATAAGCCATAAGCAATGACACCATTTTACCCCTTATTTGTATTTTTGAAGATTGTAAATGTTATGAGGAGGGCGCCCTCCTGTTCTGATGTTGCAGTACAACAATGGTGGAATGCCACCAATTACAAAAGCAATTCTAACTCAGATACTGTAATTCAAATGGTCATAGTAAAATGTAATCCTTTCTTATGAAAAGTTTTCAGGACATCATCCAAGCCCTACATAAGCCATCATGACTAGCAGTAATACCTCCTACAATTCCTGGCTGGCATGAACATGTGAAAGAAGCTCACGATAACGCTCGGAACTTGTTCAACCTCAGAGCACTAACTTTTAGTGAATCAATTAACACAGACATGGACTACCGGTATACAATTTTAATAACGAGTATTGCGTCAGGTTTAAACACGCATTGGGTATTCGTAATCAAAACGACAATACACCACTGGTCGATCGATGGACTCAATTCAATTCTTTATTTACTTTGAGCAATTTCTGCTCATCAGTTACAGAACTAGAAAAACAAAAAACAAACGAAAGAATGTAAATAGGATCAAAGTGTGTTTGAGGTCGCCATAAGTATAGGTCGAGTGAGTTCAAAGTAAAGAGAACTTGTATTCATGACAAAAGCCTTTCTACTGTTGCTAGCGGTTCGTTAATGGTATTCTCTTTCGATATAGCAACTTAACTTCTAGCAGGGAATTAGCTAGCAAGAGGTACTCTCAGAATCACTGCACAGGGACTAGACCAAAATATGACTACAAGATGATTTATTGTTCAGCACTGGCTCAAACACCACTTCAACACAGGTTCGGGAGATATAAAATCTACCCAACAAGTCCCAAGCTCCTATCCATCACTCCACCCATCTCTCTCTATATCTAGTTACAATAGTTATCCAATCTTATAGCCCAGAAAAGGGGCGTCTCTCAATATGCAAAGCATATTAAAATCATATCACTATTTACATTCAAATGTCCAGCTTGACTTTACCAGCTGTTGATTGGATAAAAGTCCTCAATATCTACATAAGATCACATGATATTCAAATTATCATTGCCACGCATCAATGTTCGTTGCCATCTTAACAAATACTTTCTATAACAATATATTCTTATGACAGTCAATGCCGACTATGAATGCATACAAATTCTATTCCTTTGAAATTGTAATAAGTTTGTTTGACATTTAGCCGACATCGATGTCTCCAGACATCCAGTCTCTTCTTTGAAAGCTAATCTAATGGTTCCCTTTGTTTCAAGCCCAGCACTCTAACTTGAACTTGATACTATAACTAACAAAAGCTATAATAACATTACCGGAGATTAGGTTTTAGATACTTATTGTTCTCGCTACTAATAGCATTTTCCATTGTTTCTTCTAATTGTATTCTTTTGTTATTCACGTGTCTTTGTACTTGATTGGAATGTTCCCTTTTGTAGTTATAATTGTGTCTTGGTTTTGCTAAAGTGCTTGGCCAAAAACAATAGGATCCATTATATCGATACATTTGTACTTCTGTATTAGAATTTCGCCTGTTTCCAAATTTATCAACCTAAAATCAGTTAATATCTTTTACTATATTTTCATATAAAAAATGTATGTAACACTACCTTGATCCGATATTTGTTTTTCAGCCATCCAAAATCTGTTATTATAATAAAGTAGAATGCCAATGTATGTAAATCTATCAATTATTTCAAGAATTTGACCATTGTAGACCCATTGCTCAAAATTTCTCACCCTACCACCCTTCCTGAAAACCAAGGTCCCATTCACGGAAGTAATTACAAAGATAGTCCAACTGGCTTTGTAGCCCTTCAACACTTTCAGAAAATAGTACCAAATCGTCAGCATACATTAAAAGAAAAAGACTCAAGGATTTACAATCAAAGGGAATACAATCGTTAGTCAAGAACCCCATTTCCAAGTCATTACTATACAATGAAAATAGAATAGGGTTCTCCTTGCATTAACCCAAGAGTACAAGAGAAAAAATCTGACTGGAAGCCATTTACTGTGACACAAGACCTGACATTGAAGTACATAGACCGAATTATTTTCAAGATTTTTCCCCTTATACCTATTTTTGATAGTTTATACCACAATTTGTATCGGTTTATAGAATCAAAAGCCTTCTTGAAGTCTATAAATGCATAATATAAACGTTTTCTATTTGACAAAGATTTTGCAATTAAAATTGTTCAAAGCAAATATTGCATCCACAGTACTCAAGCCAGGCATAAAGCCAAACTGGGCATCGGTAATAACATCTTGGTTCGATGACAATGTAAGCAAACGGATGTGAAAAGTTTACCTAAATGACTTACTAAACTAATACCACGATAATTGCTGGGATCTTTGGCATCACCCTTTTTAAATGTTGGCACAATTACTGCCGATGACCAAACTTTCTGGAAAAAAAAAACCTTTATCTGACACACAGTTAAAGATCTTAACTAAAATTGGAACAACAAAATCTTTACATTCAATGAAAAATTCATTCATAACACAGTCTGGCCCATGACTCTTCCCACGTTTTAACTTGCCAATAGCATTCTCTAACTCGTCCTGTGTAATACTGACCTCTAGTTCATCAAATACAATGTTGTGTTCATCGATAGCATATTCTTCCGCAGTCTCAGTGTCAACTATAGACGACTGTAGTTGTTTGAAGTACTCTGAGAGTGTCCCCAAATTAACACCTATACTACCCTTCTTCGAACGAGAGAATCTTTTAAAAAATTCTTTGGGATTATGTTTTTTCAAATGAGCTAGCATATCTCCTTCAATACGCAAATAATATCGCTTACGCTTAGCTTCTAAAAAATTATATTTTCGTTTCTTTTCGTTCAAAAAAGTGTGGTGCTCAGTAGTCTTACTCCTGTTGAATTGGTTAAGTGCACGTTTGTACTCTCTGTAATATCGCTTTAGCTCATTTTAAAACCAAGGTTTGTCTGGTACATTACGAGACGATATATTTATGCATCAAAGGTATGAACATTGCTATCGGGTGTTCGGGATCGGGTAGCATAGGATTTACAGAAAGGAGTGAATATCCCACTCAGCACACTAGTGAAATTATCAACGTTACTATTCATGGTGCGGCTTGTGAAACAATCTCAGCTTCATTGAAAGAAGTGTGAATTTTATCGAGATTCACTCGTACTGCCTCACGACATTGTGGTGCAAGATTAGCGTTCCAATGGTACACTTCACGAACTTTCCCTGTACTAAGTTCGTTGTTCTCTACTTGTGGATACAAATAGCTGACTGCCAATTCCACATGTAGGGGCGCATGGTCAGAATATTCATTAAAGTTACACACAATAAATTTACTAACAATAGGGAAAAATGCTGGTGGGGTCAACACATAGTCAATTACACTCATTCCACGTGCCCCATTGAATGTAAAGTCATTACTAGTGCCACCTGTATGTCTACCATTCAAAATCCGCAAACCAGTCGACTTGCATAAATTGATTAACATAGTATAGATAGTATATTAACGTATAGGTAAAGTTACGTCACTGTGGTATGTAAAGACATCTCTGGGGTTGACTGAATCATGCAAATTATCGTACGTTATGAAATCATCGCACGTTCTAGTTCGACTATTTGTATCGCCAATAACAATAACTTTGCCAGAAGTTTGAAAAGTTGCAATTTGGTTTTCAAGTTCGTAGAAATATCACAGTCATAATACCTATAGAAAGTTGAGCCAGTTGGTGGTAAATATACAAATGCGCAATAAATATCCTTAGCATCATGGCATAAGGCTTGATCTAATTTTAGCCATGTAATTGTATCAAAATATACATTACACAGGGGGAATAAACTCGTCCCTAATCAAAATGATAGATCCTCCACCCTGTTTTGATTTTACTTTTAGCCTAGGGAAAACAAAAGATTTAAAACCATCCGTTTGTAATTCATAATCCTTGTACGTCTGTCCAGCATTCAGACAGAAATATCAGGTCATATGTCCGTATGAAGTTTCTCAAAGCTGTGCCATGCCATTTACTTGCAAACCCTCCGTTAACATTCCATGAAATAATTTTCAGGTCACGAAGCTTAGGTGAGGGCTGAACATTCCCCAACAAATCCTATTCCGTGTCCCGCGTACTAGAAATAAATATCACCAAACAATAATGAATGCATCGAAAATACACCACGGGTCGATGTATTTACACTAGCCTATTGGCAATACTATGTATTATGGTAATTCAGCTGTTCCAATCTGTGCCTCTCGTCTCTATGGAATGCCTTGCCATCACCGACCCGAGCTGCTTCTTCATTCAACAGTTTTAAAAGCAGTTTGAAAACTTACATTTTTAAGTCGTTTTATAACTACATTTTGTGATTTTACATATTTTACCTTTTTGCATGTGAACCTTTTTACTAGTATGTTTGTAATATCGGGACATTTTACACAGGTTTAATTTCAGGTAGTGTATTTTTGTTGTCTTGTATGTCTGTTTTTGTTTTTCCAATCAGTTGTACAGCACATTGAGATTATTTTTTATGTAATGTTTCCAGTTTTTTGAAACGCTAATCGCTATATGCAAACATCGGTAACTATCATGGGTTCAAACTAATACCACTAAAATAATTCGAATTCTTTTAGTGGTCTCGGGTTCAAAGGATGAATGACTGTGTATAGACTCCTTGTAATTATAACAATACATGTAATATCATATGTCTGTTGGAATCTTACCTTTCACATTGCCACGTATAGCTGATGTAACATTCGAAGGAACCACTGGCACATTGTGTCGAAATTGATGATAATAAGGTCCGGGATTAAATCCTTGTCCAAAATACACACATACGAGGCATAAAGTACCGCAAAGACAAAGTATAAAGAATTTGGGTGGGGACAGGCTAAAGTAAATGGCACGTTGATGGTTCATGGTCATAGTTGTATATCCTGAACTACGTACAGTATCGTGTATTTTCCTGCCAAAAAAGGAACCATAAATACTAGTAAATGTCCTCTGACATGTACTTTAACTATCAGTAACCGCACGATAATGTAACTTGACTTATTCTTGAAAGTAAATCCCGGTATCATTCACTATTCTACGGATCACACACGGACATGACAGCACGACTAACCATGAGCAGAATATCACTGTACAATATCTTACCCACAACTCTCTCTGATTGGTATGCTTGGAGGTTCCTTATTTTATAACTTTTTCAATAATCCATACTTTTCAACATTTTAAGCATAGTAATTAAGTTTAATTAATATGTAGCAAAAGAACGCTTAGGAATCAAAAATAAAGTTCTAAATTTTGTATAAAAATGAACTAACAACTGAATTAAGCATGTGCTGTGAATAAAACACTTTTCACTGTCAAAGTGTCAATAACTTGGGTAGTCAGCGTGTATGATGAGTTTTAGTATGTAAATTTCTTTTGTCATACCTATTCAAATAAATCTATATCTTTGGCAAAGTCATAACAGGTGCATATATTTTCCTTACTAATAGTTTCGTCGCAAATATTCTTCATGTCTTTCAAGAAAATCTGCTGACAAATTTCTCAAATTGCTACTCCTTCTACAATAAATCACTGATACCAGAACCGATGAAAATGGGTATTCAGAAACTCATCGGTGGCAATTCTACGCTTGCCAAATGAAAAAAAATGTTTTTACAAAACCCTATACACTGGTGAGATTTGCCTGACTTCAAGGAGATGATGTCCAACACTACAAATCAGAGAGAGTTGTGGGTAAAATGTTGAACAGTGATGTCACGTAATAAAAAAATCAATTTTAACTGTTCTTTTGGCTTTTAAAGTAAATGTTTGCAACATTGTTACATATCAAACTATTGTATTGTCTCCTGATTGACAATTTTGATGCTGTCAATAATCAAACCAACCAACCAACCAATCAATGGTTGAATTCTAAGTCGGTTAGAGGTTGAAAGAGTGGCATGGATAGGTTTGGCTTCACTTGGCTCTATCCATGGCCCGCTACTTTGACAGGAATTTACGCCCTCAGCGGTATACGATCGCGCCTCCTTCCAATTAAATCATTTTCATTTGCTTAGGGGATCTACAGCCAAATCGACGGTGTCATATTCCGTCTTTATTCTTTCTTCTACCCCCTTATATTTTTGGCGACGTAGTCAAGTATTTTTTTTACGATCATGCAACGAAGGATTTCTTTCAATGGAATGGAAAACACTCCTAATTAATAGATTCCGAGAGATGTGGATTGTCAAATTACGCACGCTTATATCTAAGATATACATGTAATACAATGGGAAATAGCTTTTCAAGATTTGGTTCATCAAGAAGGGTATCACCCGGACAGACTCCCCCGACTTTGCCAACACGCAGACACACGCCTCGCACAGGTAGGTTTCATAGGCACACTCATTAGATTTGCTTTTGTAAAACAGAACAATGTATATTTTGAATCTAGTGCACAATTGTTTTTTTTTCATGCTTAGACAGCCCATTGCATGTTAGTGTTTACCGGTTCTGTTTGACACAACCACGCGTACGCAGAAAACAGTTGAGTTTAACCAATTTAGTTCTCACCTTATATACAGACGATTTTACATTTAATGGAATTTGTTTTGCAATCCTAAAATTTTTTTTTCTAAAATGTCGTCAAATCGAGAATTTTCGCTATAGTAAATGCATGCCACTATTAAAGTACATGTATATAAAAATGCCAACAAAAGAGCTTTTTGATTACCTCACTAGATACTGGCTTTGTACATAGTACACATACTACTACATACTGATTTGAAATTCATTATGCTGCCTGAATGAATTTTCAATTTTGACCAATGAAGTTAGTGGGGATCGGATGTGGGGGTTCTGAGGCCTAACAGCAATAATAGGTTTTATCCTACATTGAACAATAGGGAACTTGCAAACCCGCCATGTTGAATGTTGCATCATGGGAAATGTGATAATAAATACTAATCAATTAGTAACAACATTGTTTGTAACAACAAATAATCAATTCGTAGTTATCCTGACCATTGTGGGGGGGGGGGGGTTATTTTATCAGTAGCTCCAGATTAGGTATTATGATAACCACAGATAATCCCATAGTCCTTTGTGTCTGAGCATGCTCAGTCTGGATTGCAAGTTCCCTATTGATCTCGCTCCTAACTGTTGCAAAGAATTTACGATTTTACTAACTATTAAGTGTAGAATGTGAAGTCTCTTGTTGGTTTCTGCATGGTTGTATCAAACAGAGTCAGTGAACACTAACCTGCAATGGGCTGTACACTGTCTATGACGAGTGATCTATGACAGTAACATATGATTTGTACAGGTAACATCTACATGTATGATGGATATATCATGCAATATATAGCATGGCAAAATATTAATATTGCTGCAATTTTCATTTTTTTAAAACTTATCTGCATACAGTTAAACCAACTTTTGGGAATGACATTTATTAAAACCAAACGCCCCTGGCCCTTCCCCACCATTTACCGAGTGGATTAATCAGGGGAAATGCGTTTTTTTAATAATTGAACTCTAGTGTGAAAGTAGGAACTTTTACATTACTGACAATCTTTCAAAAACAGTTTTGTTCAAAACAACTCGCACTGTGGTTCAAACTTTCATGTAAGGTGGCGCTCGACGAACTTAAATGAGTAACTTAGTAACTGCAGATTTCATTGTTGAAAAAGTGCTCTTGTAAAATCCCTGGGCGAACGCCATTGTGTTAATTCTTGGTACTAGATGACAAAAGCGAGATGCGTGTTTAGGCATGCTAAACGGTCTATTTCAATACTTGCCAAATTCCTTTTGACATACTATCGCCTTGTTGTTTGTGGCAACAATACCAATGAGGCCAATATACTTCGGAATGTGATACGAGGAGTCATTTTTGTGCCGTGAGTTTTAGTTACACGTATACCGAAGGCACTGTGCAAAGTTTAGGGTTAATGGTTTCTTAGGGATGGTAATTTATCACGAACATAAGGGACAGTGTCGTGTATCCGCAGATGGAAATATAATGCATTTGTTTTTATTCATTCACACTAATCGCAACCCCCACCCCCACCCCAAACCTGGTATCAAAATAGCGATTATGTTGCAGTAAATTTCATAATACCTATATATACCAACAGCCAAACCACCCTGGCAAGGTTTTAAGCTTTGGTTTTTATGCTGATTTTATTTACGTCCATTCCGCTTTAGTCCCAAAGTTGGCCTAGTTTGCCTTAGTTCTCTTACATGAAGGAAAGTACTGGGGAAGGTGGGTGGCGGTTATTAATGAGGAAGTTATAATGTAAGTATAGTCACTCTATTGAGTCAAAGCATCTCTCTCCTCAATAGAACGAATTTCATTTTCCTAATTCACGCGACAATTGGAGACTGCCCCTAATACAGGTGTGCATTATCTCCGGTTCTGACAACAGGCGAAATAATCAGACTGTAAATGAGAAATTAGTCGAGCAGACAATGCTGGCAATGAAAAGAAAGTCTCTTATATATAATTTATAGTGTGTGCTCGTACCCCAAGCACCAAACAAAAGTGACGTTCTTCTCTCAGACGCTAAAGGGACGCTGTAGATTCGGAGAGATCGTAACTTTAAGGCATGAAACCTTATATATTTGCATTGTGTTCGCTTGAGTACTAGGGTTTATACTTGTACTGTACAATATAACGTGTTCTATGTAGAGAGACTTAACGCTACGTACTTCATGACTGACTGATAGTGTTATTGAAACCTGTGTATTTATTATTAATGACGAAAACGAAATCTCAAACACAATGACCTTCAGTAAAGACTGAGTAAGTTCAGTGAGTTGAAAAAAAAGTGTAGTATATAAACTTTAAGGTAATTTAGAGGATACAAATATTCCTTGCATGCTTTGAATGATAAAATCTCTCTCGTAGAAGTATTATTCTAACGCTGAGTATTAATATCATGGCATAATATCAACATTTGATATACGATTGTCAACGATTGCATACGCGTGGACAGCATATATCCAGTTGGTGTGTGTGTGTGTGGTGGAGGGGGGGAGATGTTAAGTGTGTGCAGCCGGGTGTGTATGTGTTTGTATGTTTGTTTGTTTGTTTGTATGTATGTATGTATGTATGTATGTATGTATGTATGTATGTATGTATGTATGTATGCATGTATGTATGTATGTATGTATGTATGTATGTATGTGTATTTTGATATTTGTACGGTGATAAGAGATGTCCGACATTATACAATGCACGAACCAAGTTGAACAAAAATATGGAATTTATACCCTGGGCGTTGTATGTCACAACGCGTGTGTACGTCACTGGTTCTGCTGTCACAGTGTTGAAATGTGAGTCAAAACGTTCAAAATCGCCATTACGTTTCTCGATTTTTCTTTGATGTTACTGTCGCTGGTATAATTAGGTTATTCTTCAATATTTTCCTTCATTCATCCGGAAAATACTCGTGACCTAAGGGTTTTGTCACTACGAGTAAAGTCCCTTAGGCCACTCGTATTTCCCTTGGCTGAACGAAGAAAATATTGGGCTAGAGTACGTACCTGCACAAGCATGTAAAAATAATGGAGATTATCAACGTTTTGAGTAATACTTCGAGCCTCGCAGAACGAATGACACAGACGTTGTCGTGACTTATGGAGACCAGGGTATAAATTCAATATTTTTTGTTCCAACACATTCAACGTGTTATGTTTATGGTATAATTTAACAGTGTTATTTTTCATTCGGGTACAATATTAAGGTGCAGCTTTATGGCACATTATATTGTGATATTACTTCAACTTCAAATTACCTTCACACTAACATGTTAAATATTTCTCCATTTCTCTCCTTTTTCTCTCGACTTGTTTTTATATACCTTTCTATTTGGCGTCTGACGTGTGCCTGACCGTCTATATGCCATCCAACCTGTCTGTCTGTCTGTCTGTCTGTCTGTCTTCTTCCCCCACATCTGCACATCTCTGCTCTCTTTCTAAAACAACAGCTTGGGAGAAAAAAAATGAAGAGAAGGTGTCAACCGGTCAGGGGCAGAACTCTGGTAAGTCCGTTAACATTTTATGCCTTATATTGTCTGAGAGATTCATGTACTAAATCGTATGACTTGGGACACTGGAAAGGGGTGACACTCTACAGGATAAGATACTAGTATATAAAGTTTCGCAACTTGCTCCCTAAATGCAACCAACGAAACAAAAGAGCTCGAATGGGGAACTTGCAAACCGGCCATGTTGAATGTTGCATCATGGGAAATGTGATAATAAATACTACTCAATTAGTATTGTAAACAATGTTGATACATTGCTTGTAACCACAGATAATTAATTCATAGTTGCCCTGACCATTAAAGGAGGTTTATTTTATCGATAACTCCAAATTAGGTATTATAATAACCACAGATAATCCCATAGTCCTTTGCGTCTGAGCATGCTCAGTCTGGATTGCAAGTTCCCTATTGATGTGATTCAACTACTACTCTAGATTTAGTAGACATGTGATTAATACATTCTATGACTTTAAAGTTTGCAGATATGTTTTGGATAGTCATCTTTCAAAAGAATGATTTAGCCGTGTGTATGTACTTGAACTTTTTGATATTTCTTATTTATTTTGTTTTCTAACTAACCGAGTAGTGATTTAGACATTGTTATCTCGTACCGAATATGGTTTTGAAACTAACACACATTTTTTACAGATGCAATTGCTTCAACCAGCTCGAAGTACCAAGCTAAAGATATCTCCAGCCACAGAAAAGAACAACATCACAATGCACACAGGAATGGTACATCGGCAGATAAGGCAGCCACGACTACAGACCGAAACTCTTTCAATGAAAACACTGAGGGTACTTGCACTAGTTCAAGTCATTGCGATAAAGCACCCAACAGCGATGGTAAAACGCGAAAAGGGCAATCACAGGGGCATGGCCATTCGCCAGCCGGAAAAGGTGTGACAGTGATCCCACAAAATACAACCACAAACACCAGACAACAATACAACACAGATAACACATCAGCTGAAGACCGAAGTGATCATCCTACAGAACCAATCAATAGGGGACAAATTGTCACAGAAAGTACACCAATTGTAGAAAGTATTCGGCATGGAACAGATGGACACAAAGATGGTCAATCGTTAGAGACATCAGGTCAAACTGTGACCCAGGAGTCTATGAACGAAAGCAAGAGACAACGATACAAAAGAAATGAGACATCGGCCAAAGAGCAAAGTGAACATCTCCGAAAACCAACCAGTAGGGGACAAACTCTCACAGAAAATACACCAAATGTAGAAGGTACTCAACATGGGACAGAGGAAACTATTGCCAGAAGAGGGCACACTATCTGTGAAGGGACACCAGATGTAGTAGATAGTCGACAAAGGAGATCAAGATGCACACGCATCCAATCAGATGAGACTGTTATCTCAGATGCTACCAATATCAACACTAGACTTATGGTGCAGTTTCGTGTACTTCGAAATGAAATAACAGTTTTGGAAGAAGCTCATGGAGGACAAGTAATGCAAGAAGACAAAGAGGAGGAAATAGTCGGGGAAGGACAGAATGGGGATCCCCGTAATCATACTGGGACCACAGATGAACAAGAAGTGACTAATCGCAAAATTTATAAAACACAAGACTCACCAAAAGAACAAGATGACATCGAAAATGATAAACTCGATGAGGCAACTCTACAGACAGCACACAAAATTGAACGCGTTTTGGAAACTGTTGTCCTCCCCATCAATGACAAAACCACCCTTGCTGAGTGCAGGCAAACTTTGAAAGACAAATTCTCCACAAAGAACTTTGTCTTCCTCAATAGAATGAAACAAATCCCAGAAGACAAAGAAGAACATGTCAATGTCATAAACATTCTACCCAGGTTACCATCTCCTCCAAATGGTGGCTTTCGGTATCATGGAGTTGAATACCAAAAAATAAGATTAGAAGAAGAAATTCTAACCTATGCTACATTTGTTAATGCACTAATAATTCCAGAGACGAGTTATGGTGTCAATGAAACCATTCTCCCTGGACCATCAAGGATTGAGAATGATGATATTCCCTGCTGGGGTTTCGACTTCGTACCACTGGATGAGTATTCACCAATGATGACTCACACTATAGCAGGTATGCAATACACATTACTCATTATTTTGATACGGCCGTGGACATCCAAGTGTGTGAATCCCCTTGTGTAACTAGTCATGCTAAATTGATTGCATAAGGTAGATTTCAAGCGGTAAATGACAAATGGAATTCTTATCATGAACATACTATATAAAGGCTGTTCAGTCGGCACCCAACTGGGTCATAATGGTTACACTGTAATCAAATCTGTGTCAACTAGTTTTTTTCCAATTTGACCGTTGAAGACTTTCACATTAGATGTACATGATTGAATACTTTATTCTTGATCCCATGAACGTCAGACTCACTTTTAGTACACTTGCCTTGTTGAATAGCCAATATTTTATACCAACTTGGACCAAGTAGTAGTATAGCTGTGACGTCAGAAGATGTCCTTATCCCACTTTTATCCTACTTTCAATGATTACATAAGATTAATTATTCGCTGTAACAGAGCTGGCTGAGGACCATCTTAGCTTTGAAACTACTTTTTAAAAAGTGGTGTCCTGTTGTTTTGAAAACATTTAATCAAGTTTTATGAATGAAATCTATCTATACAATCATTTTAGTCGAACTGGTTAACATAGGCTTATTAACATTCACTTGACTGTCCGAAGCTGTACACATTAATTTCAAAGATATTTCAGAGAAATCCATCTACCACCATGCCTATAGTTGATTTATCCACGATCATCTATATCACATACGGTAGTAAAGTTAGGGTTTCTTTCTCTTTTTAAAGGTATACATGAGGCGGCTTCATATGGTAACACAGATGCAGTGGATCGCATTATTTCTGCGTTTTCAACGGTAGACCTAGATCAGCTCACAGACACGCGAAAATCCACCCCTTTACACTATGCAGCTGCAAATGGGCATGTTTCGACATCAAAGCTCATTATCAGTAAGCTCGGAAAATATATAATTGATCTTCAAGATATAAATGGAAGAACAGCATTGCATCTGGCTTTATACAACAAGAAGAACACCACCGTTGTGACACTGTTAGAAAATGGGGGCCAGCATACTCGGTAAAGAGGACGTCAATGGCAACACACCATTATCCCTGTTAATGCTACTCTCCAGCAAGTTTTGGGTGTCATGGTGCCCCAAGACGTTGGAAAGCTTCCCATCTACACTTGCCGAACATATAGCCCTACTAATGATGATAATAGAACATACAGAGCTTCTTGATAAGGCAGTAAGTGTTGTAGACGACATTAATAAACAAGATTTGCTAAAGCGTACTTTACTGCATGAAGCTGTTGAACGAAACTCGTGTGAGTCAGTCAAGGTACTTCTTGACCATGGAGCAAGGTGCAATGTTGAAGATAGTAGTGGATGCACGCCACTTTGCACTGCAAGCAGGCTGGGAAGTATTGGGATATTGGAGATGTTACTGCCATTGCTAAATGAGAACCAACATCTTTGTCATGCTGTCTTTCATGCTCTACAAAAGAAGAAGTTGGATATCGTGATCAACATTTTAGGACAAGTGGAAATCAACCTCGATGACAGAGCTCGTAATCTTTTGATTGATAGGCTTGATGGAAAGAGTTTGGAGGTCGAGGAACAAAGGGTGATTTTACAAGTTTGTAAGGATAAACTAATTAACCAGAGGTATCTTGGTTGGGCAGCACAGAGAGGAGATATAGTGCTAATCAAGCACTTCATTGAAACTGGTGTTAATGTTTCAATGGGAGACTATATGGGACGGACATTATTGCATGAACTATGCCAATATGCCGAGCTTGAAGTTATTGAAGACATAATGGAATTTGCAATGGAAAGCATCAACTCACGTGACTGGAGAGGAGCAACTCCCTTGCACTATGCATGTCAAAGGGGAGATGTTAGTATTGTTGATCTTTTGTTTGGTCAGGTTGATATATTGGGTGACATTCCAGACAACAGTGGCAAAACACCTCTACTCACTGCCCTATACAACAAAAACATTTCCTTGGCTTTGAATATATTGCAGAAATACAGTGAAAGACTGAATGTATCTGCTGTTGACAACTTGGGTCTTACTGCTCTTCACTACAGTTACTTATTCAATACAGAGGCCGAGACCTTTGTGAAGAAGATAAGAACTACTCATATGGGACACACAACAGCTACATATTCTAATCAACCGCCTTCTTCACCATGGAAACTATGGAGAAACTATAAGTTTGTTGACGAAGTATGGAGTTGTCACCTCGATGACAGGCCCCCTGGTCCTCGACAGGTTTCAAATAATTTAAGACAGAAATATTCTGACGCGTTCATGCACAGGAGTATTGCAAATGCCACACACAGTCCAATTTGCCTAGCAATAATAGCAGAAAATGGTGATGCACTGAAGGCGCTAATATCTGAACCTCAACAGATACTGGAAATTGATATCTTTGGTAGGAGTCTTCTTCAATTTGCTGTTGATTGTGAAAAAGTGGAAGCAGTCAAATCCTTGCTAGAACTCCACAGTAGTCTCGGTAAGTGTGTAGAAATATCTCCTATATTATTGCATTTAATACTTGTTTTATCATATGTAGTATGTATATACGTACAACACCAGAATGTTTTTAACACATTTCTACCATTGTCAAACGAGGATCGACACAACCTAAAACTATTATTGTTGCCTGCTGTGGGCAATAGAGGTGTCTTAGTTGTTATGAGTTACGTGGCTATACAGGCAATGGAAAGATATAATTATCCAGTAATAAAGATAATATAAATGCTGAATTAAGTTGCATGTGTGGCCACTGCAGTAAAAAAACCTTTTCTATAAGAGATGACACCCTACAGTGAGTGTAATTATCAATGCCTATTGCTAGCGTATATTAAAATGTCACCACAATAGTTTAAGTTTGTGTCCTCCTCAGTTTGTCTGTAGCTTGCTTTAATAGTAATTTTACAATTTCACATGATCTATCTTTGAAAATGCTGAAGAACATTATGATGGTATATTAGATGAAATATGCTGTTTCTTTTTTCCTGTAGAAGTTGAACGGCCAAGACTATCGGACATTTCTGAGTTTAATCTTGAAAATGTAATCAATCCGAGGTAAGTGGTTGAAAAAAATCAATAAATGAAAAGAATGATGTCGCATACATTTGTATGGTGCGTTTGCTTAACAGTAATAGAAAGTTGCAATTATTCATAGGACAAACTGTGCCTAGACGGAAAGACAGAAGGAAAGATTTGTGGTTGTGTGTGTATCAAGATAGAGAAATACATATATAGGGAATAACTGCCATATAGAAATAAATATTACAACTATTTTGATATTAATGATATTGCACTGAACTTGGTAGCTGTCCAAGTTTCTTTAAATACAGCATAACTTAAATGTTGGTTATTTCAATTATAAGCTTCCTTTTGTTTTACTGCTGTTGCTGGGTGCTAGCTAGCAAAGCTGTGGTAGCATGTATATCCGGGTGGAACTAATGTCAGGTCGCAAGGTTGTTTTTCAAATCTCATTTGAATATTTGTCTGTGGTGATATCATATTAGATGAATGTAATGGTATGATAGACCTGTCCTGTAAATAATACAGTTGGTTTTTCTACTTAGTAGAGCATGATTTCGAGGTTTGATGAATGACAGCATATCTTGACATTAAATATGTAAAGTTACTGAAGTGCAATATAAATGGTGACTGAGCATTTGGCATTTTCAAAAACAATACATTTTACATAGAAAGTTTTTACTCATGATTGGTGACAGTGTAATAATTCTTTTGAAATTGAAGGGGAGACTTTGAAGTCGAGCATCCAGTATACGGCCCAGCTATACATCGAGCTTGTAAATCTGGAGGTGTTGCTATTGTCAGGTCACTACTGGGAAAGGATGTTGATGTAAAAGTTCGGTTTGAAGGCAGGTGGGTAATTTCATAACAACATATCCTTCCACTGATTAGAAAAAAATTCACAGTCACCTCAAATGTTAAGTTTTCAATACCACTGCTGCTGATTTGTCTTTACTTTTATACAATTTGTATTTTCTTCCAGGACATGCCTTGATGCCTGTCTTGAAGGTAAGAATGAAGACAGCGCTATTGAAATACTCCAACACTGTATTCAGAGAGGGATAATTTCAAGTGTAATCGAAAATGAAGATGAATATGTCTTGTTAACACTACGTTCTGCACAGAAAGGGCTATGGAAGGTGGTAGAACTTTTGACAACACTGGAATGGTACACAAAGATCAATGCTGCTGTTAAACTTAAACCTGATGTCCACGGCCAGTGTATTCTACATCATTTATCACGTGCAGGTGAACTTGATATTCTGAATCAGGTCCTCTCCCCTGATATCAAAGATACAGTGGATAATGTGGATAGTAGCAAACGCACACCTCTATGGTATGCAATTGCTCATAGACACTGGGATGTGGCAGAAAGACTATTGTTACATGGAGCTAGGCCATGCAGATCGATATCTATGGATATCTTTTTGCATCCTCCTTACAAGGTAAAGCCACACAATTCTTCTGTAGTTTATGATGGTTGTGTTACTGTTGAAAGCAACGTACAACTACAGTTCAAATATCCTTTAAATTCTCATGTAATGTATGTGTACAGAGAATCTGCACAGAAGGAAGAAGCACAACGAATCAGATCAGGCAGCAGTAATGTCATAGAAGTTGTATTTGGTGGATCTGATGGGTTGTCAAGAGAGGATGAACAATCAAATTCATGCAATGCCACATCAGATGGTCAAAGGTCTGTTACTGAGATGAAATCAGTTGAAATACTGCAAGCTTCTCTGTCAAAAGACACACCTAAACCTACTGATGAACGCCAGATATCTCAAACATGGACAGAAAGGGAGTTGGAACAGCTTAGGGCAGTACAGAACCTGTATATGCTGGCAACCAAAGCAGACAAAGATGTTATTAAGGCACCAACAACAAGCTCCAAGTCAATATTGCATCTAACTGCTGTATTCAATCATGCAGAGTATACTCGAAAGATCTTGAAATACAGACCAGATCTTGTTGAGACCCAGGACTCTGGGAACCGCACGCCACTGGTTTATGCTGCCCTGGCTGGTAACAAAGATATTGTTAAGCATCTTATTAAAAAAGGCGCCAATCCAAGCCAAGGTCCATCAGTCATCTTGGCAATACTTGTGGCTTCATATGTGCATAGGAGAAAGCTATCACTGTCTGAAATGTACAGTTTTGGGACCTCTAAATCCAGCATAGTGTCTGGGTTGGCGTTTCTCTATGGCATATCTATGGTTGTGTATCATCAAAGGGATGTACTTTCAGACACTCTTTCCATTGGTAAAAGTGATTGGTTTGATGTGCTATCAATCCTGCTGACATACAATCCAGATATATTAAGTGCTTGCTCTTCCAAAGCATTAGTGGCACTTACTTTATGCATGCTTCAAGATGATAAGGTATTGAAACTCTTCCTAGACAGTGGCTTTGACATCAGTGATGCCATAGAGGAACTTGCTCTTCCTGAGACACTTGACTTTGGATCAAATCAAATGTACAATTCAAATAGAGGCATTGGTGCTGACGAGCTCATTGTATCACACATATCCAGTACCGAATCATTGAAAGGTGCAGTGAAGTGTTTTGAGATTCTTGAGTCAAGGAAATTGACCAATGCCTCTAAAACCATCCCTCAGCTAGTGCTAAATGCTGCGAATATGGAACATTGGCAGGTTGTTGATGATTTGACACGCTCTAAAGTATACAGAGATATTGGCATTGAAGATAAATGTATTTGTGATGAGCATGGTAAATCTATAATCCATCATCTTGCAAAGGCTGGTAAACTACAAGTGCTAGAGATCCTCTTGTCAGAACTAGGAGCAATGAAGAGATGTGAGTCATTGGTATTTGATGAAGCTGACAAAAGTAATCGTACTCCTTTGTGGTATGCTATTGCTCATCAACACTGGGATGTGGCCAACCGTCTTATCCTTAATGGAGCTAATTGTAAACCTAAATTTGCCAACTTCATGCATGTAACCCGAAAGGGTAAGAGTCACCCCCCAACACCAGATATTGATGTGCCTGACCTAATCCTTGTACATGGTTATGGGGAGATGGAATATAGTTCTGGAGTAAATTGGTATCACAGGTACTTTATGTACTATCCTGGCATATATGCTAGTCACAGGCGGTGGCGTTGGAAAGGCAGAATAACACATGTTTGCCGAAATGGTTGCTTTGTCTCCGTACGAGTAGGTAAAATGAGAAAACAAAATAGTTACTCACAAATCAAGAGTGGCGAACAAATGCAAAATAAGCACACAACAGCAGCAAAGAGTGGTATATCAGTTCGAAGCTGTAGATCACAAGCCATGGTTGAAATCTACAAACGCACATATGACAGTACAGGTGTCATGAAGAAAGTTTTCAATCGCAGAGATGGGTTTCACACACTTTTGGACACAAAACAAGGTTCAAAAGGGAGTAACCAATCAATCAGACAAATGTCTATGCTAATTTCACAGAAAGCTGAAGATAAGAAGACAACAGTAGCTAGAACTTATCAGAAGCAAAGGTCACGAACTAAGAACATCATCAGAGATATAAATGGTATGAAACAAACACGTCGTCTGTTTAAGTTATCTATATGTGGTGCTAACAAAGGTGCAACAATACTTCACATGGTAGCAGCCACAGGAGATGTAAACCTTGTGAAAAGGATTCTCCAGTATCGACCAGACTTACTGAATAAGTTAGATGTATTGCAAAGGTTGCCAGTCTTTTATGCAGCAAGGGCTGGGAATGTTGATATTTTCAAACATCTCGTTGAGATTGGTTCGGATCTTACGCTTGGGTCGTCCCCAATACTTGCCACAGTCATATCACTAGTCCTGAATGATGGTGGTGAACTACAAAGGCAAGTGATCAAGTCAGCAATAAGGTTGTCTTCCTTTTCACCAAAGAGAGACAAGTTACTCTTGAAAGTACTTTCAACAACTTGTGGTCAACGATTCCATGACTTTGTACACAGAACCATGTTTTCACTTCCAGAAGGAAAACGTGAATGGCGACAGATTGTTAAATATATTGCAACTTCTCCTTCAGTGCTTAACCAAGATGATCACAAATTGATGCTGTTTAATTTCGGTATAGCCCAGGATGAGATAATTTCCGAGAAACTTTTAGGTCGTGGCTTTCATGGCTGTACAGTCAAATCTACAACTCTAAATGTTTTAGAGTCTGACCAACCAAATGAAGTTGACGAAGATAAATATACACATCTCATTGATGTTCTCATAGCCTTTGCATTACAGAAAGGTAGGCATCCAGAAAGAGCTTCTGCATATATTGAGAAGGTACTTCAAAATGATGCCGACTATAATCTTAGTGTGGTCACTCTAATATTTTGTACTGAACGGAAGATGTGGCCAATCATAGCAGTTCTCCTCAAGAAGCTTGTTCTAGATCAAAACATGCTCATTCACATATTGATAACAGCTATTGAAGGAAGCAAAATTGATATTGTGAAGAGGTCACTGTCAATGCTTAATTTGACTGATCCAAATGGAGATAAGATCTTGCTTATGGCACTTCACTTGGCTTGTCGAAATGGTCATTTACACATCATAAAGGAACTGCTGCTGTTGAAAGTTGATCTATTTGCCAAATTTGACGATTCAGGAGGAGAAGAAGATCAACTACTACCATTCATGACACAAAGGTACTGGAGGACTCGCTGGACAGCCTTTCATTGGTCATGTCATAGTGGAAAGCAAGAAGTCCTTGAGTATCTGTCAGAAGCAGCAGGCGGGATAAGTGAAGCAAAATTTGGTTTATCCAGACAGTGCAATCCTGTCGAGTTGTTGTATGTGGCAATATGGACTTCGCATTATGATATAGCTGTACATTTATGTGAAAAATGGAAGCTTGACCCGACTGAAAAAACAAATATATCACATCTCTGGAGCCGAGCAGTCATATTTCCATCAGTGGAAAATATGCCCCTTGCAAGTACACTGGAAATAGCAGCTGTCAAAGGAGACCATTCACTAGTAACATACTTGTTAGAACATGCTTTAAAGGACAGGGAGACAGTTGGAACTATTAATTTTCCAAATGATCTCCCATCACTCACCCTTTATCATATGGCTGGCTTCTATGGTTGGCGAGATGTCATAGAAACTCTCGTTCTAAACAATATTCCAGGTAGAGCAAGTTCTGATCATAATGGTTTGACGCCAGCCGTGTATGCTATGGTTGGAAATCAGCAAGAATGCTATCCACGACTTTGTGAACTGGAAGAAGCTGAATGTGGTAGTCTAAAAAATCATTACAAGCTGTTGGTCCCTCTGATGACAAATGGCGAGGAATCTGATAATGACAGTTCACATAAAAGAAGCAACTCGGACAGGTCATTGGCACCGAGAGACGTCACACGAACGTATCACATGGTACCAACATTTGGTTGGTTTCGCCAGTATATGGGGAGTAATAGTACCAAAATAGGAAAGAGTGCAGCTTACAATCTTGTACACCCTGAAGTCATTGGTACACATGGTTTAGTTTCCACTTCAAAAATGCCAAGTTATAATGCAAAGTGGGAGTTACCAGGAAATCGAATGTACAGACCAGGATACACTACTATCTACTGCAAGGAGCAGACACGCTTCGGGAGAAGGGGGTGGTGTTACTCGTATCATACGCCCGAATTTGCTATCAAACCAGAACCAATCCTTAATAGCATACGGACGTCTGTGCTAAACGGTGCTTGTAATGCTGCTAAATATATGATAAGAGCAGCATTCATGGATTTGCCATATTTTTGGCATATATCTGATGAAGATACGTTAAAAGTATTCCAAGAAATACTAGGCACAGCAGCAACTAAGGGTAGTACAGATGTAATCGAACTGCTCCTCGCTAAACAGACACCAAGCGACCTTCAACGTATTCTAAATGAATACAATAGCATACCTGTATTCTCAGCATTAGGCTTTGCTGTTGCTCACAACCAAAAAGAATGTGTTGACATACTTCTGAAATTTGGTGCTAAAGCAGATGGTGAACATGGACGAGGCAACCAGAATATTCTCCATATCGCTATCGAATTCTTTGCAAGTGAAGAAATTGTAAAAGTACTGCTGGAACACATCAGCCAGGAAGCACATCAGGCTTTGGATTCTTCTGATTTGTCGCCAGCGCACTATGCATGTGCAGTTGGTCGATCAGAAATACTACCATACTTTGTAACTAATGACGAAACATCTCTAGATGATCACCAATCGAACCACTTGGAACTTCTTGACAATACATGTTTTCACTGTCTGAGAATTCAAAGCTGTGGTTGGTTCGCTGAACACATGAAACAGAATGAGAGTGGGTTACAGAATCTCCCAATGGCACATCAAATGGCAATTCCACATGTTCTGAAATTATCAAGGCGAATCGCCAGATCATCACTGCCCATGGCTCCACCCATGCACTCAATATATCAATGGCTTCTTACTCATGGAATAACAGAAACATCAAGGCAAATGGTAACTACCTTTGTGAAAAACACAAGCGACAGTCTCTCAGACCTTGGTTGCGACAATACCAACATAATACATCTTGTACGAGCATGTTATGGAAGAGAACCTGGACAAGAGGTGGTGCCTAATGCAGCCATGGCAGCACTAGAAATTCTTGCTTCATCTGTTACAGTAGACCTGAGAATCAGCCTCGTAGAATTTGTTATCAATTTCTATGGTGATATTGATATTAAAGAAATACTTCACAGAGCAATTGTTCTGAAGCTTCCGAATCTGGCTGACGCTATGTATAAAGTGTGCGGAGATGATACTGAGTTTAAAGGAAACTCCGCTGATGAAACAGCCAAGGCTTTTGGTTTTAAGCTGTCCATGTAAACTCAATTCGTGAATGGACTGATGTTTTCGACAAATTAAATGCTGACTCTGGCAATTTAAAGTCTACGTACTGAAGATATATTGGTACGGTGAACATACATTTTGGAAGCTGCTCTCGAACTGCCATCACGTGTTGATGATGGTGGCCTGATAATTTGTGGAACCAATAGCTCCCACTCTACACAACTATTGGTGATCAACTATTGGAAGTGATAAAAGATTTTAAAGAAAACCCTTGAAGTGAAATAACAGACGTTTCGAGCAAAGTCTTCAGTATTTACATTGCTGTGACCAGAATTTGAAATGAGCGAAACCAGTCAATGCAGCGAAGAACAAATTGAATATACCACATAAAAAACACCATGCCTGCTTGCAAGAATGCATTACAAATCAGGTGGAATTGGGCTAATGTAAATGATTTAATGATTCAAAATGGCTTCAATGTACTGAGAAGGAAATATATTTATAGTCAAGGAGTACTTTGATCCCAACAAAATTCTGTATGATAGATCGGACATATAAAAGTGTTTGGAGACAGTCCAAATGACGCACCATTGGTATGGAGAGACATGGAATTGACCAATCGCCCTGAGCACTGAATTACGCTATTTGATTGGTCAATGGAATCTGTCAATCAATCTCGTCGATCGATCAATTGATATGATATGTTAATAACAAAACAGTAGACATCTGTTTACATTCCTAGTGACAAATAATTCACCTGGTGAACAACTTACCTTCAATGTAAGGAAAGTATTCAGGATGCTGTCAATATGGTTCAATCTCTCAATAAACATTACTTTGCTTGACATCAATGACAGAAGACAGGGGAAGGGGAAATAAATCATAATGTAAATTATAATGCGAGTGGTTTCGTAACAACATCTTTACATGTGAATCTAAAGAGCCTCAACATCATGCACCAATCATACCACATATGATAGAGAAGAATCTTCGGAGTTGTTTACTGCATCAGTTTAGAGAAGAGTCAACCAAAGTGTTGGATTACTATTGATAAATGCTTTATGCAGTGACATGGACTCAATAAAATAACGACGTATCAAAATGGTAATTCCCCAGGTACGGTGATGATGCTTATTATGCGACAAAGTGGAATATTGTCAGATCTGTATCCACTCCACTTGTTCTACAGAACGTCAGTACCAATAGCACTATAACAATTACATCGCCCGATAAGATGTGAATGAGCTCTTTTATTGCTGTTGTATGTATAATGTATGCACGTGCAGAGTTCACGAGTCCTTCCTTTTCTGGATACTAACTGTATAATACTCATCACATGAGTTTTTCCTGAATGGGCGTACTTCAAGCACGGCGATGTCAAGAAGAATCGTAGCCATACGCCATTATTAAATGAAATATGAAATATATGACAGAACTTCTCTGAACAGTAAGTCTTCGACCAATTTGACAATCATATAGAATCGACAAATCTTGCTATTTTTTGAATGGGTCCAATCCCAATGAAGCAATATCAAGTAATTTCTTAGCCAGTATTTATTACAATTTTTATCCAGCCACCCATCCATCCATCTATCAAACTATTCATCAACCGGACCCAGCCAACCATTCGTTCGTCTGTTCGTCTGTCCATCCATCCACCCGTCCGTCAATTTGTCCATCCATTCATTCATCCATCCATCCATCCATCCATCCATCCATCCATCCATCCATCCATGCATGCATGTATGCATGCATGTATCTATCTATCTATCCATCCATCCATGCATGCATCCGGCCATCCATCCATCCATCCATCGATCCAACCATCCAATCATCCATCCATCCATCCACTCAAACATGCATGTATCCATCCATCCATCCATCCATCCATCCATTCATTCATCAATTAATTAATCATGCCCAATGTCAATCAATGAAAAAGTAATCAGGACAGATTTATTTTATGAAGTATACACTATAAGTATAGTTTGAAAAAAAGAAATAAGTATATATTGACACCAAAATAACAATCAATAAATCGATTGATCGGTTGATCGGTTAATTGAACGATGGATTAGTTAATGCGTCGATCGATCGATCGATCAATCAATCAATCAATCAATCAATCAATCAATCAATCAATCAATCAATCAATCAATCAATCAATCAATCAATCAATCAATCAATCAATCAATCAATCAATCAACCAATCGATCGATCGATCGATCGATCGATCGATCGATCAACCAATAAATCAATCAATCAATCAATCAATCAATCAATCAATTAATCAACCAACCAACCAATCAACCAACCAATCAATCAATCAATCAATCAATCAATCAGTCAGTCAGTCAGTCAGTCAGTCAGTCAGTCATTAAATCAATCAAGCGAATAACCGAGTCAATCATTCGGACAGCCAAACAGCCTTACCAAAAGTATACACCTTTAATGTGAAGTATAAGCCGATGACGTTGACATCGAGACAAAATGAAATGAAATCTGTGCTAATCACGTATTCATTCAAAGGATCTGTGTTTTGAAAAATCTGACTGAATAATGCTAACAAATAAATTTATAAATGTAAGATTTTAATATATCGACGACTTCGAAGCACGTATATCTAAGACTTCATGTAGTTATATTATATAGGCCTATACCTCAGATTCTATTGAAAACAGATACGCAATTATGTTTATTGCTTTTGGGTTGACTGTAGTCTTGAATTTATGCATATGATAAATATCCCTGCAAATTGTTATGGTTGGACTAATTCCTTTGACTTCTTTCCGAAGTGAAACTATGGTTAGCTTTCAGGTTTTGCTATTTTCCAGTTATTCATATCGGCTTTAAACCAAGTATTGTACATTTTAAGAAGAAACTCCGTCACTACAAATATCGTTACAATCGCTCAATTCTTCTGAAAACGCCCAACTCTGTTTGAAAGTTTTCCAAGACACGAAGTTTTATCACAAGCAATTTTCAACTATAATATTAATCTACAATTCGTTTGAACTCGTCTTCAAAACTTATTGAAATGCTATCGTTAAAGTATTATTATTGCATTGTAGTCAAAGCATGTCCATCATCTAAGAAACACACCTAAAGAGCTGGAAATGTGTTCACAGATGTTCCAAGGCTCATCTTTTTGAGAGTGACAACACAATCTCGTTCACGGATCGATGTCTCATGGTATTCTGGTGTCACACAACTGGTCGCATTAAATAAACGTATCCGTACTAAAAGAAAAGTTTGATCTCCTTTAATTGCATATCTGTTTTCTATAGGGGAACGAGGACGAACTTATTTGGTAAAATGTATGTACTCAAGAAATGGTACTCCTAAGGATGTGTGCAACTAATAATTTAGTCGTGTTTTTTCAGAAGACTCAATAATGTTATGTTCTTGTAACCATGTTGTTGTCCGACATGAATAGAGATTAAATCCAAACATTGAAATACTTTGACTAATAACTATTAATATTATTAATTTGATCGTGGTCTGTCTGTCTGTCTGTCTGTCTGTCTGTCTGTCTACATATCAATCGATTGATCGATGTCTGCCAGTCCGTCCGATGTGTATGTTTGTGTGTGTGTATGTATGTATGTATGTATGTATGTATGTATGTATGTATGCATGTATGTATGTATGTATGTATGTATGTATGCATGTATGTATGTACGCACGTACGTACGTACACACGCACATGTCTGCCTGTACGATGTAAAATAGCCCAACGAATAGTTCTATTGTATGATTGCAGAGCATTGTTGTGAACGTCATCATGAGAATATTACCTTTTGAGCAATGCGCGTTTTGTTCATATTCAGGGGCCAAAATAAGAGTTAGACAAAAGAACTCAAACCTGTGCTTAGGTTGTACACAGTGAGTACCATGGGAGCTTATATTCCCCTTTACAGTATTTACACGACTACCCTGGCAGACATCCAATACACACTGGTATTCGATTCGTTTTGAATACTTGGTCACGAATCTTTATATCGGCCCGAACGACCTATCACCTTTTTCTTTCACTTGTTCCGTTTCATTAGTTTCCAGCCTTTGGTGGTGTTGGGGTATGCTGATGGCTTTCATTCATTTTGTGTGACATCTATCGCTGTGCTTTCTATTGAAATTTGTCAAACAGTCTTGAAATATGTCAATTATACCCGAGGCTGATGATGTACCACAAAGAAGGTCTTTATATTGCTTGGTTTAAATCAAGCAAACGTAATATCACTGCGAAATCAGGGCTGTTAATCGAACACAAAGTTCTGATACAAACAGTCAAATGATTATAAAAGCTGTGGTCTAGCGTGGATCCTTGTTACACACTAAATTCTCCGTGATACAAATATAGATTCTTTAATATTGTCGAGATATATAGAATCGGAGCAAATGCAAGACGAGCAAGCGAACACACGTACACACATTTAAACATAAATACACACATATTACGCAGAAATCTGTTTATTAATATTTGTGACAAAGGTTTTGGAAACATTTCAATTGTCAATTAATTTTTCACAAGTTGCCATTATTATCAATTGATACAATCAATGTCACATGACAGTTATTGGACAAGCTTTATCAAAATACATGTTACTGCAAATTAGGAAACTTAGATACAAAGCATTAACAAATGACATTGCTTAACTAAATATAAAATTTAAACACACTAGTATTTCAATCTACACTCATAATCCTTTTTTCCCCAACTATATGGTTCTAGTCTCATGCTTCTTTTGGCATCACCAATAAAGTAAACATGTAGAAGTCAAGTTGAAGCCAACATGATGGTAAGAGACAATCACAGAACGCTAACCACCATTTAAATATAATTTCAACAATAGATGGATAAAGATGAACAAAAAAAACAATAATAGTGGAAGGTGCATTGAAGTGCGATGCCGCTGATTAATTCACTTTCTATCTTTCTGCTGTCACGTTAGAATATAATTAAGTGGGTACAAATTGACTCTCAGACTATGTATTGCTTCAGTACGTTTTGTAATTTGAGTCTCTACTATACTACCACCATGTGTGGAGTATAGAGCTATGCTGCCGTCTGATGATGTCGCAGTCTTTCTGCATCATTTTGTGCATGATGGAAGTCATTTGGAATTTGATTTATATAAAAGACTTTTACTTCACGAAGTACTGCACCGTATCTGATTAATATCCCACAGTCATGATCAAAGCTATTAAACCTATATTCAAATTGATATGCTGTCAAGCTGTTCTCAAGTTTTAAAGAGATCAAAGGTTATTTCGTCATGACGTTGATTGCATTTTTATTATCCTTCAGTCTGCTAACAGCATTAAACGTCCTCAACTTTTCTTAGCCGTAGTACTTGTACTTTTGTCGCCGGTACCGCTTTCATCTGCAACGTGAAGGGGAAAACAGTAAATGTACATGTTCGTATAAACCTAAAAATGATATAACTAAAGTTAAGAAGCAGAAAAATAACCTCTCAATTATGTTATGTGTATGGAAAGAACTAAAAGAGAGCTATTCGAAGTTTCATCATAGAACAAACAATTGAAGCCAATGCACAACAAGCTGAACTTTGTACGCACTTCAGTTTACCGATTCGCTTAGCATATGTGTATTGATTGGGGAATTATATAAATTTCATTCGAAATGAAATTGCTGAGATATTATTCGTACAATCTATTCATTCTTGAGTTGGGTGTCTAATGACACGTGACATAGTATGATGTGTATCTCATCCCTTGTGTTTCCTGTGTCATGTTTGAAGGTTTGGCACAACTTACAGAAATTGTAGTAATGTTTTCACCCACCGTACTACACGATATCTTGCTGGGAAAATTATTCATCGTTGTCATAACAACAATGACGTGTGCCATGCATTTTCTATGAGGTGGATATATTTTCAAAGCACTTCAAACTTACCTTTTAAATGCCCAGGAAACCTTCGTTTTACTTCGGCAACAACCCAAGGGAGGTTTGCACGTTCCAGTGCTTCAGTGAGGTCGGATATAAAGACGCAGCTATCGTCGACAGTTTCTTCCCATCGCAAGAGCATCTGGTATATTTGTTCGTTTTTGTCCCTTGGGTTTGCATGTTCGACCTGGTCGATAACTAATTCTGCATCCTCTCCAAGTAGTTCCCTCGCAAACCATTTCCATTCATGTGACATAAGTTTCTGGCAAAGGTACTGGAAGCATTTACGTCTTTCTGAAATAGAAACCAAGTCATTGCGACCACTAAATATCGTGTTCGTGTAGTGCATATGATGACTACAGGAGAAATGAAGATGTCTTATATTGGTGTTTCACTCATAAGACGCAATGTTCTTTTACACGGAGACAACTGCAAATGCAAAATAAACAATTATAGTGGGGATGTAGAAATAGACACGTTAACATTACATGATTGGAAAGTAAACAATTACAGCCATCAAAATCATCAAGTCTGTTTGTAGTCTTTTGACAAAGCCTTTTTCCGCTGCAGAATAGTAATCCTATAACATCGGGTAAAGGATCCTGCTGTGCTGTGTCTCTGTTATTGTTAGTCTCGAAGTGTTTAATATTTTTGTGTGCATGTCTCATGAGTAAAACACCAAAGCAACTACATTTCTCCCTGTAAAATTGAGTTTTAAACTGAATATAACTACTTTACTCTGCATTATCTGTTTGAATATTGAGAGAGAGAGAGAGAGAGAGAGAGAGAGAGAGAGAGAGAGAGAGAGAGAGAGAGAGAGAGAGAGAGAGAGAGAGAGAGAGAGAGAGAGAGAGAGAGAGAGAGAGAGAGAGAGAGAGAGATCAGCTCAAGAAACACGAAGTGGCTGACGTGACATCATGGATCTGCGTAGAAAGTCTATGTATTCATTTCATTAAAAAAATACCCACCTCTTTGTGCATGTGGCATTTTTGATGAACTTTGTTCGTTCGATTCCGCCTATTGGAGAAAAGAGCAGAGAGTCAAAACAATAAAGAGAAATCAAATCACGATTATAAACGATAGAAACATAAAAACAATGACGATATTTAATGTTCTGACAGTAACACATCAGACAAATCAATAGGTAGATATGATCGAATTAATGTTATCGTCAACATTTCTTTAATGACAGTCAATCTACTACAACAAATTCTTCAAGGCCCAGTTGTTGTTAGTGAAACTGTGGATATTTACCGTTCCCTTTGGAAGAACGAATTGAAGCTCCACAAGTGGGCCTTCTTCTGACTCGGACACATTGCTGTTACTGGCTGCATCTTTAGACTGTTGTTTTGGGCACTCCGTGCTTTCTATGTAAAACGAAACAAATCCTGTCAAATCACGTTTATCGTTTTCTTGGGTCTTCGGTTCCACAAAGGCAAACCAATGGTTGTGCTGATCCGGGAAGAAAACTTTTTTCCTTTTCTTGTTTTTCATGACAAACTCGTCGTTAACTTCGTTGATGACTATGTCGCCACTCCGAATTTGAATGTCTTCGCTATACGGCACGTCATCATTGTAAAAGGAACGATAGCCGTTCTTTCTATGGGCTTTGATACACTTGTAGAGTGGTTGCATATCGAGTCCCTTTTGTTGCACGAGGTCGAACAACAGTTTTCTTTTATCACCCTTGTGTTGGAGAAGCAGTACCTTGACCTTATGAAGACCGGACTTTTTGTACTTTGTAATTGCTTTGCAGTACCCACCGGCGTTTGACCTTTCTCTGCTCCTCAATCTAACCACTGAATGCCTATATGGTGAAAGTTAAAACGTGAAGCGTATCAACATGCATGTATACTATAAGGAAGCGACGAAAGACTTTCAAACTTGAGAATTCAACTCCTGAGTCACCACCCCTTAAAATAAAATGAAATGAAATAAAATAAAATAAAATAAAATAAAAAACAATGAAATGAAATGAAATGAAATGAAATGAAATGAAATGAAATGAAATGAAATGAAATGAAATGAAATGAAATGAAATGAAATGAAATGAAATGAAATGAAATGAAATAAAATAAAATAAAATAAAAAACAATGAAATGAAATGAAATGAAATGAAATGAAATGAAATGAAATGAAATGAAATGAAATGAAATAAAATAAAATAAAATGAATCGAATCAAATTAAATCAAAGCAAAGCAAAGCAAAGCACAGCACAGCACAGCACAGCACAACACAGCACAGCACTGTATAGCACAGCACAGCAAAGAAAGGAAAAGAGAAGATTCGATTCTCATTCATCCCTAAAAGATTGTGTGGTTCCGATTACGCCCAATTTTAGAATAGATGGGGTAGGTAGATTTTTTCCTTCTTTTTTTTCATGTGTGAGTGTCTAGTTCAGGTAGTTATACTTTCCATTGTTTTCCATATGAACTCTGTGTTATTCGTTCCTTCTCATCAGATGTACAGCAATTACAGATTGGAAGAACCGTTTTATATTGGTTTTTTTTAAGTTGATGTCAGTTTCCGCATCCACGATTTCTCACGACACTTCTTAGTTTTCGCGATTTTTTTCTTTTCTCGAATGTGTAAAAAATTAGGATCGGCAGTGAAAAACTAGGTGGGATCGGGTAACCGGAACCAAACAGTTTTTAAGGCTTCAAGATATAATCTAATATAGTTTCTTAATCACAGCGATATCTTTGGACATCATTCATACATTCACTAATTTAATAGTGTAATAATTCAGTTTTCATCTTCTAAGTACAAGGCGTAACTTCAATCTAAAATCTAAATAACTAAATAACGTCAAATACACCCTTATAAATCACACGAGTCGATTCTTAAAACTATAAAAGGCTAACACGTGTCGCAAAATAACTATACAACAGAAGCGTATTCGTATTCCAGCTGGATGGATGAAAGTTGGATCGTGGTCAGAGTTAGTGAAAATGTGCTATGCTACGCACTCCTTTCACATAATAAACGTGTTTGTATGTTGACCTAAATTCTTGTCCCTATGGGAAATAATCAAATGAACGAATTCTTTTTCTAGGGCTCCTTTTCCTAAACATGTTTTCAAACAGAAACGTGCTTCATATTTCTGACATGTCTCCTACGTACCCTGAGAAGTTCTGTCTGAGTAGTTTGACCACATCATTCTCTACGGTAAATGAGGCGCCATCTGTGATATCCTCCCACTCTCCGTCGTTGTACTCGTCTCTAACGATACACAATTTTGTGTCGTCAAAAAGATCACCGGGAAATTTCAACTTGTCGTCAACTGGAAGCGGAATATTAACGACGACAGGTTTCTGAAAATGAAGACTCCTCTTCTCCTCTCTGTTGACGTATACCATTGGAGCGAAGGATGCATTGACGGGCTCTCCAGTGTCTTCGAAGACGTTTTCCAAGACATTAGGGTCTTGAAGATGGACCTTGAAAAGCCGGAAATTATTTTGATGAAATGAAATAAAGTGAATTGCCTACAACATTATACATCGTATTTGCTTCTGGTCGAAATTATTATTTTTTCAACCAATCGTACGAGATTAAAATCTTACGTCATACAGTAAAAAATACGATCACTTTTCAATGAATACAAACCGGGTATTAAATCAAAATGGTGTATCCATGACGCCTATGTGCTCAATTTTCAACATCTATTCTCTTGAAATTGCATGTTTGAAGCTGAAAATAGTTTTTTGAATGAATGGGCCTATACCTCCCCTCGTTTGAAACTAAAGGTAATAATATCAGAAATTTGTTCAGAATTAGTTACCTCCAAGTTCAATGGTGCAGTTCCTCGCATTGCCTCTTGTGGGATGTCTATGGCCACCTCATCGTCCGTTTCAGAGGTCAATATTGTACCAGTCGTGTCTATGGTAAACTGTTCTCGACGTGGTCTTGATATAGCGATAAACATGGACAATTTGTTGACTTTTACTTCAACTTCGTCGTTTTCCTTGAAGAAAACAAAATGTTTCACATTAATCTTCTACATCTTTAGTGTATATATGATAATGTTGTGACGTCATAAATAATTCAAGCTGATGTAACGAGTTTTCGGGTTGATCGGACAATTTCCCCCAACAAATAGTATGACGTGCCGACCCCTAAACACTTTATTTGGCCATCTTTTTCTCTAGTCACTTCCACTTTCAAACTGAGTAATTGAAAAACTCATATTTTATTTGTCTTTGAGTTTACTTCACAATCATATTATTGACACCACTTTTGTATTAGGTGATTGGCTTCAATATTGAATTTCAAAGTCTGATAAAAAAGATGCCTATACGCAAGCGCACTTGGGGTCCCACGCTACGAAAACCTAAACATTATAAGTACACAATGTAACCCTTTGTTTTTTATCAGGAATTTCTAGTAACACGAGTCACGAGAGTCATTTTCCTCCAACTGACCCCAGGCGTCATGCTAAAAAGCAAAATTTCAACTCGTTGGTCGACTAATGGACGACTTGCCAGGATTGGTAAGTTCAAAGTTTACATAGCAATCGCAACGAGACGAACCGCGTTTGTCGTAAAAAAAATGACAAGGCAAACAATAACGAACAAACAAACAAACAGACAGACAGACAGACAAAAACAAACAAAAACAAACAAACAAACAAACAAACAAACAAAACAAAGCAAATCCAAACATTCCGTCCGTATCACCGCTGTGTCACCGTTGGACATCCGTATCAACCGATAAAGACCACTGAGTCTATAATCTAACGAGCGGGGACGGGGGGGGGGGGTATGTCGTCGGTGTTAAAATGATAAAAATCTATATCATTGTTCGTATACTTACACATGTGATTGGCAATTCAGTCCAATTCTGTCCATTGTCGCTTTTCAGAACAACCACCAATCTATCCGAGTCGACAGAAGGACATTGTCTAACAAGGCGTACTGGCTTTGACAAGACTACACCACTGGGTACAAACTCTAACAGATCTGACTGGTAAAATTCATAGTCTTTCAAAGGAGGTCTTCTGGTATCATTCGGATCGCAAATTGACAACAGTTTTTTGCGTTTTTTGACCGAACCAGGGGGTATTTCTAGCTTGTAACCGGACGGCAGGATATAGGATTTGGTGACCTATTGAACGAAATAATCAAATAAGAAATCACGCAAGTCATACTATATTATTTCATTCGGGTTGGTAATGTATGTTTTAGTGTGGGGACATCCATTTCCTACTAATTCACTTAACTAGAACCCTATCAAATTCCCCACATCATATCAAAATCTGGCGAATTCTTATCATTTGTTCAGCTCACCCTAGAGTGGTATTAGATGTTAACTTTGTAAGCTTGTTAACTTTGTTTCCAGTGCTTGTTTCAAAATGCCATGATAATGACAATATTAACTTAAAAGGTCGATTCCCTTTATTTTCTTCTTTTCATAAATCATCAACACTGTAGCTGAACACCCATATTACCTTGTCCGATGGAAAGAGGTAGATATTCCTGGAATCTTCCATTTCGTCGTGGAAAAACGGGTCATCGTCAACATCGTCTGAAAAATGAAGCCACTGTTGTTAGATAGAGGGATAATCTTGTATAAGCTGTGGCGATTTATATTGATGAAGGAACAGAAACAACAGTATTCTTTTTTTGGTAGCTGTACTTAGTCTGTTATGGTCATGACTGGATTGTCGGTTTGTCGATCACCTTACAATATATACTGACAAAAAGTTTCGTAATCATATGCGCAAATAGATAGCAAAACAATAAAAAATCATAAAATAAAGTGCCCCAACTTGTAGTCCTTATGGTTATTGTCTGTCTGTCTGTCTGTCTGTCTGTCTGTCTGTCTGTCCGTCCGTCCGTCCGTCCGTCCGTCCGTCTGTCTGTCTGTCTGTCTGTCTGTCTGTCTGTCTGTCTGTCTGTGCTTCCTCTAAGGTAGGTTGATTCTTTAACTTACCAAGTCGATCAAGTAAGTATGACCTGATGGCTGGAATACCAGATTGAGAGACTTTCAGCAGGGGTTCTTGGAATGGGTTATTCGAGATATCAAACTCTTCTAACTTCGGAAGAGTTACACTGAAGAGTCCCGGAATGTCGGCCATAGCATTGCTAGACAGATTCAACTTCCTAATCTTCCCCATCAGTAGAATATTGTGGAATGATGACGTCAGCAGTTTATTGTTTTGGATGTTTAACTCTTCGAGTTGGGTCAGGTATTTGATATCTGTGGGTATTTCTTTTAATTTGTTATAGCCCAGTGTTAACACATTTAGTTGTCTAACCTGTGTTAAATCAGCAGGAAACTGGCGAAACTTATTGTGATCGAGACTGATCTCGACAAGGTTGACGAAATTCGCGAAATCTCCGGCTATATTGTTTAGTTTGTTATTTGCTAAATGTAGTTTCCTTAAATTAGCTAAGTTCACTATTTCAGGGGGGAACGTGCTTATTTTGTTGTTGGTTGCAGACAAAATAACCAGCGTTTGTAAATTTGTCAGAGCTTCCGGTAAACTTTTGATTTTGTTGTTGTCGATGTACAATTCTGTCAAAGACGAGAATCTATCAATGTCGACAGGAAGTTGCTTCAACTTATTTTCTTTCAGACTCAGAATTTTCAAATATTCCAAGTACGTAAAGTCACCTGGAAGTTCTTTCACGCGATTAGAGGCCAGATTGACGTGTTTCAAACTCCATATTTTGCAAAACTCATCCGGAAGAGTTTTAATTTGATTTTCAGACAAATCGATCGATTCCAAGAATTTCAAATTTACCAACTCGGGTGGGACCTTTTTTATTTCATTTCGCTTGAGATCGATCTGCCTGAGATTCTTCATCTCTAGAAGCACTTCGGGTACGTCTGTTAGTTTGTTGTCACTCACATCGAGAACCTCTAAGGCATCTAAGTTTGAAAGTTCCGATGTTACGTTTTGTATGCCATTTTTGCCGAGACGAAGTTCTCTCATTGCCCACAATTTAGTTACACAGTCAGGCACCTCGGATATGTGATTCCCGCTAATGTCGAGTGTCCGCATATTTACGAGTCTACCAAAGCCTTCAGGGAGACTAGAAAGTTGGTTATTGTCAAGGAACAACTTCATCAGCCCGCCTAACTCATCTATGTCGTCATCAACAGACGAGATATAATTATCGCCAAAATCTAAATGCGTCAAACATTGAAGCTGGTATACGAATCGTGGAATGGACTCAAACTTATTTTTGCGAAGGGTGAATTTTTCAAGGAGATGAAGACCGGTTATTTCCTTCGGAAGACTACTAAGTCTGTTATGACTGAGATCTAAAACGGTCAGTTTGTCACTTTGGCAAACACTCAACGGTACTTTAAGCAGACTCTTCTTGCTGAAATCAAGCTCGCTCGGTTGCACGAACTTCTCTGATGGTCTACTTTTCATACTAGCCATGCTTGTTGGGGATACTGTACGGCAATTGAGCTAAGCTGTTAAAGTGACACAAGTGACTTTAGATATATAAACCGTATGAGACATTTTGACCCATTGACACGATAGACCCAAATTAACTGTTTTAGGCTGTTGACGTCATTTCTCAAAACTCCTGAAATTGAAAAACAAAACAAAAAACAATGCGTTGTTGACTATAAAAATCAAATTGGATTTGAGTGTTGCTTTGTTCAGCTTCTCATGGTATATGTAAGTTCAGTTTGACGATATCAACCAACTTTTCAATAGCAAATTAATGGTAAATCAAAATGAATGACTTGAATTGAATCTTGTGAAAACCCTCCATCTTGAATGGTGCATTGTGGGAACTATATTGCAACTATTGTCATTGTTGATTAGAATTACTGTGATCACAATGTCGCGTCTCCAGTGATGGACGATGGACGATAAAAATGGGTTTTGAAGGCACTGGAAGATCTTCTCATTATCAAATATATAAATTCTTGTATACAATCGCTTAAGTCATACACACACACACACACAGACAGACATACACACACCGCACCATGTCTATATAGCACTACTGAACTTTATCAGTTCAGTTGTGCTAAAAATGCTTAAAGTTATCTTAGGCAACCATAAATCAGTTTGTAATGGCTATTCGAGAAAGTGGTAAATCCTTACGTATCAAGTTCAGATGCATTTTCAACACTTAGAAACGATTTCAGCATTAAGTTGGAAATTGTATCAATTTCTTGTAAAGTTTGTCACATTATTCTAGCAGTGCCAATATATTCCACCTTTGACCGTGAACGTCGTACGTGTCAGGAAAATTTCAGCAACAATGTCCCAATCTCAGAGAAATCGCATTTCTACTACAGTAACTAGTAAAACACAGCACATCAGCCACTTTTGTGTTTTGTAAATCGAGCCTGAGCATATTTCCAGCGAACACAAGAAAGACGTCACAATATTGGTTTGACAATGCAGAGTACTTGGCACTGTGACAACTAACATACTGACCAAATGCATCAATCTTCGCTTGGTAACTATAGGTTACATTCTCTGTGAAAGACACGTTAATCCGTACATTGTTTACTTTGTCACATAGTATTTTACACAGTACGTGCCATTAGGCATAAAACTTTTGTTGCGAGTACACAAACCCCAGCGGGGGCGGGCGGGGGGAGGGGGCTACTTCCCTTATATGAGTATACGTATATGTGAAGCACTTTTGGGGTGTATTTTCTAGCCCTTTTGGTCCAAAATGGGGTCCACTTTCCATTATCTTTTATTTTGCTTGGTCTAAAATGTGGTCCATTGTCCTTTACCAAATCGTAATTGCCATAATTGCCCCTAAATGTTGCCTCCTAAGGAAAATGTAGTTAGGTCTAAACTTTCATCTTTTAGAAACCTGTAATGGTCTAAAATAGGGTATTGATTTTTTGGTCAAAGTGGGTCTAAAATGGGGCCTGGAGTTTCAAACACTGGCCACACACCCCTATCAGAGTTGGCCAGTGGTACCGCCCTCGGGACACAGACATCTATACGTTCTATATTCATACGCAAACATTCATGGACAAAGGGTTTTTAGGCATGTCTAGATTGGTTTCTTATTAGCTGCAATGTACACAAAAGTTTCTAAAGATCAGGTCACTAGGAAAAAATATTTTATATTCTGTTCCTCTTTCAACTTACTTAGGATATAATGAAAATACATGAACAGTGCTCGAGCAAGTGTACGACTTTATCACGAAGCAAGAAACACGCATGTATTGAACAATGACAGTTTTCATGTTACTTAGAAATGGTATACGATATATTCAATGTTACTTAGGAACGATATACGAACCAAGTGAGTAGATCAGTATGCATGCCTACGCAACTTGGCATCGATAGTGGACTGTTGACAATTTATCACGAATATGTTTTAAAAGCAGTTTGGTCTCCTTTACAAAAGCAAACACAATATAGGTTTGGAAAGCAAACAAGGCAACGATAGCAACAAGAATAACAACATTAATAAAAGGTACACCAATAGTAACACAAGTATTTAATGAAAATAAGACACAAAATAACACCCAAATTACAAGAAAATATGAAGTATCATATTTCATATTTTGTTTTGTTTACACTGATTATTATCACCGTGACAACGGCTGGGTGCTCTGGTGTCAAAACGTACAGTGTTAAAAAAATCTGTTAACTTCAAAACATTAAAAGGGTTTTCTAACGCTAAGCTAGAGAGACATGTTATAGTTGACATGCAAACAAGATGCTAAGAGAAGAACAGTAAACTTACTTTGATGTGTGGAATCGTGATTTTGAATATAAACTTTGATCTGTCGATTTTCTGACTGGAAACAGGAGACTGCAGTGGTTATTGGTTACCTGTTAGGGTCACATCAAATGATATTCCTTATGGTATACACACAGTAATTATCAATATACGGACGACACCATGCACAATGTATACAACCATCTGCTATTTTTTTCAACAGCGCATAAAAACGAAAGAAAACTTAATAAAGACGCAAGTGGCGTTATAGTTAGTTGGGCTTGTAGATTGATATTTATGAAAGGTATTTTCATTTCATTTCATTACACGTTACATAAATTCACTCGGTTGCCAAGAAACAACAAATTGAAGCCCTGTCTTACCTCCATTCTTCTTTCAGTGCACACTGATCAATGGTCTAAGCAACATATATATACCATAATATTTATTCGATGAATAATGCATATTCATAACATTTATGTGAAGGAAATAATCACTTAGGAGTCATGAATATTCAATGCTCATCTAATCCATATGCATGTACGTCATAATACTCTGCACTAGACTAAGCAAATAACTTTTATAATGGATCTTTGTTCAACTAAGAGGGCGATATTCACCATGCTCGTAATCAGTAACGAGGTATATGAAATTCGACAGGTGATTCTTTATACCAGGTGATAAAAAAATCATCACATCGAGACACGCCTTTATTCGTGGGCACTTCGATTTGAGATCAGTGACTAGCACAGTGGACAACGTCTTGTACTTTTTGAATGATAGATTTGGCACGACTTCTTTTGGCCGTGAACCACTGTACGGGCATATAGTTTTGGCTACCCCTTAATTCTCACAAGTATGAGGAAATTAAAGTCACTAGCAAAGTTATAGTTCAGTAATTTTATGGAACTAAAACTTTCACGAGTCAAAGTAGAATGAAATAGTCTCAATGGATATCTTGTCATGCTCGCGAATTTCGTCTATATTGCTATGTGTACGTATCTAACTTTTTTGTGTTCCCTTTTGTATATCCATTTATTCTCCCCTTGTTCATGTGTGACATTTTCGTCAAAAGTAGTTAGCGTCTCCTTGTTGTTGTTATGTAGAGACCCCAGACACAATATAGTTTACTAGTGAACAACCAACGAATACGTATATATAGACCGTATTCCCAACATCAATTGGCCTTTAAAAGACTTACTAAACTAAAAATACAAACGATAAGATAATACTTTAGGTTACAATACTACATAGAAGAGTATCGATTTTTTTTGCCATTTATATATCTACATTATGTATGTTTATCCTCAGAGCGCAAAAAGAATATTCTTTTTGTGATCTCAGGTTTATCTTACAAATTAAATGACTATTATAGCCAAAATGATGTAGGCTTGGTGTTTCACTCGTGGGACATTACATTAATTTTTGACACAGAGCTAGACATATTTTAACTCTAGACTAACAATAACAGGGATACATGTACAGTTATATAATGGGTCTTTGTCAGTTCGATGTCCTAGAGCCGTTATCTTAGATCGGTTTATCAACAAGGCTTCTTCTGACTTGGGACCTTTCACGAGGAAGTACATCATGTGATGTGTTAAATTCTAAATCTCTACAATAACGACGAATAAAGTGACCAATCCCCAACTCCCGTCCGGTTTTAGCAACCACTACGTCATTTTTCTGTTCTACATAATCTAGCATGGGTCTTGCATACATGTACTTTAATTCGCGTAGTTACACACTTCATCAAATGTGAAAGTGACAATCAAATCCATCAATCACGGCATTGAAAACTAATATCGGGGTAATATTTGTTTCCGATCTGGTCTCTCATCTTTGGTTTACGGATCCTGTTTGAACAGATTGCGCGTGACAACATTATGGAATTGACGACTCAAGACGTTTTACAATCTTCTGCTTGCATAATTAAAGACTCTTTCCTCGAATTTTAGCGCTAGACTTCTCACTGCTACCACCTTCATCTGCAGTGTAAAACAAAAACAGAATCCTGCATTACTTTGCGGTGAAAATTCAATGTGAAAAGTCAGTATAATGTTTGGGTCGGAGGCGGGAATTCGAGCATGTCTCCGTGCATACTAGTACTGTGCTGTACACATTCGATTGAAGCGACTTTGGGAAGTATTCACAAAATTTCTCACGAAGAACCATTCTATGTTTTGTGCATCAAGTAACAACCAATCAGAGTGAACCTTGTAGATGCTTCAGTTACTCTGAAACGCTCGCACAATTTCTAATTTAACTCACGAGTTATTTTAATGAGTTTGTAACTCACCTTTCAAAGCTTCAGGAAATCTTTGTTTGACTTCGGCAACATGCCAAAGGTGCCCAGCACGTTCAAGTGCATCGATAATAACGGATATATATGAACGGCTAGTGTCACCAAGCGTTTCCTCCCATTTCAACAACATTTGGTAGATTTGTTCATTTTTATCCCTTGGGTTTGCGTATTCCACCTGGTTGATAACTGAGTCTGCGTCATCTCCAAGTAGCTTCCTCGCAAACCATTTCCATTCGTCACACAGGATTTTCACTGCAAGGTACTGGAAGCACTTCCGTCTCTCTATTATAAAACAAACAAACAAACAAACAAACAAACAAACAAACAAAACAAATCGATGCAAATATTGAACCACCAATAAACCTAGAATCTCGGAAGTAGATATTTGGGATCGTGCGTGGTGGTCCGGACAATTTCGTTGATGTTAACAAGTTCTCATACACATTGATTGTGTTAATAATAGTATGTTAAGAAAATTCATAATGTTTTCACGAAAGAAGGAAAAATGGTTTGAACAGTGGGAACGAGACGAAGAGTAGTATAACACTCAGACAACTATGGTGGTCTCAGTATATCTGTACTGTAGATTTGTATCTGTATAAATACGCCGAATGGAGAGAGGGTACTTAATATAAGTCAAGCTGGATGGATGCTTTGAAGGCATCAATAGATCCAGCTTTAACTACGCCATCTTCAGGTTTGTTCCAGCCTACTATTGTTTTTGACGATGTCCGTGTTACAGAGCGGTATTTGGTAGCAAAGAGAATTGTTTGTCGTGTATTTTTCAATACTATTAGGCATTAGACAGGCAAGTCCTTTGACTTTCCTTGGCTATATTGACCTCTGGGTCACTGGTCTTTGTGATGTGAAGTAGGTGTCATGGAATCATGGAAAACACGTACCTCTTTGTGCATCAGGTATTTTTGCTGTGTTTGGTGTTCTTGATCCCGTCTACGAAGCAAACATCAAGAAATGGGAAAAAATTAAGGTATTAATCTGATGAAACAGAACATCGTCTGGCTAGACAAAAATTATACGAACATTGCTAGATTTTATCATCTTGCGCCACAAATATTAATATAATATTTACCGTTGTCCCCTTAGGAATAACGAATTGTAATTCGGCAAGAGGCTCTTCTTTTGACTCGGACAGACTGCTGTCGTCGGCTGCATCTCCAGATGGTTGTTTTATTGGCGCGGTATTTCCCTTGTAGAAGGAGATAAACCCCGTCATATTACACTTTTCACTTTCTCGGTGCTTTGGTTCCACATAGGCAGTCCAGGATTTTCTGTGATCCGGGAAGAATACAACTTTTCTTCGTTTGGTTTTCAAGACGAACTCGTCGTTAACTTCGTAAACGAGTGTATCGCCGCTCCGTATGGGGATATCCTCACTGTATGGCAAGTCAACGTTGTAAAAGGAACGATAGCCGTATCTTCTGTGAGCTTTAATACGATTGAAGAGTTGTTGTCTTTGGCGTCCCTTCAGTTGTACCAAGTCGAGCAATAGCTTTCCTTTGTCATCATTGTGTTGGAGAAGAAGTATCGAGATCTTATGAAGGCCTGACTTTCTGTTATTAGTAATTGCTCTGCAGTATCCCGCAACCTTTGACCCTTGACCTCTTTTCACTCTACCCACCGTGTAGCTGAAAACATAAGAAAATAAATCAAATTTTGATAATTATTATATCATGCATCTGGTTCTGCGAATCTCGAAAGATGAGTCAAAACGTTCAAATCGCCACCATCATTGTTCGCAATTTTTCATAACTTATGCTTGGGGAGGTAATTATATTATCCCAGATATTGTTCTTCGTTCAGCCAGAAAATACACGTGGCCTAAGGGGCCTTGTTACAATGAGTCGATAGCCTTTCTGATAAATCATCACCTACCCTGAAAAGTTGTGTCTGAGTAGTTTGACCACATCATTCTCTACGGTAAATGAGGCGCCATCTGTGATATCCTCCCACTCTCCGTCGTTGTGTTCGTCCCTAACGATACACAGTTCTGTGTCGTCAAAAAGATCACCAGGAAATTTCAACTTGTCATCAATTGGAAGTGGTATATTAATGATGATAGGTTTTAGTAATTGAAGACTTTTCTCCCCTCGGTTGACGTATACCATCGGAGAGAAGGAGGCATTGATGGGCTCTCCACATTTTTCTAAGACATTCTCCAAGACATCAGAGTCGAGAAGATGGACCTTGGTGAGTAGATAATGTAAATTGGCGTACAAAGTACTTTTAGAATACTTTAAAATTTTAAAGGTGTTTGTGATCAAGAATATCTAATAATGATATGACATTGGTATTTAAATAACTTTCATTTCTATAAATGATGTATGTATATGTGTGTATATGTGTGTATAATGTATGTATTGCTGATTGTGATTTTGACGTAATCACAACGAAGTACAGGTATATATTGTACAATTAATTACATACCTCTAAGTTTAAGGGTGCAGTTCCTCTAATTGCGTCCTCGGGGATGGCTATTGCTACCCCGTCGTCCGTTTCAGAAGACAACATCCCACCAGTTTTGTCAACGACAAACCTTTCTCGTCGAGGTCTTGATATCCCGATAAACATAGACAACTTGCTGACTTCTACGTTGATGTCGTCTCCTACCTTGAATATATTGAAAGTTGAAAACATGCGCATTAGAATTCTACAAAAATTCTACATAAAACCTCAGACCTCTATAGAGTGATCTGAAATAATGTTATGACGTAATCAGAATCTAAAAGTTAAAGTGAATTCTCCTTTTGATTGGTCCTTTCCCTAGTAGATCTGCTCCATCAGCATTTGGCCTTTTCATTCTGTGCAATGACTTACGTTTGTTTATCCACAACATAAATGCTGGTTATTCACTTCTTATTACATGCAAAACGGGTTGAAAGCTTATTGTTGATCAACCACATGTTGCACGATTCTAGTTCCTTGTTTAATACTCTGGCAATATGGTTTACATTCTTATATGTTACTATTAAGGCACTGTCGTTGGCATAGATTAGGCGTTTCCACTCGATTGAAATGGTTAACATACATCACAGATGGATGCAGATTCTCATTACTCACATATGTGACTGGTAACTCTTTCCAATTATGTCCATCATCGCTCATCAAAACAACCACTAATCTATCTGTTTGTGAGTCGACATAAGGGCATTGCCTAACAAGGTGTGCTGGCTTTGACAAGACTACACTGGGTACAAACTCTAACAGATCTGACTGGTAAAATTCATAATCTTTCAAAGGAGGTCTTCTGGTGTCGTTCGGATCACAAGTGGTCAACAGCTTGACGAGTTGTCTGACTGAACCAGGAAATACTTTTAGGCTGTAACCAGACGGCAGAATGTAGGACTTGCTAACCTGTAGAACGAAATGGTTTTACATATGAGAAATTATATACACACTGTACATTCTGCAACAGTGCTTTGCTAATACAATTTCTCCTTCTCGGTATAATTTATAGAAAAAGAATCTTAGTCGTGGAATGTTGAGATACTTTGAAATTCAGCGAGGTTTTAGGACGTGACTGAGAGGACATACATTATTTTAGTTTATTCGCTGCCGACAGTAGTTTATAAAATGCCATTATTAGTACAAATAGAATGTATAGTACCAACTTGTAGGCTGTTGGTACTAATCCTTTACCTTGTCCGCTGGAAAAAGGTAAATATATCTTGTATCTTCCAGTTCGTCCTCAACATATCGGTCATCATCAACATCGTCTGAAAAACGAAATGTCAGATAAAAGGTCTGATTATCCGATAGAGGTTACAATTGTAATGTTTTCGTTGTTAATCGTATGATTTATAATATAAATAGTATTTTTAAATTGTTATCAATTTGTTAGCAAGTTATATATTTCATAAATGATTGTGGATCGCTCTATAATCTATACTGAGACCTGCTTCAAAATCTGTAATAACTATACTGATGTTCCAAGGAGTATTTATGGCTGTTTATGTCTATCTATCTATCTATCTATCTATCTATCTATCTATCTGTCTGTCTGTCTGTCTGTCTGTCTGTCTGTCTGTCTGTCTGTCTGTCTGCTCTAAGTTTGATTCATTAACTTACCAAGTTGATCAAGTAAGTATGACCTGATGGCTGGAATACCAGATTGACAGACTTTCAACAGGGGTTCTTGGAATGGGTTATTCGAGATATCAAACTCTTCTAACTTCGGAAGAGTTACACTGAAGAGTCCCGGAATGTCAGACATAACATTGTTCGACAGATTCAACTTTCGAATCTTCCCCATCGGTAGAATATTGTGGAATGATGACGTCAGCAGTTTATTGTTTTGGATGTTTAACTCTTCGAGTTGGGTCAGATGTTTGATATCTTTGGGTATTTCTTTTAATTTGTTATAGCCCAGTGTTAACACATTTAGTTGTCTAACCTGTGTTAAATCAGCAGGAAACTGGCGAAACTTGTTGTGATCGAGACTGATCTCGACAAGGTTGACTAAATTCGCGAAATCTCCTACTAAACTGTCAAGCTTGTTATGCGACAAGTTTAGTTTCCTTAAATTAGATAAGTTCACTATTTCAGGGGGAAACGTGCTTATTTTGTTGTTGGTTGCAGACAAAATAACCAGCGTTTGTAAATTTGTCAGGGCTTCCGGTAAACTTTTGATTTTGTTGTTGTCGATGTACAATTCTGTCAAAGACGAGAATCTATCAATCATGTCGACAGGAAGTTGTTTCAAATTGTTTTCTTTCAGACTCAGGAATTTCAAATATTTCAACTGCGTAAAGTCACCTGGAAGTTCTTTCACGCGATTAGAGGCCAGATTGACATATTTCAAACTCCATATTTTGCAAAACTCGTCCGGAAGAGTTTTAATTTGATTTTCAGAAAAATCGATCGATTCCAAGAATTTCAAATTTACCAACTCGGGTGGAACCTTTTTTATTTCATTTCGCTGGAGATCGATCTGCCTGAGATTCTTCATCTCTAGAAGCACTTCGGGTACGTCTGTTAGTTTGTTGTCACTCACATCGAGAACCTCTAAGGCATCTAAGTTTGTTAGTTCTTGTGTCACGTCTAGTATGTCATTATTACCCAGACGAAGTTCTCGAAGTGCCCACAATTTAGTAACGCATTCAGGTACATCAGTGAAGCGATTCCCGCTAATATCGAGTGTCCGCATATTCACAAGTCTACCAATGCTTTCCGGAATGCTAGAAAGTTGGTTATCGTCAAGAAGCAACGTCATAAGCCCGCCAAGCGCCCCTATGCTATCCCCCACAGTCGAAATAAAATTACTTCCAAAATCTAAATAAGTCAAACAATTGAGGTCATACACGATTCGAGGAATGGAATCAAACAGATTGTTTCGAAGAATCAGTTTTTCAAGGAAATGCAGAGCTGATACTTCCATCGGAAGAGTGTTCAATGAATTTTGACGTAGGTCTAAAAGCTCAAGTTCATCATTTTGGCAAACGCTCAATGGTACAGCAACCAGACCCTTTCTACTTAAATCAATCTCAGTAGAATGCACCCCCTCCCCTAATGGTTTCGTAAGAGCAGTGGCCATACTTTATATTCAAAGTTAGGATTCGATTAAATAGACGAAGCAGGACACTGAAGAATGGCCTTTAATGATCTATATCGGACAAGCTAAATGGTAAACACAAACGTTTGGAAATACCATAAACTTGAATTCACTGTTTCAGGCACGTTGCTGACGTCATTTCTAAAATGGCCAATTTCTGAAATTTAAAAAGAAATTAATTAATTTAGTTAGTGTTTCCAAGTTCTGGGCATCACGTAACGTTTAGCTGCGTCCAAAGTAAGTGGCAACAGGCTGATGGCTGTTGCTGAATTAACAGGTCCCTGTTGTGTTTTCAGCAGGTGCAGCCAACGAGTCAATTTTCTGACTTCTTTTGTAAAAAATCGAAGAAAATATCAAACTGTGTTGTCACATTTTTTGGTTTTATTGGTGATCAGAGGGAAAAGCTGTTCGCATATGCCCTCCCACTGCAAAAATACCTTCCGCTGGATCCAAATGCCCGCTGCCCACTACCAAAACAATATCTGTATCCGTCTCCCCTTAGACTAGCTGCCAGACTCGTGACTATCGTCCATAAGTTTAGTTTAGTCTAAAGTCCCTCGCTTCTTTAGCGTAAATGAATTTGTTTTAAAGTCCCTCGCTTCTCGCAGCTTCTCCGCTCGGCTTACAAAGTTTAGGGACGATCACGAGTTTGGCCGCGAGACTAGTCTCCCCTTTCCTTCTCCCCATATCAGAGTACTTCCCATTACTCTCTCCATCATTCAGCATTAATTGCCAATACCTTTTCTTTCTCTCCTTGCCCACAGTCTACTGAAATATAAAGTTTGCCCACTGAGTGGAGTAAGTTGGGACGCGATTCTGACAATATCTCTATCCGGTATTCAGGGACATTGTCAGAATCGAGTCCTATACTTCGTCTGCAAGCATGTCTATATCAATGCTTGATAGCAGGATTAATGTGTAACAATTGTATTGAATGTAAAAATAACTGACGCCAGACAGGTTAATAATTGAAGTGCCAATAACAATGCTCTTTTATTTCACAAACTGGGTTTGTAATCATCTATATGTACTGTGGAGTAGTTTAATCAAAGCACAAAAAAACGAGGAAATGCAAAGACCTGTATATAAAATAAAGCGAAGCTGTAACAATACACTGCTATGTTTTTACCAGGTGTCAGATAAGTCACAGCCATATAATATCATTTAATATTAATGTAACTATAAATATAAATGGTGACAGAGAATGTGACAAATATTGAGAATATGCCTGGGATAAGAACCTTAATTTCTGTAACATGAAACATGAAAAGTGATAAGCATTGATATTCTTTTATACAAAAAAAAAATAGGCTGTAAGGTACGCTTTGACAGGCTGCCCTCACACATCAGCGCGACATGACCCAACTTACAGTCTAAGAAAAAAAAAACTTCTGCTGGAAACATTACACATAGACTTGATGATTTAATCAGTCGGATCGCTAGCCTGCGGAAATGGCCGGCAAGATCAAACGAATTAATTTGAAATTAACCGCCACAGTGAACGCTCACTCACGCTAAACTCAAAGATTTCAAAAGAGCATTTTCGATATTTCTAAGAGAGATACCAGCTCGAAACTTTCACAATATATTTACAATAGTACCGTCTTCATGTGTCGAATTTTTTACGAAGTTTTACCGTAACAGTCTTTAGAAAATGTGATTCTGCTATCACGAGTTCGGATGAAGGACCTATGGTTCACGCACAAAAAATACGATAAAAAAGTTCAAATTCCATTTTTACATGTCTTCAAAACAGAACTGTAAAGTCTCCTGTAGTAGGGGCTCGAAACAACGGAGAAAATCGACGGCGAAATCGACCCTCCGTCACAAGCCTAGCACAAGAAGCGGACGCGTTAACTAGGTCAACCTTGTTATTTTATGACGTCATACGCTGACTCGTTCCAACTGTGGAAATTACAAGTTTATATCTGTTGTCGAGGTTAAAGGGTTAGTGAAAGAAATCGTACCAAAGAAATACTCTTTGATGAACACTTTTACAAAAATAGTCTACTTAATATATATTTGTGTAATCAAATGCGTTACGGTTGTAATTATAAGCTTTATTTAAAATACTACATGAACGAGGTTGCCATGGCCATGCGTTATTATTGCGGGAACCAGTCAGTCCGAGCGATCTTGAAAGGCAGACGGACGGGTCAACCGAAAATTACACAGCTCTTCCCGTGAAACTGGTAAGTGACGGGTAAAAGTGAGATTGCATTTATAAGTGGAGTAACAATAACTGTGATCGGTGTGGAATTTTTGTATCAGTACGAAACGAATGATGTTCTGGTTTTCAAAGCCTGGCATGACTCGAAAGCACACGGTAAAATCCAGTGTTACGTTGTACCATGGATGTATTAGCTCCAATGTACATAATTATTTGAAAACTCAATGCAGTGGTCAATGTTCAAACATTTCTTTCTTGCTGTTCGTATTAGGACATTTGTAACTATTGTAGTTTTGTTTTAGAAAAAGAGAAGCATGTACATTGGATATCCAACAGTTGCTGTTCATGTCGTGTAACTTTGACATTCCAGGCTGTACATGTAAACCTAACTAATACTTTATAGGTTGCGATTATACGTAAGTGTAAGTGAGAAATTCAAGTGAAAGTGGGTTTAAATGTACTTGTGTATATTAGAATAAGGGAGCTATTGTATTGTGTATTAATGACTGAAATGCTGAGGTCTATTATCATCATCATCATTATTATATATTATTATTTAATTGTGATTATTTCATTTATTTTAAAACTTTTTTGGGGTGATACACTCGATCACATACATAACAAAATCCAAATAAAACAAAACCATACAAAGTTTAACATTACAAACAACAAAAAATGCATTAAAGAAGGTAGAAGTTATATGATTATTAATATGGGTTTGCTATTTGCCATTGTTCTGATACAATTACAAGTGGTTGCAGTTTAATTGTATTATTTCTCAAAACAAAATTTCAACCTTGTGTGTAACTTGTAATATGTTTATGTTTTTTTTATAGTGAAACATGGCAAGTTTTTCTATTTCAATGGTACTATTGTACCAATCACGAAGATGGGTAAAGCAAATCGTAAGATTATTAAAGTTTTCAAGATTGGCCACAAGGAAATATATACTCAGTCAGACATTTTCTCAGATTTTGATACTTTCAAAATCCTTGTTACAAACCCCATTCTCATTGGATTGGCCAGAGAATGTGTTGGAAGAAATGAACATAGATAGTGATGAAGAGCAGTTAGAGATTATATAATATGTAAATATTGATTTTAAAAATATATATTTAAAAAATAAACAAGTGTTTATAAGTAAAACATGTGTATTTCCTTATGTGATATACTTGTGTATGCATTCTGCTTTGGAGTTGCATGTCTTTTTACTTTAGCTCAGCTTGGAATGAAATGTTTGGAAAAAGTCAAAATACCGTGTAAAAACATACCAAGTTCAAGATTGTAACTCAATAAATGACATGAAATTAAAAGATGGAGAAACAACTATTAATCATTGTACCATTACACACTTTTTGATACTTTCAAAATCCTTGTTACAAACCCCATTCTCACCTATTATGGTCACTTTAGTAGTCCCCTTTTAAGTTAAATATTATGTCAAACAGAACAAAATACAGCTATACTATGTGAAGTGGAAGTATGCGCAAACATTTGTCCCATGATATATTACTGTGTAAAGGATTGAAGAAAAACATGCACAACACTGACTAAGTGTGAGTTTCTCATTTACGCCTCCTGATTCCTATACAGATTGTTGATAAAACTGTTGAAATTGTATAATATAAAAAAGGGAAACTACAACTCGACCATGGACAAATGATATTGACTGTAGATGTAGTATCCGCTGTAAGAAAAGTGTGCAGTAGAATAGAATCCTTAGTAAATGACCAGAGATGACCCCAATGTGGCTGTTACGTAACACCCACCACCACTGAAAACTCATTGATACAGTGTGACCTCTCTGCACTGCTACCTAAAAAGGTTGGACTTGGCCCTCACGCAAACTTAAATGGATTGACATTCATAGGTAATGTAGTTGAAGTGTTCCTCTAACTATATGGGTAGTTTGAAATAGTGGAGTACATGGAAACACTAAAAAGTAATACATTGTTTGGAGATCATGGTGGTGTAACCATACAGGATTTTTTGAATCGACAAGAACCCAGTTACTTTATAGTAATATCACACAAAAAATACATCAATGGAACCCTCTGAATGTCCTTGACAATCTCCTGAAAAAATTACGTTTCTGTAAATTCACCGTGAAATGTTATTAGAGTTTGAAAAAAACACTGACTTGTATGCAAATGAGGCATTCAAAACCAAACGACTGCTTATCTTTGTTTGCTTTGTATGACTCCCTACTGTGCTGACTGCAGGCTAACTATCTGACTGTAATGGCTTAAATGGGTTACTTTCCAACTGATAATTAACATGGTAACTAGTCTACTTCTACATCCCCCACTGTGCATGGCACATATGTATTATTGTTTCTTTTGTATTTGAAGTTGTCCCAAGTGTGTGTAAAAATTGTCATCCTGTCAAAAAAACATCATTAGTGAAACACCACGACAGCATCATTTCCCCTCTACGGAAATATAAAAGAATCATGAGCTGTCGAATTTATCATATACTATTAATATTATATTACTATGTGTCATTGACCTTTGCTGACAGTATGCAAATATGACTACGTTCACATATCACAGATGTGTATGGCGTGGGGACACAGGAATGCCTATTTGGAGTTTCTCAGTTGCACTGCACAAAATGTCTTTTTAAGGTACTGAAATTCACTGAATCATGTTTGATATCCAATTCATCTTCCAACATAGGTGTTATGTGGTGCACTCGTATGGAAAAGGCGTTCCATACGAGAACACTTTATTGAGTAATTCAACATGCTTCGGTTGAACAATAATAATTTTCAAGCGACCAGGCGTTGCCTGGTAACGGTATACAAGCCCAGTACGTAATTTGAGAGGAGACGTAAAGAAAACATGCAACAGCTGGCACACATGGTGATGAGATACTGACAGTTTAACAAATTCCAAGGAAAGGTTTGTGAAAAAGGACGTAGCCAAAAAAAATGTTTGAAAACTGAACAAAGAACACAACAAAGTAACAAAAATACACCAAGAGCAACAACGTAAACAATAATACCTGACGCAATTAAAAAAACAACACAACAACAACACGAATCTGGAAAACAAGAAAATTCCATTCACATCACATGATTTGGGATTTAACACTGTAACAGCTATAAATTTGTGACCGCGTGAAATCTGTTAATGCCTTACAAGTGTTGGGTCTATAACACTAATAATCCATCTTTGGGATTTTACTCAGTATTCTATAGAATGGTACATATACTATCAGAGAAACTTCTACTCTTAGGTAAATCAAGATCCCAAAAATACTAAACCTACTTTCATTTGCTCTGTGCCTTCGGGTACAACCTCGTATCCTCCAAACGATTTTCAGGAGCACTGCAGAATTATTTGAGCTGTCGACTGAGTTTGGTGATTGAATGTACATGGTACTATAACTGCGAGATGCTTGGAGGCGCTGGTATTCAGATAGGACTTTAGTCTGGATGCCAACGGGGTTTATAACTACTAAACCACGTCTGGTCAAAGTCCCTCAATCAGCACAAAATGTTGTTCATCCAATTAGTGAATCCCAACAGTTATAGTGACGTAAACATTGTATAAGTAGCATCCTGATGAGCTGACAAATATACCATATTTGGACATTACATAACTGCCCCAATAAACTCTAACCTTATGAGGGACTGTGTTATTGGTTAGAATTTTGTGATTGATAAACAAAGACATTATTTCAATGACTGTGTGGATGGCTGTGGATGAATTTCAAATTGCATCTCATGCATCTCAGGTCTTCTAGAGTAACGACTTTGACTATATATTTTGAGTGGAGGTGTAAATGGTAAGGATGTCGTATAGGAACTAGATTAAGACTGCTAGGACTAGGTCTGGAGGCGCTGGTGCTGGTATTGATGCACAGTCAGTAATCTCCACATTGTTCCGGAACAAATGACCAACCCTCCTTCCTTCCCTAAAACACACACACACACACACACACGCACGCACGCACGCACGCACGCACGCACGCACGCACGCACGAACGAACGAACGAACGAACGAACGAACGAACGAACGAACGAACGAACGAACGAACGAACGAACGAACAAACAAACAAACAAACAAACAAACAAACAAACAAACAAACAAACAAACAAACAAACAAACAAACAAACAAACAAACAAACAAACAAACAAACAAACAAACAAACAAACAGACAGAAAACCCCAAATGTTGTCACTGTGGATAAATAATAAGCATACCCAACTTCAAATATAAGTACATCTGAATGATGGATGTGATATGTTCAAGGCAACTGCTTGCACCATTCTTACATACCAAAATAACATTACATCTCCAACGTAACGTTTATCATGTGTCATGATTTTGGGTAAACATCGCCGTATAGGTTACATTTATCAGGTAAAAATGACAGTAATGACAAGCAGCTGCTAAACAACAACAGTCGATTAAAGTTGTACTATTATGCTAGCTACAACAGGCCATTGTTTGAAACTGTTTGTTAGATATAACGACTTAATGTTTTATTGTACACTTTGAGGTAAGTTGAATCATCTATAAGTAAAGTCGTGTGAGTGACATTGCAAGGTAAAAACGTAATTAATTTGTATTTATGTTACAGACCCTAAAATTAGTGCCTCTATCAACCAGAACGCAGTGAAATTACACACAAAACATGCTCATTCACGAAATACATGATGAACGTCCTGAAAGAAAGCGTATTCGCAATGACATGACCTCAGTGACGTAGATTAATTCTCCAGCTGATCGAGAACAATATATTTTCAAGTGAATATGGCAGCCGAAGGAAACACTTATGACTATGTTGTCATTGGAGCTGGCAGCGCAGGATGTGTCCTAGCAAGTCGTCTATCGGAAGATGAGAGTACTAGCGTGTTACTGATAGAAGCTGGTCCCGAAGATACAAACCCTGCTATCGAGGAAGTCCCCTTCAACCTTCTCGGCAGTGATATTGACTGGAACTACGTGGTTAGTAGCGTTCAATGCTCTCCTACCGATGTTATTCAGTTTATGAGAAAAAAAGTTCTTGGGGATCTAGATTACGTACACCTCTTGCGTGATTATCAGAATCGAGTTAGTCAAGTGAACATGCATGTGTATCACTTTGATCCCTTTGATGTGAATTTTGTTTGTAAAAATTAATGTAATTGGCAATGTCGAGAAGCATGGCTCAGATCCTCTGTTCTAGGAGTGTAGCAACCATTAGGCGGCGCTGCAGAGGGGCGTGGGATCAAGGCTACATGAACTGCCTCAACTCGTTATCGTCATGTGTAAAGTTTCATTTTGATATTTACCCCACGGCACGAGTTTAGAGGAAATACATAAAATGACATATTCAATGAATTCTTGTTCAAACGGGCACCATCTGGGGTGGTGGAATAAGAAAGGGTTAGTCCTGGCGCAGGGTATCAACATTTTCTGCAAGGTAACTTTACTCGCTACCAGCTGCAGGATGGAGACCTGCAACGGCTTTCATTTATACCAGTCCTGTAGATTTGAAGGACTCGACCATCTCTACTTCAATATTCAGTCATCCTAACTGACAGTTTGATTTTTTTTTAATTTTCGCGTTGGAGGACGGCGAAAATTAAAAAAAAAATATAAATGTCAGTTAGGATAGCGGAAGAGTGCACTGTGTAGTAGCGGTAGTCGTTCAAGTCTATAGGTAGGCTAGCTTTCATTCAGTGGTTGCCTAGAATCCGGTAAGAGAAAGGCGAGAGTAAAATCCCCAAATGACTCGATTCGAGGCTAACTCGGTGGAACTCTGGCGAAAAACACTTTGTACACAGTCTGCATTTTTCGGTACATGCTATTCCAAAGGAGCTTATACCGGAAGTAAAAGTTATGCAAATCTTTACAAATATTTATACATTTTCATCCATGTAATGCTTCACCCTATTGGCATTTAGATCGTTAAGGATACTGATTTGCCATATGCATGATATGCAGAATGCTGTTGTTGAATCAACCATTATCACCACCGTAGACCCTATATGCTAATAAATGTTCAATTCCGCTTTTCTCTTCAGACTGTGCCACAGAAATATTCTTGTCATATTAAGATTGATAGCATGTGTAAATGGAACAAGGGAAAGGTAAGGTCTGTCTGTCTGTCTGTCTGTCTGTCTGTCTGTGTGTGTGTGTATGTATGTATGTATGTATGTATGTATGTATGTGTGTGTGTATGTATGTATGTATGTATGTATGTATGTATGTATGTATGTATGTATGTGTGTGTATGTGTGTGTATGTGTGTATGTATGTATGTATGTATGTATGTATGTATGTGTGTGTATGTATGTATGCATGCATGTATGTATGTATGTATGTATGTATGTATGTATGTATGTATGTATGTATGTATGTATGTATGTATGTATGTATGTATCATGTATGCATGTATTGTGTGTGTTGTCATGGTGAGCGACTTATATAAGGTTAGCATGGTATTGTTGCAACTTTTCCCCTATTTGCTAGACAAATTGAGGCCTGTACAAACTAGGCTTAAACAATAAACCACTCCCTGGGAACGTTACATTCCAAGGTTTTGCCAATTTGACAACGCATATATATAAAGTGCGTATATGGAGTCAATTAGTCAAGGGATATGCCGTCCCCAGGGCTGGTTCATTGCTATTATGTTATACTGTTTTATTAAAATTTGTCCTGAAACTGTCTTCAGTGCTGAAATGATAAGTGCAAACCGTCACAGTTCACACCTGATAAATTTGAATTGCTAATTACCAAACTCGGTCTACTGTGGTACAAGAACATACATACATACATACACACACACACACACACACACACGCGTTTTACACAACCTTTGAGGACCCTGTTGAACGACCGTCCTCTGAGGACATCAACTTCCCATTGCCCTACGGATCTAAGATTTTGCAGAAGAATATCTATCACACTAAACTTTCATGTGGGCTACTTCTTAATCCATCAGAAGTGAATTTTCAAAAATCTGCAAAACCCTATTCTCTTGAGGACCACAGATCGAGGACTCGAGATGTCAATCTGAGGACTCATTCTGGTACAGTATTAGAGAGGACTTGCTATGATCAGGGTTGCTTTATGCTGTTTTGGGTCATACTAAAACGAATTACAAGGGGCTGACAGAAAGATGAATGACACAGAATGATACCAAACCGAATGACAGGCAAATGACAGCAAAAGGAATGGCACAGCCACTAAAACGAATGACAGGGTTTTGACTATTATACAAGTGGAATGACAGGGTTTACACTATAGAAAAAGTAAAATGACAGGGTTTTGAGTATCAAACAAGTGGAATGACAGGGTTTGCACTATAGAAAAAAAACAAATAATAGGGTTTTGACTATTATACAAGTGGAATGACAGGGTTTTGACTATTATACAAGTGGAATGACAGGGTTTTGACTATTATACAAGTGGAATGACAGGGTTTTGACTATTATACAAGTGGAATGACAGGGGTTTGACTATTATACAAGTGGAATGACAAGGTTTACACTACATAAAAAGTGGAATGACAGGGTTTTGAGTATCAAACAAGTGGAATGACAAGGTTTGCACTATAGAAAAAAACCCCCAAATAATAGGGCTTTGACTATTATACAAGTGGAATGACAGGGTTCTGAGCATTATACAAGTGGAATGACAGGGTTTTGACTATTATACAAGTGGAATGACAGGGTTTTGTAGTATTATACAAGTTAAATATATAAATCATCCAATTCTTTCGGTTGTGTAACTGCTATCATTCTAACTGTATAATAATCACACCCTATCATTTAACTTTTGCTATAGTGTAAATTCTGTCATTCCACTTGTATAATATTAAAAACAATGTCATTCGACATTTTCTACACAGTAAAAGCCCTGTCATTCCACTTTTTCTATACTCCATATGCTGTTATTCCACTTGTATAATAGTCAACATCCCGTCAGTCAACACTAACTGTAGTGTAAACATTGTTATTCTACTTGTATAACACTCAAACCCCTATTGTTCCACTTTTTCTATGGTGTATATGTTGTCATTCAACTTGTACAATAATCAAAACCCTGTCATTCCACTTTTTACGTAGTGTAAACTGTCATTCCACTTGTACAATAATCAAAACCCTGTCATTCCACTTTTTATGTAAACTGTCATTCCACTTGTATAATAGTCAAAACCCTGTCATTCTACTTGTTTAATACTCGTATAATATCGTTCCACTTTTTCTAGTGTATATGTTGTCATTCAACTTGTACAATAATCAAAACCCTGTCATTCCACTTGTATAATAGTCAAAACCTTGTCATTCCACTTGTTTAATACTCATAACCCTGTCATTCCACTTGTGTAATAGTCAAAACCCTGTCATTCCACTTTTTCTATAGGGTATATGTTGTCATTCGACTTGTACAATAATCAAAACCCTGTCATTCCACTTTTTACTACCAATTGCCTTCAGCTGTCCCGATACTAGGAACTAGATACACTGTTGTAATTGTGGTAATGATAACACTATTTTGTCTAATTTTAATCAGTGGAGTCTCTAAGTAGGACACTAGAGATAGTGGCACTGTGGGAAATCCAAACATCTAGTGTATGAACGTCTTGCTTCCTGCAGCTAATGAACTTGTACTAGCTATGCTACAGGGAAACATTACAGCACTTCAGACATATGCCTTATTCAGATAACTGAGATTCGGTGCTACCAAAAATACTACATTCCAGCAGTCTATTCCAGGCACTAGGTGGAACTTGGTGGTTTTGGGATGCCAGTGTTATAATACTTGGCCTACTTCAACCCCTCCCAGGCAACAAATACATCAAGAGAGATGAATAGTCGACCTTGCCAATTCTTACATACGTTTATCACCATACTGCAACAAGATACACACAACACTCAGAAAATGACAAGTCACCGTTTGAGTAAACCTTCTATAACCAAGTTTAATATGTATTTGCAAATTACAAGATAATAACAACTCTTCAAAAGATGACATATCTTTGACAGTGTGTATGTCTTATAACAATCAACAAACAGTGTATACAATTTGACGCAATACAAGAAGGTAACAACCTAGTCATCATCTATAACACAGCCCTTGTCGGCTAAGAATTTTGAAGCTGCTGATCCCTGTTTTGATTTCAGTATCACTTGATTGTAAGATAATGACTGCCTTGTGGCCAAATTGGATAGTATGATGACACAAACTGACTTGCATATTATGCATATATATTATGACTTGCAAATATTATTACTACATGATAACTGTCTGAAAATGGAAAACAGTTCTCTTACACTATATGTGACTGAGTTAAACATCTATTAACCAAATAGAACCACATGATAACTCTGGAAATGAGAAACAGTTCTCTTACACAGTATGACAGAGTTAATCATGTATTAACCAAATACAACCACATGATAACTCTGAAAATGAGAAACAGTTCTCTTACACAGTATGACAGAGTTAATCATGTATTAACCAAATACAACCACATGATAACTCTGAAAATGAGAAACGGTTCTCTTACACAGTATGACAGAGTTAATCATGTATTAACCAAATAGAACCACATGATAACTCTGAAAATGAGAAACAGTTCTCTTACACAGTATGACAGAGTTAATCATGTATTAACCAAATAGAACCACATGATAACTCTGAAAATGAGAAACAGTTCTCTTACACAGTATGACAGAGTTAATCATGTATTAACCAAATACAACCACATGATAACTCTGAAAATGAGAAACGGTTCTCTTACACAGTATGACAGAGTTAATCATGTATTAACCAAATACAACCACATGATAACTCTGAAAATGAGAAACAGTTCTCTTACACAGTATGACAGAGTTAATCATGTATTAACCAAATACAACCACATGATAACTCTGAAAATGAGAAACGGTTCTCTTACACAGTATGACAGAGTTAATCATGTATTAACCAAATACAAATACACGATAACTCTGAAAATGAGAAACAGTTCTCTTACACAGTATGACAGAGTTAATCATGTATTAACCAAATACAACCACATGATAACTCTCTGAAAATGAGTGACAGTACTCCTACACATACTATATAACAGAGTTCAACATGTATTAGTCAAATACAAGTAAATGGTCACTTTCTAAAAATGAGTAACAGTACTCTTATATGACAAAGAGTTTAATAAAAAAACAACCCATGGTAACAACTTTCTGAAAAAAAATACTTTCTGAAAATGAGAAACATTTCTCTTACACAGTATGACAGAGTTAATCATGTATTAGCCAAATACAACCACACGATAACTCTGAAAATGAGAAACAGTTCTCTTACACAGTATGACAGAGTTAATCATGTATTAGCCAAATACAAATACACGATAACTCTGAAAATGAGAAACAGTTCTCTTACACAGTACGACAGAGTTAATCATGTATTAACCAAATACAACCACATGATAACTCTGAAAATGAGAAACGGTTCTCTTACACAGTATGACAGAGTTAATCATGTATTAACCAAATAGAACCACATAACTCTGAAAATGAGAAACAGTTCTCTTACACAGTATGACAGAGTTAATCATGTATTAACCAAATACAACCACATGATAACTCTCTGAAAATGAGTGACAGTACTCCTACACATACTATATAACAGAGTTCAACATGGATTAGTCAAATACAAGTAAATGGTCACTTTCTAAAAATGAGTAACAGTACTCTTATATGACAAAGAGTTTAATAAAAAAACAACCCATGGTAACAACTTTCTGAAAAAAAATACTTTCTGAAAATGAGAAACATTTCTCTTACACAGTATGACAGAGTTAATCATGTATTAGCCAAATACAACCACACGATAACTCTGAAAATGAGAAACAGTTCTCTTACACAGTATGACAGAGTTAATCATGTATTAGCCAAATACAAATACACGATAACTCTGAAAATGAGAAACAGTTCTCTTACACAGTATGACAGAGTTAATCATGTATTAACCAAATACAACCACATGATAACTCTGAAAATGAGAAACGGTTCTCTTACACAGTATGACAGAGTTAATCATGTATTAACCAAATAGAACCACATAACTCTGAAAATGAGAAACAGTTCTCTTACACAGTATGACAGAGTTAATCATGTATTAACCAAATACAACCACATGATAACTCTCTGAAAATGAGTGACAGTACTCCTACACATACTATATAACAGAGTTCAACATGGATTAGTCAAATACAAGTAAATGGTCACTTTCTAAAAATGAGTAACAGTACTCTTATATGACAAAGAGTTTAATAAAAAAACAACCCATGGTAACAACTTTCTGAAAAAAAATACTTTCTGAAAATGAGTAACAGTTTTCTCACACTGTATGACTGAGTTAAACATCTATTAGCCAAATACAACTACATGATAATTCTGAAAATGAGAAACAGTTCTCTTACACAGTATGACAGAGTTAATCATGTATTAACCAAATAGAACCACATAACTCTGAAAATGAGAAACAGTTCTCTTACACAGTATGACAGAGTTAATCATGTATTAGCCAAATACAAATACACGATAACTCTCTGAAAATGAGTGACAGTACTCCTACACATACTATATAACAGAGTTCAACATGTATTAGTCAAATACAAGTAAATGGTCACTTTCTAAAAATGAGTAACAGTACTCTTATATGACAAAGAGTTTAATAAAAAAACAACCCATGGTAACAACTTTCTGAAAAAAAAATACTTTCTGAAAATGAGAAACAGTTCTCTTACACAGTATGACAGAGTTAATCATGTATTAACCAAATGCAACCACATGATAACTCTGAAAATGAGAAACAGTTCTCTTACACAGTATGACTGAGTTAATCATGTATTAACCAAATAGAACCACATGATAACTCTGAAAATGAGAAACAGTTCTCTTACACAGTATGACTGAGTTAATCATGTATTAGCCAAATACAACTACATGATTAGTCTCTGACTTTCGATGTCCCTCTTTACTAAGGAGCGTTGAGTTACTTTTTCTTGTTTTTAAGTATAATGTTATACACATGGAATTTGATATCCCTCCATCCGCGATTCACAAGCAGAGCTGAGTAATGTGTTTTACACTCTAAACAAGCTACCTTCCCTGGTACTTTGTGAAGTCTGATTTCTTTACGGAAAAATGCCTTCACAGATTCACTCTCTATGGTGGTCCATTTTCTCTTTGTGGGCTGATGTGGTATTGCTGAGACAGACTTGTTTCCTGGAAATGATGTATAAATAACCCTCAGTAAGTCATTGTACTATGAGTTGACACTAGAATGGGGTCCTCCAGCCACTGACTTAATTGTCACTGTATTAATTCTCATCGACAATTAAAATATTTTTGCTGCTGTATATTGGAGATACAGGTAGACACAAATGTATATAGACACATGATGGATAGACAGAAGCACAGATGGAGGGACTGAGGGAACCCAATGTATTAGCATCCATCATGATTACACCTGGGGGCTAAGAATGCATGTTTGAAACTATGTATTAATTTAGAAAAATACCAAAGAACAGTCCAACAAAAAGACTTGAGAGGCAAAAACTTAAAGTAAGTACTACACAAAGAAAGAAAATGCGAAATAATCTTTCCTGCTGTATGTCCTGGTTTGGCCTAGTCTCAACGCACCAACCTAGAGAAAGATGTATAAAACACTCATCAATGGTGTTGTTAGAACTATGTGAATGAAAGCCCAAGGAGCTGCCTCTTTTCCATCTAGACATTTTGGATCTTTGATCATGGACAGAGATCGAGGTCTCAGTCAAAGGTTAGCACTTTATTACAAAGATCATCATTGATTACTCAGGGGTTGATATTAGAATGGGGCTCCTTTTGCCATATCTGAGAAAACTATGCCATTTTGACAGTTGGTTGATAAATATATATCTTAATATACTGTTAAACTAAGTTCCAGGTTGTTTTTGGTTATTACTGTCACATTTGGACCACTATGTCATCAGCAAGATTCCATTGAAATAAATGGGTGCAGCATACACAATGATTGATAAATATGAGGCATATAATATTTAATGAATGTCTCTGCCAGATTACTTAGAGTTAACATTTCTGGCATAGGACAACAGGTGCAAAAACTGGCCAGGTATTAGATTGTTTGTTGTTTAAAGGGTAAGTAGAGATGAAAGTATATACTATGGTGGAATATCTGTAATGGCTCTTTGGGTCTTTGTATAAAATCCTTGACCTAGTTGTATAAAATCCTTGACATATCCATGCACCCTCTGGTGGCCATTCCCAACTGTGGTCAGTTGACCCCACAATGATTTATATTACACTATTTAAAAATGTATAGATTACAGGGGTCACTGCAGCTTTGAACTGGCCACCAGGAGGGGCCCACAGCAAGGTCAGGGACTTAAAGCATAGACTCATAGAGAATAAAATGCACCATAGTTATATGATTGCATCTCTGTCCCTTCAAACAAAATTAATCATTGCAGTACCCCAGATATGCTTGGACTGTGTGATGAATGACACGTACAGGAAATTGATATAATTTTTCTGAAACAGAGATACTAGAAATTACTACTCACTGGCAGCATTATCTGTGTCAGGGTTGTTGGGTTGACTAGTGCCATCATTCTCTCCTCCTTCTTTGGTAGTATCCTCATCTTCTTTGTCTTCAGGGAAAATGAGCCCTGAAAACCATAAAAGCATCAATTTCGTAATGTGTCCAATAATCCAAAAGTACCAATAATAGAATATTCAAATGCTTGTGTCTTTTGAATTAGTGAAGACATCACTACCCGTATGAAAGTTTTGACACTAATATATCATACCATGCAACTAGTGACAGATAAAACTCAAAGACATGTCGTGTACAGTGTATACTTTTCATATCATCCCCAAATTGAGTGTTTTTCACATTTCTCAAACATCACCAAATTACTGGATGACAGAGTGACTTGAAATAATTATAATCAACTCTCTCAGAGGTCTCACTGTTTTCTATTTGTTTTTTGTCAACATTACAGAGAAATGGGCAGCTTAATTGTGCGACACTGCCTTGGTTACATTAGGAAACCATTACTGTGCTTATCAATTCTCTCACATATAGTTCTACATCAGACAATGGCAATCATCCAGACATTTATACAACTAGTAACACTGAAGTAAAGCACTTTCTCTATGTGCTACACTCATTTATAGCATTGATATCAAATGTAAAAGTATACTGTTTTAATTGGTTTATTTACAAGCCTAGCATGTGGCCTTTCTAATGTGGTCAATTAGCAAATGAAACAGTATACTTTTACACTTGATATGAATGCTATAAATGATTGTGGTACACTCAGAAAACGCTTTACTTTGGTGTTATGGGTTGTAATGACTACACACACTTACATTGAAACTGAACACTGATAGCGAATACTATTCATTCAGCATAGACTTTGAACTTCTTTGTTGCTAACCTGATATTTTGGCTTTATGATTTGTTTATCTACCTTGAATAAACAAACTAATGAATGTCCTGGGTCAGATGATGAAAAATTCACATAATGGTACAGTTGTCCTTGAACTCTATAATGAATGACACAGGAAATTGATGAAATTTTTCTGAAACAGAGAAACTAGAAATTACTACTCACTGGCAGCATTATCTGTGTCAGGGTTGTTGGATTGACTAGTGCCAACATTCTTTCCTCCTCCTTTGGTAGTGTCCTCATCTTCTTTGTCAGAGGCACTATCATCACTTATATCTACACATACAAAATTGGAATCAAAATCAGAAATCCAATTATGAAGCAAAGGTAAATTAAATCTGTTCATTGAAGTACATGATTTGTATGCAAAGTTTCAGTAAGTGCAGCTAAGTGTAAGCCCATTGAATATAATCATGAAATATAAGTGATCATGTTGAAAAAATTTAAAATATCCTAGTTTATATTCACATAGGTATTGTTAGAAATTAATACATGAAACATTACCATCTCATACAATACCTCATACTGTTATTGAAATGAAATTAGGGTCATTTTGTTGTGCATATACATTTGGGGGAAATATACTAACCTAACTATTCAAGATTAACTGTAAACGAGCATCATCAGTTTTTGTTGTGGTCGTTCACTTAACTACATGATCAAATCAGGTGGTCCACACCATGAAACTAGTTGTCCATGTGTGTCCTCAAAATTTTTAGATTTTACCAATAAAGAAAGCTATGTACACACTATTTCATATATTGTCACAATGTGTGATAGCCAAAGTATGTTGTTTAGTGGGACCAGTTCTTGTAATATAATTGTTTTTCTAACAGTTGTAGAATTATTAGTGGACCAAGTGCATTTTTTCTACTTACCATCAAGGTCAACTGTGATTTCCTCCAATGATTTCCCTTTGAACTCTTCTATATTGCCCTTTTCCATAGCTAGCAGAATTTTACTGACTTTGGCTACTTGTAGCGTGTCTTCTGGGAGACGGTAGTACTGGCGATGAACTCTTATATCATGGCCCATGAATCCAGCTAGGATGTCCTGCTCGTTTTCTTGTAGGTTAAAAACCTGAGACAGAGTTCCTATCTGCTTCCTAAGTTTGGTTGATGACAACAGTTCAGGTTGTGTCAAATTGCAGTTATCTGCATACTTCTGTAATGCCACAGAACCTCTAATGGGAAGTTCTGATCCCTTTAGACATGCAAATACATATGGATTTGCACTGGTCACACCAACCTTTTCTCGTTTGGCAATAAGTTCTTCAAGCTGTTCTTTCAAATTACCAGGAATGATAACTGGCACATTACGTCCCCTCTTCCCTTTTATCTCAACTCTTTTCATTTTTTTACACAAGTTCTTCTCCCATGGTGACAAGCAATTCACAATATCTTCTTTCAATTCACTGGATGCATTCTGGTAATCTTCTAACTTCATCCTTTCCATCTCCCCACTTCTTCTGCGGTTGAAGAGAATCAACTGTGCCAGAGTTACTTGACTAAGTTCATACCACGTTTTCACATCAGGCACCTGTGCTTCTTTCACTTTCTTCTTAGTCTCTAGTGCCACTGCTTTCAGGTGCAAGTGTAGCTTTGAAACATCCTCCACTAAGGGAAGTAATTTGGGTTTGTTTCTTTTCATATCATTCAATGTAGTGAGAGCGCTGGCACTAACTGTGTCTGTATATTCCATCTCACACAACTGGAGAAACTTTTCTGCTGCTTCCTCTGTGTGCTTATCTGAAGACTTTATAGCATCACCCTTACAAATAAGCGCACATATCTTCAAAGTTGTGCCCAGTTTTGTTGCTAACGATGGTACCTTGTAGTTGTGACTACTTTCATTATACCCTGCTACCTTACGTACACTTGAAACAACCACATCGAAATGCTTGGGATGAATGGCATCAGCTAAGGATATTACTTTATTGTTGCTGACCTCTCTGATGACTAACAATAACCTTCCTAACTCTCTCATCTTCTGGCTAATGAACTGACACTGGAATGGATCTGTTCCTTTCCTCATGTACTTTCTTGCACCAAATTTAACGATCAGGGCATCATTACGGACTGCCAATCCAATAGAATCAGCATGCATTTTCGAAAGTACATTGGCTTTTAATCCATCACTTGCTTCTTTTGCCACAGGTAGCAGCATTGCTGACTTTGATTGAATATGACCACTTGCCTTTGTCTTCTTAGATATCATAGTGCAAGATTTTTCATGCTTCCACAGGTCTCCTCTCATGAAGTAGCCCAGACAGTACTGGCATGGTAAGTACTCAGTATGTGGCACATCAACATTTGGACGCTTGTACGGAATGAGCAACCCACTTCCCTTTTCTAATACATCACAGTTGTGGGCATGATTTCCCTTGTTAACAAGTAACTGTAGTCTGGCCTTTCTCTCCTTACTGCCTTTACGAAATTGCAGGGCTTGAGCTACATCTAGTTCACTACTATGCATTTGTTGGAAATGTCTTGCTGGCTTTGAAAATTTTTTCATACAGAACACACAATATTGTTGTTTATCCCATTTCCTCTTGCTTCTATTGCTTGCAGTCAGAACTTTTATTGATGGAGACAATGTCTGTGATTTTGAGGAAGAAATATCCATATACTGAACATTTGCAGTTTGCGTGACATCAGAGGATGTGCTTGGAATTTGACAAATGTCATGTTGGGTATTATCCTGTGTACTGATCTTTTCTGTAACAATTGACCTTCTTTTAGGTAATGGAATCACTGGAAAAACATAGGAGCCACTATCACTAGATTCAGAAACACATTCATCATCAGGGTTGAAATCAGAGTCATCTGAGTTGTCATAGTCACTGTAACTATTAAAATCATCATTCCAATCATCAGTGTATTCCTCTGATAAAGAAGGCTCTGTTCCAGAATGTTGTAATGGATACTGACAGTAACTATCATCCATTGTATGTCTCTTGGGTGAGGAAGCTCTGTCATGTTCAGACACAGCAAGGGAAACCTTGTGGCACTGTTTTGAATTCATCATCTCTTTTCTTGTGATGTTTGAAGAACATGCACTATTATCTATCTTTGGATTTTCTGGTTCAACTCTCCGAGGGATTTCTCTTCTTGACTCTGTGATCATCTTTGATGACGTACTTCCAAAAGGCTCTGGTACAGAAAACTGCAGTGGTAAATGGACAAAGTTAGAATCATCCATTCTATGTCTCTTGGGTGAGGAAGCTCTGTCATGTTCAGACACAGCAAGGGAAACCTTGTTGCGCTGTTTTGAAGTTATCATTTCTCTTCTTGTGATGTTTGTAGAACATGCACCTGGTCCATTATCTATCTTTGGATTCTCACAACCCTCTGGTTCAACTCTCTGAGTGATTTCTCTCCTTGACTCTGTGATCATCTTTGATGAGGTCCTTGTAGAAAGATCTAGTACAGAAAACTCTGATAAATTGACAATGTTAGAATCATCCACTCTGTGTCTCTCAAGTGAAGAATTAGGTCTGCTATGTTTGGACACAGCAAGGGAAACCTGGTGGCACTGTTTTGAAGTCATCATTTCTCTTCTTGTGATGTTTGAAGAACATGCACCTGGTCCATTATCTAATTTTGGATTCTCACAACCCTCTGGTTCAACTCTCTGAGTGATTTCTCTTCTTGACTCTGTGATTATCTTTGATGAGGTCCTTGTAGAAAGCTCTGGTACAGAATCATCCACTCTGTGTCTCTCAAGTGAAGAAGGTCTGCTATGTTTGGACACAGCAAGGGAAACCTTGTTGCACTGTTTTGAAGTCATCATTTCTATTCCTGCAATGTTAGTAGAACATGCACTATCATTAAACTTTGAACTCTCACAACCGTCTGGTCGAACACGTTGAAGGCTGGTACATGAACTTCTTGGTTGTATGGATTCCTTTGATATGGAGGGCTCTAGAACAGAAAGTTGTGATGGATAAGAAGTCGAGTTAGACTCTTGCACTCTCTGATGTTTTGCAGCAGCAGCTTTTCCATGCTTGGAGACAGAAGAAGAAACAGTTTCATGAGACTGTTTAATCAGAGTTAACCTCATATGGTTTTCATTGTTTGCACTATCATCTACTTGTGACCACTCATGACCCTCTGGTGCATCACACTGTGGAACAGGACTGCCTGACTCAACAGTCTTCTGTATTGTAGAAGACTCTTGTTCAGAAATATGTTGTGGAGCACACAAAGAACGTGTTTCATTGAATGCAGCAGGCAATGGTGTGACATTATCTTGTGCAGTTGGTACTGTATTGCTTTTGGCATCAGCAGTCTTCGTTGAGGAAGTAGAATCTGATATGGGAATGTGCTGCAAGACAGCTATTGACTCAGTAGATTTTCCTTGTGTAGAAAGCTCTGGAAGAGAAAGCATTGTAGAAAGGCAGAATTAGAATTACTTATCTTACTACTATATGCATTTTGCAAAATAAGGAGAATGAAATAAGCCAATCTTGTTGGCTGAAAGTAATAATAAGAGGAACCTGTATTTGAAGCTGTCTTCTAGTATTGACTTAGGCTGGTTTCACAAAAACTTGTTAAAGGGGGCCGGGAGATTTAAGGGGGTACTTGAAAATATATGGATAGTGTGTGGGGGTACCTGAAACAATGTTATGGGTTGTAGAGGGAGAGGGGTACAATGTACCTGAAAAATAAACTGACATCACGACTTTTCAAACATGGGAAAATTAGCTTTTAAAATGTTGGTCTTTCTTTTTCAACAACAACAAAAACAGCAGCTACAAACAACAGTTGCCCACAAGTTAGTAAATGAAAAAAACTGTCAAATTTTAAATTTATTATAATAAACTGTTAATGTAATGATAAATTGAACGAAATGGACGAACTGCGCGTGGTACGGGTTGCTTTTTGTCTGAAAATACTAGTGTCTTTCATGTACACTACTATCTACTGAAATTTGGTTCAATTAATGTGTGAAATTACCTTTACACTGTACTGAAAATATTCTCTGTGACATGACTGTGTTTTGGTTTGTGGTTATTAAAATGATATGTAACTTTTCATGCAAGTTCTTTTTAGTATACAATGACAGACAAATATGACAGATGACATTTTACATTTGCAGCTCTCGGAAGTTAAAAAAAAAAAGAGTTGGAAAAGGTTCATCTCAGCCTGAAGTATGGTTTCATCCTATAGACATGACTATACAGAAACTTTTATTAAGACATTCTAAATATTTCCTAAAATTAGCAAGTTGGCAACGTCTGCTACATGTGAAACAGAAGACAATTGATATTTCACAAGCTGAGTGTAACAGAGAAAAAGTGTATTGTGTACAGTTTTGCACAGGAAGGTATTCAAAAAGATTTTATTTGTGTAGGGGGTACATGAAATATTTGGGGCTTTAGGGGGGTACTTGAACATTTTTGGAATATGGGGGGGGGGGTACTTGAAAAACAAGTCTTTGTCAAAGACATAGTCCCCCCTCAATCAAACATCACATGGCCTGTGCTTGCCACAGATTTATAAATGTATTTCGACACATTTTCGCCATCTGACCTTAAAGACTAGGGTCAAGGTCAAAGGTCATGGTCTCATTACAAAGGTCATTCCTGACCGGGGTAGACACTTCGAGTTGATGGGTAAAATGTGAATACTTACAATAAATATGGCCGCAATTTGCCCATTTTCACCCGGGTTGTGAAACGCAGTGACAATTGAGTATATGTAGGCTATAGTATGTGATATGTATGCCAGGTTTGGTTGGAATCAGTCCATGTATATAAGAGATATACATATGTACTTAGACAATACTATGGCTATTTGACCTTGAAGATGAAGGTCAAAGTCGAAGTTCAATGTGTCATTCAAAAGGTCATCATTGGTAACATGGGTGACGACACATGAATGGGGTCTGTATCTGTTAGGCTTCAAGTGTTAATTGGCAAAATGTGAATATTTACGACAAATATGGTTGCCCTTTGGCCATCATTTTCCGGGTTGTAAAACATAGTGACAGGTATATGCAGGCTATAGTATGTGACATGTATGCCAGGTTTGGTTGGAATCTGTCCATGCATATAAGAGATATACATAAAACTTAGACAATACTATGGCTATTTGACCTTGAAGATGAAGGTCAAGGTCAAAGTTCAAAGTGTCATTCGAAAGGTCATCATTGATAACAAGTGAGGACATCTGAATGGGATCTGTATCTGTTATGCTTCAAGTGTTAATTGGCAAAATGTGAATATTTACAACAAATATGGCCGCCATTTCGCTGTTGTCGCGAGGATTGTGAAATGAAGTGACGTGCATATGCAGACTATAGCATCAATCATTGGTACCTGGTTTGGTTGAATTGCCTCATACATATTGAAGATACGGCTGGACACGGACGGAAACACGGACAGGACCCAACGTAGTAGCCCCCATCGGACTTCGTCTGAGGGGAGCTAAGGGGTTTTACAAAAAATCTCTAGACCCCCCCCCCCCCCAACAAGTTTTTGAGAAAGCAGCCAAGTTGCATTTTACATGTAGGAATAACATCTGTGGGTGTAATGGGGAAGAATACTCTCAGACTGTTTTATTGTGTTGCTGTCATTGGTTATACCTCAGTCACCCTGTGAAGACTTACCAAGTGATTCCCCCAAGACACTTAAGATTTCTTTTTCTTCATTCTTTGGTAGTTGAAAGCAGTCCTTCCCCATCTTATTTAATGTTACATCCGTTAGTATGCTTTTAGCATCCACCTTATCATTATATGAAAACTTATAAAACCCTGGTATGTGGGCCTGGTCTAACCATCTCACTTTGACTGTGTCAGTACTTCCGAGTATTCTCTGCTTACTCTGGCATATATAAAAGGAATCTGGAAAGGACACAAAAAGTTGCAACAGTTACAGTGATTTTTGAATAATGATGTGCACAGTTTGATGTTATGTGTGAGAGTCAGTATGCAACAATTTATTGTGTCATAAATAAATGCAATTTTTAAAAACTTTATGTCTACAACTATACAGTGTCATGGCATAGTAGATGATGAAACAAACTCATCATTGAAGACAGCGCACAAATTTCAACTCAATTAGCCCAGTAGTTTTGGAGAAGAACATTTTTAAAGCAATTGTTGACGGACGACGGACGGACAATCAGCCTATCTGATAAGCTCCGCGTCGCTGACAGTGGAGCTAAAAAGTTGATGGATGGATGGACGGACGTGGTCAAAGGTCAGACATCAACCTATACCTACAGCTTTGCTGACTGTCGTTGACAAGGGAGCTAATAACAGAAGTTACTTTAGCTATTAGTGTAAGCTTTACTACTCTTTGTACAAGTCAACTCACCAAGAGTGTTCTTTCTCAGTTATTATTTTTACTTTATTATCTTGCCAATTTCACTGTTGTGAACACATGCAGTATTGAATAAATCAATAAATAATAATTCAGGGTTCTTGCCAGGCCGCGACATTGGGAAAATGTCGCACATTTCCAATTTTTGGCACTTTTTTTTGTGGTCATGTGACAAAATTGTCGCGGTCAAATTTTCGAAAGTGTACGACTTGATATGCCATCGATGTCATCGTGATAGTGGTCAGGTGCCAGCCTCAACGATAACTAGTAAGTTTAGTCTCTTGGCGGCGCATGTATTATGGTATGATGCTATTGTGTTCCGATGTCAGGATTGGCATCGACTAGCTCCAAGCGACAAAGGACCCTTTTCAGCTGTGGGATATCAAGCATGGCACTGTTACAGATAATGTAGGCCATACCCCAGTCTCTGGGTCTGCGGTTCAAGGTTGTTAGTCAGTACACCCAGGGACTGGGGTATCGACTCCTCAAGCCACCCGTCAACTGATCAAAGTGGTAGCTCAGAAGATGCTGCAACAGGTACTGAAGTTCCTTGCACTTCACAATGATCAGATCAACGTGCTGCAGGTACGACCGACAAAACTGGTCGACGATTTCAGAAAAGTTGGCTGAAGACATACCCATGGTTATCTCACAAAAGCAGTAAGGGCTTCATGTACTGTACAGTATTTAGGAAACACAAGAAAAGTAATTCCATGGCTCAAGGTACGAACAATATGAGAACAACGACATTAACAAGACACGTTGAACAGAGGGAACACAGAGATGCGGTGGCAGTCAATGCAGACAAACACTTTGCAAATAGCACTACAATGCATGCAACAGTGCTTTCTGATGTAGTAAGTCTGATTTCCATGCAGCAGTTGTGTAGATACAGTATACTGCAAGTCCATTTGTATTAAGTCTTATTTCCATGCAGCAGTGCTTTGTTATGTAGATACAGTATACTGCAAGTGCAAGTCTATTTCTATGCAGCAGTGCTTTCTGATGCAGTAAGTCTGATTTCCATGCAGCAGTGCTTTATGTAAACTGTAATTCTGATTTAATATTATGTCCTACCTATTGTATCAATAAAACAGTGCGTTTTAATAGAATCTGTTGTGTTTACTTCAATCTCACTAATTGACCTAGCTTCTATATATTTCACTGTTTTTACAAAATGAAATTCATTTGTCTCACTTAAATTGAAAAAAGTGTCATGTTTTTGGAAGCCATGGAACAATTGTCTCACTCTGGTAAAATCCTGGCAAGAACCCTATAATATTATGACTTACTTTATCTGTGGCAAAGCAACAATTAACTGTCAAGTTGGCCAATATATATATATATATATATATATATATATATATATATATATATATATATATATATATATATATATATATATATATATATATAATATATATATCAGTAGATGATTTCCAAAATATTGGTACAAATTATTATAAGTCATATATTGATCCATATCCAATTACATGTTTTGTAATTGGTCTGTCTGCTGTGGTTGCCATCATTGAAGTTGCAGAAACATGATTTTATTTTTAATCAGATTCTCCATCCTAGAAATTATGATACCAGTCAATGCATGCATTTAAATAAACTATTATTTATTCTGTTCTTTTCACTTTCTCCAAGTCATACCTCAGTTTACTTTTTTAAACATTAAATGAGCCTTGTTTGTAAAGACATGCATTATTGATTAGGACTAACAAAATGATGCCTACCAGAATACTTGTATTGTACATTAATTGTAATCATAGCAGTCAAAATTTTCCATTTGTCAACATTAATGGAGATCAAGTGCCCCATAAAGTGATAATCCATTCCCAATTGTTTTTATTGTTCTCCACTTCCTGCAACAATGCTGAAAGTTTCAATCTTGACAAAAATCCACAATTAATTCTTGCAGTGTATAGATAGACTGTGTTCTTCAACATTAACATTTGAATATTTTTTTTGCATGTCCATTATTTATAATTTTATCTCTCATTTAAATTGTCATTGGGATATGGATAGTATTATTTAGCCATAGTGAAATTATTCGTTACTTTAACCACATTCTTATTTAAGAATCAAGAAGCTGGAAGTTGATAGAACCGTGGATGTATTAGTGAGTCCATCCATGGATGTATGCATCCATGGTGAGTCTCACTGACACATCCATAATAGAACAAATTAACATGATCATGAGAGATTGGATACTGGTTTACATTTTCTGATTTTTTTTCCTTCAAAGGGGCAGTGTTCTTGACAGTGTGTGACCTTTTTTATTTATTCTTTCATTGATCAGGCAAGGGATAGTGTCTTACAACTGACCATTTTTACATCTTCATTTGTTATATTTAATGTGAAAGAGACAATTTTGTCCAGTCAAGAGCACACATCCCTCATAGATTATCAGCCCCTATAACAACAAAATACCCAGCCAGCAGTAATGTTAGTATATGAAATGCAAACATCTTGTGCTTTTCTTTATTTGGCCACTGGTATTGCAAGAAAATGGTAAAAACTGGCCATTAATTATATTTAAAATAACAAAAAATTCAATGACTCTACAGACCTAATATCTATATATATGTTGTAAATTATTTCAATTTCAACAAATTCCTGTTAAATTAATAAATAATATCTCATAAATTAATAACAGTGACAGACTGGTAACACATTTTCCCCTAGTGTAATACTCTAGGCTTGCTGGTGCTGTGGTATTTATAAGAAGTGTGTTATCAATAAAAAAGATTACCTTCTTCATTTCTGACAGCAAGGAATATTCCTTTGGGGTATAATATGCCTTGTTGGTTGGACATCATGATCTGTTTTGAAAAATAAAGCAGAGTTCTTATATTCATGAGGACTAACAACCCCTCGCCAAACCAGAAGTGATCTGAATGTGCATGTAGTAAAATAGTGGAAGTAAATTGTATGTGTTGTAGCCATTTGACATATGACTGACCGAGACACACCAACAGACACACACATACAGCACTAAGATAATACATTAGCTCTTGAATGGGTTCAATCATAGTTCAGTACAGTCAGAAAAGTAGATTTACGAAAAAAGGCTTTTTTTTCGACGATTTCAGTCAAATTTGATGTACATTGTATTTTGGGAAGATGGTAGTGTTGATTTGTTTACATTGTCGAAAATGAGAAAAAAAATTCTTGAACCAACCTTTAGAATGTCAAATATCCCCTGGCTCATGGGTGCAAGCCAAACTGACCCTACTAACAAGATATGGCTTTGAGAAAATGTTGTTTGTAAACACGTTTTGATGTCCCGCAATACCTGAGCAGAACCTGCATTGTCATATGGTGGATAAGACCATGCAGGATCGAGATTTGAGATGTTATTTCATTCATGCCATGTGTTTAAACTAATGTGCTCAAGTTCTAAAGGCAGTGCGATGAATGCAGGTGTCATATTACCCATGTTTATCATCTTGAATAGGAATGTTTGTGTACAAACACAATGTTATTTTTGTGTACCTTTTTAATGTCATTGTAGCCTTACAAGTGGTGGATAAGGGCCAATACACTGATGGGTCATCTTGATTTAGTGTATAAAATGACATACCTATGTTAAGATTTAAATTCTAAATGTAAACAAACTCGTCCATTTTGCAACTTCAAGACAATCGCTTTCATGAGTATTGTACCTTCACAAAGTTTTCAACATGTGTAAAGAAATATATCCAACCCATAAAGTTGAATATCTTTCAAATAGCCTTTCAAAATAATTGTAGCTGTTTACTGGTAACATTGAATTTACTAGCATTCATCTCTGCTCTATTGAGGTTTTATCATAGTTATGGTATATATGACATGTTATTTGCAAAGTGACGGGGTTGTCAGAATAAATTGACACTAGAAGAAAAGCATTTTCTTGTGTTTTCCTAGCCAACTTGCACATGAGCAATGGCTACTATCTATGTGAACAACATCATACTTTCTCAGACTCCTTCCCTGCAGGTACCTACATACCAATTATCATAGCTTTGACAAATTCACATTTTTGTTCTCCATCCTGTTGACTGGCCCTCAAAAAGTACTACTTTTGTTCCAAAACAATTATAATAAAAAACTGTGTATACATCATTACAAGTATACCCAAAGGCCGACTTTTAACCCCTTCAGGACTAGAAATTTTCCCGACAAAATTTAGGAATAAAAATTCTAGTTTCTCTGTATATTTTTGACATATATTGACTTAATTTAGACCAGAATTCAAGAATTATTCATTCCTAATGAAGTGACATTCTTAAATTTTCAAAAATGTTCATAAAATTCAAGTTTCTGTATTATTTCATAGTCGTCTCTAGGAATAAAAGGGTTTAAAAAAAAGCCTCAATATTATCACAGACAGTGATAACAAAACACTATCTCTTTGACTGGCACAAGTATACACTGTATTAGCTATTACAATACTTACTGGCATAGACAATCGGCAATGATGCACAGTAGTAACACTAAGTGAATCTGAAGATCATAACAAACATAATATGTTTAATGTATTGGGAGACTTTATCAAAGAAGTGGTTTCAGGTCAAACCGCGGTTACATTGTTTTCATTGACACTTGAATTTCAAGTTGTGAAATCATCAGTGCTACACGAGAAATTAAGGGGGAAATGAATTATAATAACAGGAAGAACAGTTTCTTCTGGACATAAGTAGATGTAGTTGTACTTCTTGTTTAACCTGTAACAAGAAAAATGGTGGATACTTACCAGAAATGTTTGTAACGTCCAAGGAACTACTCAGCACGTGGGCACACACTCGTTTCTGTCAGGTGTGTGTGAAGCTCAAAAATGGACGCAAGTGTGTTTAGCCTCTAGGGAGGGCGCACTACTCTAAAAAAGGACCCCACAAGTTTGTGTTCAATGTAAACACACAAAACTCACAATTTCTCAACAATAGAGGACGCACTTCAGGTTCATCACACAGTGCCCCTGATACATTTAAAAGTGATGCAGCACATGTAACTTCGAGGACCCCATATCAAGTTCTCGAAGAGATTTTAAGTCCTCTAACGTAGGGTGTAAAACCCAACACATGTCTGAATCGAATAGCGTTTCACGTGCACACACACACACACACACACACACACACACACACACACACACACACATATCTATCTATATATATATATATATATATATATATATATATATATATATATATATATATATATATATATACCAAATGTTCCCCCTGTTTATTTAAAGAATAAAATCATCCTTTCTATGCTATCTAACCCCTAAATCAAAGTATACGTAATTTTATAATTATTGCCAATGCCAATTTAATCTTGCATATTATCTGAAGGCAGATAATGTGTGGTAAAACATAACCCATAAACTCTAACTTCGGGATTGTGTCTGTAATATACAAGTGAAGACTACATTCTTTTTTCTTTTTTTTTAAATTATTTTTTTATTTTCCAAAAGAATATAGTAACAACAAAAAGGAAGGAAAAGAAAAGGAGAAAGGGTTACATTGCACGGTATAAATTGCTATAAAATGCTATAAAGTGATAGGAATCCTATAATGCAGAAGTATCACTCGATTCTTAGATTGAAGACTACATTCTTACTTGATCATCGACGTCAAGATCATCGTCACAGAATCAATAGGGTTGAGAAAGTTAAGTAAATATATGTTTTTAAAAAGTTGGTCCGCACATGTTATAGGCTGGACACTAACGGACAGACCTTAGTACAGACGCATTCCAATAGAGTTTTATCCCCAATGAGTTCTGCACACTGGGGACTACAAACCCAACCTTACTCGCAAGGTGTTGTGATTACTTTTCAAATATTGTAGGTACTTGGTGGCTCAGGTAGTATCAATGCTATGCAATATGTTCGTGGATGTAAAGAAGACTACGATTCCTGGGCTAGGCTGGGATGTGATGGTTGGAACTTTGAAGAAATATTTCCCTATTTCTTAAAATCAGAGAACAACGCTAAGTAAGTATTGACATCTTAGTTTTACCAACACTTTCCATGTTTACTTGTCAAGACATTAGAAGCATCCCGTGTTCTAAGAAATTATTAGATATATGGTGCTTTATACATTGGTTGCACATTCAAATATTATAGTTTCTGAGTCAAAGTCGTAATCCATGAAATTCCCTAATAGATATGATTACTTTAGTATCTTATTTCCTTTCTCTACCACCACCACCACCACCACCACCACCACCATTTTTAATAATAACCATAGCAAAGAGTATTCTGGAAAAGATTACCACAGTACAGAAGGACCCATGATGGTGTCAGATATTTTACCGAGAAAAAGATTTTCCAAAGTGATCGCAGGTGCAGGTAGGTAAAGAGTTTTTCTTTGGTTGATGTTGTAGTTTCTGGCCTGGGACAAAATCTTTAAGATAGGGCACGCTATATTTATAGAACACAGCTTTGTTTGCTTTTGATTTATTAAGAAATACTTGGCACTAAGTAGATTTTGACCTCAGTGATATGATATGAATATATTATGATACATCTGCCATGTAATTTTGAGTGTTCATGTATTCATTAATGTACAAATAGAATCAAATCTTGGAAATTTGTATTTTCATTATTATATTCCATATGTCCTCCAAGTTCAAGAATTGGGGTACGACTTGAAAGATGTGAACAACTGCATCGATAGAGTAAGTAATTTTCTATATAATGCATGTGTTGAATATTGTACACGATATCTACGCAACACCATACTTTATCGATCTGTCGTGATCACTGGAACACCGTCTTGTGCTTCGACGCGACCAACTAGTAATTACGAAAATGAATACCAATAACTGAAGTACAGAAAATCCAATGATTCCATCAGATATTTAGAAATGTCAAAGGGGCTCATCGCTGTAATACTTACTATAAGTTAGAATTCATGAAATTTGAAATGCAATTTGCTTCATCAACATTTTGGCGTTTTACAGGTTGCATTCAATTACACTCAAGGAACCATAAGAGATGGTAAACGAGAGAGCACCGCAACGGCGTTTCTTAATCCAGCGAAGAATAGGCAGAATTTGACAGTCTGGACTGAAACAGTAGTAACCAAAGTAAGGAGCTAACTAAAGTCTGTGTTTTATGATAAATTCTGCTAGCTTGTAAATTATGGTGTATAATACACTATTATGATATTACATTGTGAGAAACGAAACGATTTAACACAGTGTCACCGTCTTGTGTTAATGTTTACCCACTACATGTAAAACAGGTTATGAGACAAAGTTCTCTGTGAATTTTGCTGATTAATATTTGTAGATTTCGTGTAAGTACTTTTTATCATAACATGAAAAAAGACTCCATGTTTCTTGTGAAATTTAACTTCATTTATTTTGTAGATCCTGTTTGAAGGGATAAAAGCGAAAGCAGTGAAATTTCTCAAAGGTGATATCGATGGTGAAGTGCACGTGAGCAAGGAAGTCATACTATCAGCTGGAAGCATAGCATCTCCTCAGGTAAGTTAGTAGCTTTTGTGTCGGTATAATTACAGACTTGAAGATAAGGCGGGGTACAATGAATTCTTATACTGTCTGCCGTTATTTGTAATTGAAATCCATGCGCAACTTTTTTTGTATATGTTGTGCAATTGAGAACAATAAGCCACTACGGGTATCAAATGACAAAGGTCTCTCCTAAATGGCCAATCAAATTGGTTCGCTGCTGCTCAGAATTAACAAAAAATGTGTGACTACAAGAATTTTGAAAACAGTTACAGATAAACAATCATAAACCGGTTTAAAAACACTACATCGGGTTTTCACCCTACTCTTTTACGGAAAGTGTAGCACGTTCTTTAACGTGCATTGGGTATTGCTCCCGATACACGGGACCCTCCATTTTACGTCCTACCCGAGGGACAAAAGTTAAGTATAACAAGGAACTAGAAATTCATTAGACATACATTACTGTACAAATATCCATACGTTCTACAGAGGAGGCAACATGCATGGCTGGAAAAAGAATTAAACCCTACCTGAAAATTACAGCACCAGGTCTTACTGCACTGTTTTCTGGCAGTTTAAGGAACAAGTCCAGCCAGCTCATAAATCACAAGTGCTCCAGTAACAGCAACAAGCCCTGAATTCGAAATACATGTGTTTCATTGATGCTTTCTTGTATATCCATTCATCTTCCCATAGCTGTAATGTATCAAATATTACACATTAATCTTAAGTAAAAACTTGCAACTTGTGTTAATGATTTCATTTCTGTCAGTTCTTGTGTTGATGATTATTTCATTTCATTTCCTCAAAGATTTTGTTTGAAACAACATTATGTAAAAACTGACATCCTGTTAGTACTTGTTATATCGATTAAAATACATTGCGAAGCTGTATTACAGTTAAGGTGGTATATAGTATGGAGGTATACCCACTTGATATACAATGTATTATTCCAGATTTCATGATGCTCTTCTATGCGGAAGCAAGGTTGAGCCAGGAATCAAAGAAGGAGTTTGCTTTTTCCCCGAATTGTTACATCCAAAGAGTGTTGGAGAATTGAAACTGAAAAGCCGAGATCCTCTTGAGCCACCACTTATTGACCCCTGCTATCTCGAAGATCCTGAGGATGTAGCTACCCTGATAAGGGTATGTAAATGGAGTTGTTTGCCTAATGAAAAACTCTAGTACGTGTAGCTGACCACAAGTATAAACGAATGTAATCGTTCTGAAATAGAAGCATGTTACTCTCAGATATTATTCCTCAATATTTTTCTTCGTTCAGGAAAAGGAAATACGAGTGACCTAAGGGGCCTTGTCACTACGGGTCGTGAGACGAATAATTGTCCTGAAAGCCTCGGAGAAGCATGTTATTCCTAGATATTATTCCTCTCTTTTTTTCTTCATTCAGAAAAAGGAAACACGAGTGACCTAAGGGGCCTTGTCACTACGGGTCGTGAGACAAGTATTCGTTCTGAAAGCCTCGGAGAAGCGTGTTACTCCTGGATATTATTCCTCAATATTTTTCTTCGTTTACCAAAAGGAAATACGAGTGACCTAAGGAGCCTTGTCACTACGAGTAGTGACAAAACCCTTAGGTCGCTCGTATTTTACGACTGAATGCAGAACATGGAATATGATTATACCATATATGATTATGCTAAGTTGAATGTGGATGCATACACTTGTGGTAATGCGTCACTACAACGTGCATCTAAGTCCGTTGTTCTATGGAGTTCGACATATTACTGAAAATGTTCCATTATTGTCACAGATTTATCATACGATGGTCTTCTGCAGGTATGACTAGACCTATGTTTTCTTCATAGCTGGAAAATACTCGCATGCGACCTAAGAGTTTTTGCCACTACTATTTTTCGACCCGCCGTGAAAAGGCCTCCTCAGATCATTCATATTTTCATTGGCTTATCTGAACGAAGACATATACCGTATTAGCAAACAACGTTTAATTAACTTGTGTATTGAATAAATATCAAAGGATGTCTGTCGTAGAAAACATTGATATTATAATGTATTAAGTGATGTGTATTTGTTTTCCTTATTAACCATGAAATATCTTTCTTTCTTTCTTTCCTTCCAGGGAATTAGGTTTATCCAGAAATTATCAAACACAAAACCATGTAAGGAAATAGGGTGAGTGTCATGATGTTCATAAGAACAAAGAGTTTTCCTTTTACCATTCATTTATTCGTGTAAAATATGACGATTATGAAATCTAAATAAGAACACATATTTTCATAACTATGTTTTCCGTTACTCCCTTTGTGAAACTTCTTTTTGACTGTGTGAATTCTGTCACTAATGCTGCAGTGTTTTTTCTGTGATAGGGTGACTCCTGCATATTATCAGTTTGAAAACTGCCCCCATGCGGTGGATAGTGATCAGTATTGGGAACATGTTATTCGACACATCACAATGACAGCTTTTCATGTTGTAGGAACTTGTAAAATGGGCGCCAAGGACGATCCAACAACGGTTGTAGACCCATCGCTTAGGTAACCAGAAACAGTTACATCATTTTTGTTGAACTAACATTAATAACAAACATCCAAAATGTTGACAAATACACACATCGCATTGATTGGGTTATAGTTCATTTTGAGTGTGAATGCAACAACGTCCATTTACCCCATGGCTTTCTATCTTCGTTGGTTGATCTTGACTATGTCTTCTTAACACAAGCCTAGGAAAAGGAATACAATATTTCACCTTATTGAGCGTTGATCAGAAAAAAGGCCCAAAATACCTACAGGGTTTTAAATCTACCCACAGTGTCAGGTGACGTCAGTAAGCGTCTCCACGTGACATGAATAGTAATGAATGGGCGTCGATAGACAGTGCCTGCCAATCAGAAATAAAAACACTTTCTAGTCAATGCAATCATTATCGCCACATGACTTTGTAGTATAGAAGTAGGCTGACTTGTTATGTGAAATAATAATCTAATATGGGGTTTGAAAACTGAAGTATTGGGCAAACTGAGTCCTCGGAACTTACTGAGGAGACATAGCCAAGGTCAACAATAGAAGATTTTAGGCTAACTTACTGATCATCCTCAAAAAAATGAGACTAAGTACAAACATATCCCCATTGATGAATATAGTAAATCGTATTCCATATAGCATAAAGATCAAATATTTGTAATTAATGTGGATGACATTGAGGATAAGGACGTACTTCAATTATTCTTTCCTTTCCCTTTCTACAGGGTGCGAGGATTGGACAATGTCCGTGTAGTGGATGCATCTATCATGCCTCACCTACCTTCAGGAAATACAAACGCACCAACCATAATGATTGCTGAAAAGGGAGCTGATATGATAATGAGGGACGTGTGAAACGTTTTCATTTGTGGTCTATCTCTGTAGTAGTAAAATATATTTGTAGATTGTTATTTAACCAGCCATTATGGTCATGTATATTTTCTTTCGTTCAGTTGGTGATGTTTACTTTACATCTAGGCTTAATGGTTACCATGACAACAAATGGCGATGCTATGGTGATTCACAATACTGAGATATTCAATTTGTTTACACTTAAAAGTAACAATGATGATAAACTGATTTGATTTTCAAATAAAACTGGCATTGAGATGAATCTAAAATATGTTAATGGGCCCCTGTTGTTATATTCAGCACATTATACACCCTGCACCACAACAATTTGTATGAATATTTGACAAAAGTCAGACTTCTAAGAACATGCAACAAACATACATACATACATACATACATACATACATACAGAACGTATACTGTTGTCTACTTAGTGTGTAGATTATGAAAGGCAAAATAAAGATCTTAACATTAGAACAGACAGACTGACACACAGTGCACAAAATAATAACATCCCCATTGGAGTTCAAAACACAATTCTATTTAAAATAGGCTAACTGACATCCACAAACTTCGCTGAAAACTTAACTTGATTTCATTTGGGTCACTGCTTCTTGAAATATGGGTGACATGCTTACAGACAGACTATACAGACAGACAGACAGTCGGTCAGGCAGGCAAGCAGACAGGCAGATCGACAGAGCTAGAGAGACAGACTGACAGTATAAAACAATAGCATCACAACCATTTCAATAGGAATACAAAAGCACAGGAACACAGAATAAGGAAAGTAATCAAGTATAAGCAATCATGACATTTCTGCTAGTTTCTTTAAATGCTAAATTTGACCTTGACGTTCAGGTTCTAATGGCAAAACAAGCCATTCCATATACTAAACAGATAGACAGACATTCATAACTTATAATGTAAAAGTTATATTACACTATGGAAAACAAACTATTGGCAAACTAAGTAAAGATAGATACAAACTAATTGTTGGTAGATTAGACTTAAGTGATGGTGATATCGGTGCCCTGAGTGGGTTCAAAGTGTCACCATTTGAGGAAATTGGCTATCACAGACGCAACCTTATATTGTGTGTGTAATTACATCAACGTCCATTAGTACTTTACTATAGTTATATTTTTGTTTTTTGGTTTGTCGTGAAATGTGCCAAGGATAAGGACTTGTCTATGGTCATGTGTAAATCCAGGCGCTACAAGCAAAATGACTGATGGTGGTACCCCAAAAGTAAACTTTTTACTGATGTATGGCATATACAACATACAAGATACAAGATACAAGAAAACTTTATTATCCCACGTAGAGAAATTACGGTGACGTATTAAAATAAACATACAATAAATACAACATAAAATATAACTCCGCTCCCCCAAAAAACAAACAAACAAACAAACAAACAAACAACAACAACAACAACAACAACAACAACAACCATCGGACAAAAAGGGCAGAAAAATATATAGTTGGGTAATACTCCTAGAAAACGTATTTTATCTGAGTAAAATGGGTGGAAAAGGACAGATAACATTCAGTCTAGTATGAAGATTCATCATGTCGGGCAATTTCGTATAACCTCGCCGAAAGAGTGTATTTTTTACCCTTTTTATACCGTATTGGTAAATAAGGGCAACACTTCAAACGTACTGACTCTTTCAAAATGAAAACAAAATACAAGAAAAAGTATGATACCCCGTTACCACTCTGAAGTCATCAAAGTCAGCCAGAACAAGATAAAAAGTCACATGATTTGTGACAAACACTGTATCGGCCAGGTTAGGTAAAAATAGCTGTATTTTGGGATGGTGAGAATGTCACAATGGAAACCTTCGTGTCTTGACAACACTGACTTTTGATACAGCGACAGTGACGCGGTTATAATAACGTGTGTGTGGTAGAAATGTGTGCTTTGTGTCTGTTTAGTATGAGTGGTATGTATGATGTATGCGCTGTGTATGTATGTATGTATGTATGTATGTATGTATGTATGTATGTATGTATGTGTGTGTGTGTGGGGGGGGGAGAGGGTGTGTTTATGTGTGCACGCGCGCACGTGTGTTTGTGGTGGTTCAAAGTGCTAAACTTACAGCACAATCTCGAAATTGTGTACATCTTGACATATGACCTGGTCTACCTATTAAACGATCCAGTGGTCTAAACTATTGTGACTGTCCTCAAAGAAGACAGCATTGTTATCATGCCCTCACGACCTGCAACGCACACTTCTTCAGCTGACCGAAACCAGTCACATCTCTACCTGTAGCAATGGCAGACGATGGAAGCAAGTACGACTATATTATAATCGGAGCTGGTAGTGCTGGATGTGTCCTGGCAAATCGTTTGTCGGAAGATGAGAACACAACTGTGTTGGTGATAGAAGCAGGTCCTGAGGATACAAAACCGGCTATTCAGGATGCCCCCGCAAACATAGCGCTACTAGGGACTGACATTGACTGGGGTTACACGGTGAGCGGCAAACTATCTTACCTAGTTGTTTAAGCACACGAGTATATTAAGTTAATGTGGCTCTCCATTTCAATGACACTGGCATCGCCCTGGTTTGAGTGTGAGTACAGGTGTACATGTATATGTGAAAATAATAAGCTAGCGATGAGTATGCAGTTGCTCATCAGACGCCTCGCTGTATGTCATTTATTTAACCCTTTACAACTCGAATTTCAAAGAAGTATTCCAAGTTAACCCTTAGGCCTAAAAAAAATTGTTTGGTTCCAGTTACCTGATCCCGCCTAGTTTTTCACTGCCGACCAAACATTTCTTTTTATGTATTCGAGAGAAAAAAAAATAAAATCGCGAAAATTTTGAATTTTCGCGATTACGCTCGATATTAGAATAAGTGGGGTAGGTAGATTTTTTATTTTATTTTTATTTTATTTTTTTTATGTGTGAGTGTCTAGTTCAGGTGGTTATGTTTTCCGTTGTTTTCCAAATGGTCTCTGTGTTATTGGTTTCTTCCCATCAGATGTACAGCCATTACAGATTGGAAGAACAGTTTTATATTGTCTTTACGTTTATGTCAGTTTCCGCATCCACTATTACTAGCGACACTTCAAAAGTTTTCGCGATTTTATTATTTTTTCTCGAATATGAAAAACAAAGTTTAGAGTCGGCAGTGAAAAACTAGATGGGGTCGGTTAACCTGAACCAAACAATTGTTTAGGCCTTACAGACAGAGATTTTCAAAGCTAAATAAGCCGTATAATACAAAAGTAACTACAGTATGCAGGAAAACAAGCTATTGGCAAACTAAGATAGACACAAACTAATTGTTGTTGATTTGGTAGATTACACTGGTGTTTGATAGTATCAGTGCCTTGGTTGAGTGGATATAATCAACTCTGTATTGTAAACACTGAGGGGGGTTGAATGCGCCACCACTTGTTAAAAGTGTCTGTAAGTGATACTTAAGTTTGTGTTTGACATAACAAGCGTATGGTAACGAAGAAGGACCTTTCTGTGGCATGTTTAAATTGCTGCAAATAAATGACTTGAAGTAATTGTGACATACTCTATGTCATCGTAGTCAGACAGAACCAAGATAAAAAATACCTTTTACAACAAGAACTGTATCGGTGAGGTTGGGTGAAATTACTGTATTTCGTGATGATGAGTAGGATGTCACAATGAAACCTTACATCTTGATGACACGGACTTTTGCTTAGCAACAGTTGTTTGTGTAAATAACACGCGCGGGCGGGCGGGCGGGCGGGCGGGCGGGCGTGCGTGCGTGCGTGCGTGCGTGCGTGCGTGCGTGCGTGCGTGTGTGTGTGTGAAGTATAAATGTACGTTTTATGTATGCTTAGTATAGGTTCAATGTATGCTCATGCATGTGTAAAGGAATTTACCACAGTCTCAGTAGTCTATACATATAACCCGACCCTCCTATCAAACGACCCGGTGATCTACACTATAGACAGTACAGTGACCGTCCTCAAAGGAAACAACAATGTTTTCATGACCTCCGACTTGTGACGTAGAATGTTTCAGCTGACCGAAACCAGTCATCTCTACCAGTAGCAATCATGGCAGACGACGGAAGCAAGTACGACTATATTATAATCGGAGCTGGTAGTGCAGGATGTGTCCTGGCAAATCGTTTGTCGGAAGATGAGAACACAACTGTGTTGGTGATAGAAGCAGGTCCTGAGGATACAAAACCGGCTATTCAGGATGCCCCCGCAGACCTTGGTGCCCTACAAGGTACTGACATTGACTGGGGTTACACGGTGAGCGGCAAACTAACTTACTAGTGTGTCCAGTATTCGGATAAAACACAAGTACATTTACGAATACGTCTCATGATGAAGCACTGAACAGATCGTTTAGTAAACATTTCCATTGTTATGAAAACCCATAAATTTATCAAGTTTCAGTGTGTTCTCCTTTCATTGACACTGGCATTGCCCCCCTCGTCGGGTCGTGACCTGGTTTGAGTGAATAATAAGGTAGAGTATATGAAAAGAAGAGATGGGGATACGGCAGGGTGTTACGCAGTTGCTCACGTGCCTCGTTGTATATCATTTACTTATTATTATTTAAAACCCTTTACGGTTCGAATTTGAAGACGTATTCCCTTAACAAAAACCACATATGTTCTATTCCAATCAACGTATATATCAGTTGCTCCAGAAGTAAATTATATCGTTCAGTACAAGTTGCCAAATGTCAGCCCCCAAACGTTCAAAGATCTCCAAAATTAGAGATGAAATCTTTTTGGGTTTACCCGTGACATTGGTCATTAAGGGGTCATTAATACCTTCCAAGCTGGCATTGATCTTGAAAATCACTTGTATACTTTCTTCTCATCATTAAACACATTAATAAGTAAACATAGAGATCGTAAACAGGTCTTATTTCAGTTATGTGATTAACACGTACAACAGTACATTTATATACAGCATGCATTTGTATACAGTATATACATTTGTATACAGTATATATATATTCACACACAGTATATACTTCGTTCATATATTATGTATCTAAATCTTTGCCATACATATAAACTATGGCATGCTGTAGAAGCTATCATTGTTGATAGTTTGAATCAATAAATCAATAAATCAATCAATCAATCAGTCAATCAATCAATCAATCAACCAATCAATCAATCAATCAACCAATAAACCAGCCAATCAACCAACCAACCAACCAATCAGTTTGTTTCAGATCAATAAGGCCACATGCCCAAAGAGCAAACAATAATACAAACGTTTCAGTTCATCGCAAAGAGGGAAATTCCTCTCTATTTTCATTGCAAAGTAAATAAATGAAGGTAAATTATTCAAATAAGTTACATTATCAGAACTCAAAAGTGCAATGAACTTATCTTATTGTTGATCGTTTGACATATTTGTAAGTGTATGTAATTTTGTCTTTTAACTATATTTAAAAAAAAATTAAATGTTCCTGATTTTCTAAATAATGCATCGCTTACCTATTCCAACTTCCGAACTTTTCCATAATGTACTATAGATCAGCAGGTCAAATTTCACACACACACACACACACACACACACACACACACACACACACACACACACACACACACACACACACACATACACACACACACACACACACACACATATATATATATATATATATATATATATATATATATATATATATATATATATATATATATATATATATATATGGACTTCTTTTTTCCATTGTTTTATGGTTACTATCCACAAATACTTTAACAGTTGATTAGAAATTTAAAGTTTTCTACATTACATTTATTTCAGTGTACGAGAGAATTCGGCTGATCGTTTCATCCACATCTTAATGCAAGTGAATTTAGTTTTCAATGTGCGGTGCAAAAACTTGCTAAATCATGTAACTTTTATTTTCCGTAATTCATGATCGGCCTATTAGAATTTCAGTTATTCGTGAATGACCCGCTTTTATTCACCTGTGGTTCTTGACCCAGACCATTCCCCCTTTTCCCATTAAGGACATAGAACATGAATTATGAGTTGAAGTTCACGACTCCCATGAGATAATATAATGCAACCAAGGTTCTTTGAGATACATTTTTCGCTCACAACAGACAGAACCTAAAAGGAGGAGCTAACAGAATAGTTCAGTCATATTACTCATGACATGCACAAACCGATTTATTTAATATGTTGCAGCAAAGCGTATCCCGTATTATACCGATATATTTATCTTCGTGTACATTAATTTTGTTGTTGTTAATAAGTTAGTATAAAAATGGACTTATTTTCTTATATATCCTTTTCTTAAACAGACAGTTCCACAGCAACATGCTTGTCTTGCACGTGTTGATCATAGATCAAGATGGCCCAGTGGAAAGGTAAGGGGTTGGAATAGTATAGAGTTGAAACAAGATAACATAACTATCAACCTAGTCAACTTAGTATGTGACAGTGATATTTGAACTGACTCAGACGACTCATAGTTACTTTAACTGCCTCCATTACATATACGTACCGACCTATATACATAGCGGTGTACCAAAAGAAAGGGAACTCATAGACGGACGGACAGACACATTATGTATGTATGTATGTATGTATGTATGTATGTATGTATGTATGTATGTATGTGTGTATGTATGTATGTATGTATGTATGTATGTATGTATGTATGTATGTATGCATGTGTGTATGTGTGTATGTATGTATGTATGTATGTGTGTATGTATGTATGTATGTATGTATGTATGTATGTATGTATGTATGTATGTATGTCTGTCTGTCTGTTCGTTCGTTCGTTCGATTGTTTGTGCGCGCTGTGATACCATGAATTAAATCCATGAATATATAGTCAAAATTTGACAAAATTCTGAGCAGCCATCATAAATGGTATAGCAGTAAGAAATTCGACATGGAATATGTACACTACATTCGCAAACGCTATAAGATGCGCCTCGTACATGCACTTAAGCCAAGTTCAAAATACAAATATTTCTCTTCCATTCCCTCTTTATCTGCATATAGGCCTACACAGTGTTTTCTATTGTAAAGATTCACAATTCCTCTTTGGACCTTATACCAATCGTTTTAGTTCATAAAGGCATGATATCTGAAATAACCTTTTTGAATGTTTAGAAGTTGGGTACATTAATTTTTTCAGAAATTGATGCAATCGGTTACTTCAAAAATAAACCCCGTGTATATGTGTTTAACATAAAATCAAACCACTCACATGCTCAGATAGACATCGGAAATGACGTACGTAGTTTACGACATGCTTAGAAAGAATCCTTGTGATTGCTTATTAATTGCTGATGACTTAAAATGTTGCAGGTGCTTGGTGGCTCAACTAGTATCAACGGTATGCTATATGTTCGTGGATGTAAAGAAGACTATGATTCTTGGGCTAGGCTGGGATGTGATGGTTGGAGCTTTGAAGAAATACTACCTTATTTCTTAAAATCTGAAAATAACTCAAAGTATGTAGCAATTTAGTTTTACTAACATTTTCCTAATTAAGCTTACGCGCGCATTTACTGAAATTTGTTGAGTTTGCGCAGTTCATTCGTACAAAATGGATTATGTGTGAAACCCAGTTTTATAATTCAGTGCAGAATTTAATGAAGGACTGATTTCTAAAAGTATCATAAAGGTCGCAAATTCAAAGCAAACATTCTAAACCCAAATATTCCGAGGGTTCGATCAAATTATTTATAATTTTCATTTATAATTGAAATAAAATGAATGATCTTTTTGGCTTTTTCCTTTGCTATTCGTCGTCGTTACTGTGGTTCGTTACCTCTTCCGCCGCCGTCGTCGCCACCCACCTCTACCACAATTTGCTACAGCAAAGAGTATTTGGAAAATGAATACCATAGTAAAGACGGAACCATGATGGTATCAGATTTGTTACCTAGGTTAAGCTATTCCGAAGTGATTGCAGCAGCTGGTAAAAGAGTTTTATTTTTTTGTTGGATTTGACCTTTTACTACATAAAAGTGATGGAGAGATTCTACAATTGTGGTTGTTCGCGAGAACATATATAGCAGGGAAAATCTTTACATCACGATAATTCTACTAAAGGAAATTTCACTAGTTGTAGTGCATGTTCCTAACACTATTAGAAGTTGGTATTTTTAACCTAAATTTCTTTGTGTATGAATCAAAATTTCTCTTGTTTAAAGTTTTCCTAATGGATCGGTCTCAGTGACAATAAGTACAATTTTAAATGGCAGGATGTAATTTAAAGTAACAGACTGGATTTATTTAGACGATGGTATAGGTATATGGTTTATGTTAGAATGTATGGTATTTTTGTCATTTGTTGACATTCATGTACAAAAAGACAAACTTTTAGATACAACTCGTTATGCGATGTCGAGTGAATGATAAATGTACAAACGAAACGCCGAATTTATCAACTTTCCATGTTCTATGGAAAGTATTCCTTCAAATGTCTCATCCTCATTCTCTCTATTTCTGTCTCTGTCTTCCTCTCTATCTCTTTCCTTTCCTCCCTCCCTCCCTCCCTCCCTCCCTCTGTCTGTCTGTCTGTCTGTCTGTCTAACTGTCTGTCATTCTCTCTCTCTCTCTCTCTCTCTCTCTCTCTCTCTCTCTCTCTCTCTCTCTCTCTCTCTCTCTCTCGCTCTTTTCTCTCTCATTATTTCTACCAAGTTCAAGAATTGGGATACGAATTGAAAGATGTGAATAACTGCATCGATACAGTAAGCAATATTCTATATTTTGTCTGATATACGTAAACGTCATCAGCATATAGCTTATTTAAAAGGGTCCGTACTCATTATTAATATTCTCATTGCATATATTTGTCTATTTAGATTAATGTAGTATGTATTTGACTATATTTCATGTGGTATAATGATTGAAACTGTTGGTAGACGTTAACTGTGTATATTTGGAATTCACAGCACGAAACGTGAATGCTATTGCTTAACACATAATTACTATTGTATACGTATAGGTTGCATTCAATTACACTCAAGGAACTATAAGAGACGGTAAACGAGAGAGCACGGCAACGGCATTTCTTAATCCAGCGAAGAATAGGCAGAATTTAACAGTCTGGACTGAAACAGTAGTAACCAAAGTAAGGAGCTAACTACAGTCTGTGTTTGATGATAAATCCTGTTAATGTGTATGTCGTGATGCTATAGGACAAAGAGTGTCGTCAACATATATAGTAGAGACAGTATGCCATATTACTTCCTATACTTGTTGTTATGACGTACTATTTTAAAGAGCACCGGTTGTCCCATACGGATGTTCGGCTTAAGTGATTTTTGTCTGCTGACAAATACGATGTCTCACATTGCGATACCCTTTAAAAACTTTAACGTGGTCATATGGATAACACATGGGAATAATTTTGCATAGTTAATTCATAAAACAACTCCACTACGCTTTCCTACTTGAAAAAAACATCAAAACATTTTGAAACCGCATCGACCAAATCCGGGTTTGTGACTCAAAAATTACAAAAAGCTAAAAAGTTTGAAAAACGTTTGTCATTGTATGTATAATAATAACAAATATTTTAGACTTTTAAAAAAAAAATTCTTCCAATTATTGGGTTACAAACAAGGACGTGGTATATATTGCCTTGCATTTTTTTCAAGTACATAAACATATCATAATTGTTTTATGAATTAAGTATCCAAATTAACTGCCCATTTGTCATCCATATGACAACTTCAAGCTTTTACTAGTCACAAGTTCCAACCATCACGTTCAATTTAGCTTACTTGGGTGACGCCGGACTTCACTTGGTGATAAAGCCTTTCTCAAATCGTGAAAAAATCGTTCAAATATCTGTTCAGCAGCAAAACTTTGTATTAAGAATCCTTAGAGTTCCTGGCAAGGTTTTCGTAGCATGGGGACCCAAGGCATGCGTGTTTGAATTGGACGACTCAGTGCTGTAACGTTTTAGTTTGTTTGTAGATACTTCATGTTTTGTTGGTATTTTTAACGTAATTAGAGGAACATATTGTCATAATACTCCTTGTTCATATGATTTGATCTTTTCAGATCAAGTTAGAAGGAACAAAAGCGGAAGCAGTGAAATTTCTCAAAGGTGATATCGATGGTGAGGTGTACGTCAGAAAGGAAGTTATATTATCAGCTGGAAGCTTAGCATCACCCAAGGTTTGTTGCATTGATGTAGATACAGTGTATAGACTTGAAAACAACATGCCCCCAAATCATGTGTTGAAGACGCATTAGCACGATGCATGCATCATGCATGCATCAGGACTAGCCCCAGATTTTTTGTAATATTATTAGAGTCAGTTACATGTTTCTGACAGTAGACTTTTTAACTATTAATAATTCCTATATGATAATTTTACCAAGAAAGAACCATCCATCACCTGTGACCAACTTTGCATTAAATCGACTATGCATACGATCATGTGCATTATCACGTGCACATATGGTGAACATGTTCAACAAAGACACAAGTTTCTCACGAAAGTAAAGGGTCGTGCACCTGATTTGGAACATCTTTCCCATATAGGGAGATTAAAAGGTACCCCCTTTAATACCCATGTCAACAGCACATACACACACATAATCACTTACAAGGTAAGTTTGAACAATATTTGCATGAAATATACAGTAACTATATGTCCCAGTATCACTGTAAGTATATTACACGTAGGAAACGGGGAGATGGAAAAACACCACGGTACTGTATCATGTATAATTTATTCATTTTACCATCATTATCCGACACACATATACCCCGTTTGATTTATATACTGAAGGAAGCCCACCCCCTTACTTCAAAAGTAATCATAATAATAACTCTTCTATCAAGCTATCGATACATCCCAAGCTGAAGAAACTGAATTATCAATACAACGTAATACATAAAAGACCCCCCCCCCGGGGGGGGACATATTGATCGCCCCTTGAACCCTTTATTCACATCGTTTGTTTCTTTATGTGTATAATGATATTTGTCTTTCATATATTGTTTTCTGGCACCATGGTTTAATAATCCTATATATTGTACGATTTGAACTATTCTACAGTTGTTAATGTTATCGGGTGTGGGACCAAGAAAACAACTTGAAGATTTAGAGATACCTGTGATATGTGATCTTCCTGTCGGTCAAAATATGCAGGTACGTTTTTGAAATGTAATGTAATGTAATGTAATATAATATAATGTTATGTTATGTTATGTTATGTTATGTTATGTTATGTAGCGTAATGTAATGTAATTTAATGGAATGTATTGTAATGTAATGTAATGTAATATAATGTAATGCAACGTAATGTAAAGTAAGGTAAGGCTAGGTAATGTATTGTAATGTAATGCAATGTTATGTAACGTGACGTAATGCAAGGAAAGGCTAGGTAATGTATGTAATGTAATGTTATGTAACGTAATGTAATGTAATGTAATTTATGCAATGTATTGTAATGTAATGTAATGTAATGTAATGTAATGCAACGTGGTGTAATGTAAGGTAAGGCTAGGTAATGTATTGTAATACAATGTAATGTAATGTAACAGCATAACGTAATATATTGTAATGTAATATTTATACACACATAATTGTATATCTGTCTGATGTATGTGTGTGTGTGTGTGTGTGTGTGTGTGTGTGTGTGTGTGTGTGTGTGTGTGTGTGTGTGTGTGTGTGTGTGTGTGTGGTTATGAACATCTGGCTATTCTATATTGAGACCCTGGTAATCATATTAAAGTGATATCAAATTTTACGAATAAACTGTATATGATATAACAGTTACCATGTCGTTTTTGCAGGATCACGTTATGCCAATGGTAAGATTCAACACAAGTGGAGCTCCCAAGGTAGGAAATTACGTGTTATTTTTTTTAGATTCATATGTCCTTTATATTTCAACCAAAGTGTAAAGAATGTATCCGGTTTTCGTGAAAATCGGTGTCATTATGTTAAAGAGTGTGTAATTATAATGCCCATGCCTGACTAGTTTCATCTGAGATTAAGCGTCTCATCACTAGCAACGTCAGTGTTGGTTGGTTACGCTGCTGACAAAGTAGTAGCGTGAAGAAAGGATAATAGTCGATTTTTCGGTTCCAAGATGCACTGCGCGAGATGATGTCGCTTACGTTGTTACAGTTAGTCTTGTTTTGTCTTTATTACGTTTTCATCAGGAAATTGTGGAAACACATGTTGACCTCTTTGATAATAAGTGATTTTATAGAACAAAGACTAAACACCATCAATGACAGATAGTGATTTACTGGTGAACCCTGGGTACGGTCATGCGCGTGCAAACCCCTGAGCGCATACACAATACATAGTATTGTATGGAGAGACGCGCAATGCATTTTGGAACCGGCAACAGGTCTATAATCAATGTTGTCGTATCGTACTTACAGCCTGTTTCAAATTACCGTTCACCGGCTGGTTGATACAACCCTGAAAGTATCACTTGGGTGATACTTCCATGACACAACCATGCAGAAACTAATAAGAAACTGCACGTACTACACTTTAAGATAGCAAGATTGAATGAAAACAGTTTCATGCCACATTTTGTCTGAATGGAAAAATGACGTAAAGTGCCACCATGCAGACATCAAATGCGGACATCAAAATATTGGTGCCTGCGTGTCTGCGTCTAGTCGAAGTAAGAATAAATGACCCATTAATAGAAAAAAGGTAGCAAGAAATTGCGATCTCGCTATTTTAGTATAATAGTGTATGCCGTTTTCTAATCTTATTAGTTCCTACATGGTTGTATCAAACACAGCCAGTGAACGGTAACTTCAAACGAGCTGTAACTACTTTTAAAACCTCACTTTTAATAACTTAAGGCAAATAAAAAGAAAAAAATGAACTACAAAAGTCTTGTTCTCAAAGTGCTATACTTGTATGTTATGAGTGACACCTTTCCTTTCTGGTTTTATAGGGCTGTGGAAATAACTTTGCACTGGATTTCCATGGATTCATCAAGACCGAGGTAAATTTCAAATTGATAAAAAGGCGAAAGTTCTGTATTTGACTTTCAATAACTTAAAGGGCAATCATTTTTCCGTATGTAATCAGGCAATGCAAACGCTAACGTATTTTTTTTTACAAGTTTTGTCATAATTTTATGTCTCAGATATTAATACTTACAGAACTACAGGACGTGTAAGCTCTATAGTGAATGTTGGTACCCGGGCATTTTACATACCTTGCTTTTGGTGTTTTCTGCTAAGATGTCCCTCTTTCGCAGACAAAACCCCCAGCATCGAGCATAAATTACCAAAGTACGCTAAAGTGACACTCACGTGCCATGAGGGTTGTGTTTGGATATTGAATGGCAACGAATGTCTCACTTCTTGCTTTCTCTACTCTGCATATTACAAATACCCTGAAGATAAGAAGCATAATGTAGTAAGCTAGTTATGATATTTCCAAATTATCGAAATTATAATAACATCAAAATCAATAATTGTTGTACTCCCTTTACAGGACGACCTTCCGTGGCCAGATATCCAACTGTTTTATGCACCTACTTTTTATCTGGGTGGGTCTAGCGAAAATGAGAAGGGAATCCAGCACATATCTGATGTGTAAGTATCAGTGTTCGCCACATGTATATGACGCGCAATCAACGCTATGATTGCACGCTCCATACACACGTATGGCGTGCAAGTTGTATTATGGTTTGTCAGTAGTATTTTCAAAACTAATCAATAATCGCATTTATTTTTCATATACAGATTTGACAGTGCATTTCTATATCGACGCAAAGAAGAACAGCAACAAACGGAAGGACTATGCTTTTTCCCTCAATTGTTACATCCAAAGAGTGTTGGAGAATTGAAACTGAAAAGCCGGGATCCTCTTGAGCCACCACTTATTGACCCCTGCTATCTCGAAGATCCTGAGGATGTAGCTACCATTATTAGAGTATGTAAACTGCAGGTTTAAAATTTGCTTTAATATTTACCATCGAATATTGGTATCAGCTGATATGATTCTACCATTCATTACTGTGTAAACATAAAGTTCTCCGCTATTGTTATCACGTCTGTATGTATGTATGTATGTATGTATGTATGTATGTATGTATGTATGTATGTAGGTAGGTAGGTAGGTAGGTAGGTAGGTAGGTAGGTAATAGGTAGGTAGGTGTGTATGTATGTATGTATGTATGTATGTATGTAGGTAGGTATGTATGTATGTATGTATGTATGTATTTGTGTGTGTAGGTGTGTGTGTGTCTGTCTGTCTGTCTGTCTGTCTGTCTGTCTGTGTTTGTATCTCTGTGTCTTTGAGACGTCTTCAATAATGTTAACCATTTGGCGAAAATTGATTAATAGTGTTGAATATTTATTGTCAAAATTTTTAATAGAGCGTTATCTTTGGTGATACTATATTCAATTTAAATTTGAATTTGATGAACTACCACAAAATATCAACACTGTGATTAATTTGAACCATTAGGCTTTCTTTTCCTTTCTAATCGTCTTTTTTTAATTTTTTTCTTAATCTAGGGGATAAGGTTTGTCCAAAAATTATCGAACACAAAGACGTGTAAAGACATCGGGTGAGTTTCTCTTTGATCATAAGAACTTTTCATTTTATCATTTGACGTGATTAGTGTCAAAAGGACCAAATGACGAAAATCCTATTTTTAGAAAAAGAACAAACAACGTATTTTCGGCACTAAGCCCAAACTTAAATTTAAAGTAAATTTAAATCACCGTGACAGTTTTCTCTATCATTTGTCTTCGCCCACGACAATATTTGGTGTGATTGAAAAAAAAGAAACCTTAAGCTATCGGCAAATGTCATCAGAGTTTTTAAGAAATACTTTTAGTAAAAAGGGCCCTTTGACACTGATCAACTTTAATGCAGGAATTTACTAGTATATTACCTGGTTATCTTTCAGAATAAAAGGTTAACCTTCTTTGAGATCAGTAATTATACATGAACTAAATTGTAACTTCTTGTGAAAAATCACATTAAGTGGCATATGGCTCTTTTGCTTCTGACACCTTCATTGATATAAAATACAACATCGATGAAAAGGCAAACCTGGTCACAAATAAATAATCATAAGGCCTAATAAAAAAATTGTGTGGTTCCGATTACGCTCGATTTTAGAATAGATGGGGTAGGTCGATTTTTTATCGTTTAATTGTATTGTATCATTTTTTTTCATATATATGTGGGTGTCTAGTTCAGGTAGTTATGTTTTCCGTTGGTTTCCATATGGTCTGTGTATGTGTTATTGGTTTCTTCCCATCAGATGTACAGCCATTACAGATTGAAAGAACAGTTTTATATTGTCTTTTGAAGTTGATGTCAGTTTCTGCATACACAATTTCTGGCGAGACTTCACAATTTTCGCGACTTTATTAATCTTTTTTCTCTCGAATATGTTTAAAAAAACGTTAGGGTCGGCAGTTTAAAACTAGGTGGGGTTGGGTAACCGGAACCAAACAATTTATTTCTTTAGGCCTAACGCAGTTGTACTGCATACATTTTGTAGAAATCAGAGTAGTGCGTGACCATGGCAACCGCTATTTCAAAATGTATAGGTATTCTGTGTATAATTGGTAGTGCATCTCCGAGTATTGCTTGATCTTCATTTCCGGTTCGATTATATGTACGGTATTTTAAAACACTACCTTCATTGTAGGGCGACTCCTGCATATTATCAGTTTGAAAACTGCCCCCATGCAGTGGATAGTGATCAGTATTGGGAGCACGTTATTCGACACATCACAATGTCGGGCTGGCACTACGTTGGAACTTGTAAAATGGGCGCGAAAGACGACCGAACAGCAGTTGTAGACCCGTCACTTAGGTAACCATATAGAAATTCGTCTTTCAAATTCTTGTACTTTTAATTACAGTCATTCAAATGTTGATTACTTCTCATCGTTCTTACTGAAGATACAGTTCTTACAATCACTACAGTTTAAGCATGCAGTTGTGACGTGATATGTTCACTCAGACTGGTTACTTCAGGCTGTGTTGAGATAAACACATATATGATAGCAGCTATTGATCTCTCAGTATGAAAGAGTTTCAGTGTGTGGTCGCTGTAAAATTGGATATTCGAATGTTTCAACGTGTACAATATCAAGTCTACCATGTATCTATTGTAAAAGTAGCAGTGTGCACTAAGCATGTTGTGAGTAACTGTTTACATCATTAACCAAGTGCAGAGCAGAAAATTTAGAAACAATGATTGCGTACGGTCTTTTTTATGGTGTTTATCTTAAACATAAAACCCTGTGGCAAGTTTCACTGAACTTGATATTGCGTCTCGTCCAAACTGTATGCTCATTCTGTAAATGGATGTAATGACGAAAGAGAATCCGATTCGTCAATCCATTTGTGTGACATAGATTAATTCCGGCGAAATGCTCCTGCAGAACAAAATGTTTCATCTGTTTCGCTCTACAGGGTGCGAGGATTGGTCAATGTCCGTGTAGTGGATGCATCTATCATGCCTCACCTACCTTCAGGAAATACCAATGCACCAACAGTAATGATTGCTGAAAAGGGAGCTGATATGATAATAAAGGATGTGTAAACATGTATCTACAGAAATATCATTTCTCTAAGATTTCTCTTCGGCAATGTATCATTTTGCAATACTTCTACCAACACCTACATCTCTGCATTAAAAGATGACATTCTTGTTAATGTATTGCGTTGTCTTTGGACGAAAGTTCAAAATAGCTGGGTAAACTATTCATGTGCCAGTGATAAAACGGTCGGAAACGAGCATATTTGCCGATTCAGTACTGCATATAACTTGTCTTGCGTGGAATGAGCTTGGTTACCGGCTGACAGCATGCATTTTGGTATCTCTTTATACTGTGACTGCCACGTATTCTTGCGTGGATCGTTGGTTGTCGTCAAAATGTCTGTATGTCCAAGTACTACTACGGAAATTGAGCTATGATAGGCAAAATAAGACATACACAAACTACAACTAATGTTGTGTAATGAGTGTCTCTGATAGCAATATTTGCTCGTATGACCACATATTTGACCATATTTAGTGTTAAAATTATCTTGATTACAAGGTGAAAACATCCACAAACCAAGGCACAGCTATCACCCATTCGTATGATCTTTCACATGCAAGAACGGTAGTTTTAGGTTGTGTCAAAGTTTACATAGAGCTGAATGGTTTTCTGTAGTAGTAAATGATGTCGGAGTGTACATTTCGGCCATGACAACAGCTTCAATAGTCGAGTCACCCACATATTCTTTCAAAACGTCGTTAAATGATTACGTAAAATGGGATATAGAATGGCAAACCTGAATGCTAAGCTATCAGCCACTCGTGTGATCTATCACATGCAAGAACAGTAGTAGTTTAAGGTTGCGTCAAAGTTTACACAGCTTGTTTTCCGTAGTAGTAATAAATGATTGTCACATAGTATATTTCAGTCATCATGAAAACAGCTTTCAAAAAGTCTTTCAAAACGTCGACATAAATTAGGATACAGAATGGCGAACCTGAATGTAAAGTTCAAAAATAGTTACCTGTGGACCCAGATGACAAGTTTTTCATATAACTGACGTAAAACCGTCACCTGTACTAGGCATGTTTTACCGCGTTTTAGTAAATGACAAGCCAATATAGTGATTCAACAGTTTAATACAAAAATCGAAGTACTGCTGCTTTTGCGTAAATGTATTACAGAACGATCGGAAGTAGACGCCATACCGACGCTCAAGTCAGAAAAGTAACATTCAGTTTTTCCCCGGGCACTCCGGTTTCCTCCTGCATTGACACTGACTATCCAGTATAAATAAAAATTATCATATCGTTATAATATAATTAAAGAATTGTTTATCTATCATTTATTTCATAAATCTTTACATTCCAAGACATGATTAAAGGAATTTGAAGGTTTCAAACTTTTGCTTGAAGGCTATAGTGTGCAATAAATGAACAAAACACAAAGTTCTTTCTGGAAACTTAAAGAGTGTGAACATAATTATCGAGAGTACTAGTACATAATATATCACAGGGAACCTTGTACGTCCTAGCACTAGGATGTGCACATCCTAGTGCTAGGAAGAAAAGCACAGCTATGTACCAGCTGTGTGCCTTACAGTCCCGTTACAGGGTATATTTTTCCACAGCCCTGGTATAATGTTGTGAAAAATATATCTGTTGCATGGATGTGGAATACCGCCCCTGTCCCATGACAGTTTTGCACATCCCAGTACCACAGCTGTGTACTGCATACCTAGCACACAGTTGTGCACATGCATGTAACAGCTGTGGTGGAATAATACCCTGTAGCAACCCTTTTGTTCATATCTGACTAGCATTGCTAACATGGCTGTGGTACATGGCTGTGGAAAATATTTATGTTACAACTATGCTACCATAGCTGGTACATGGCTGTGGGAAATACATGTACCTATGTTACAGCTATGTTAACATAGCAGGTACATGGCTGTGGGAAAAAAGCTCTTGTACATGGATGTTGTAAAAACCTATGCTGCATTGCTATTTTTCACATCCATGTTACATTGTTGGCATACCAGTTACACATCTGTCAAACCTAGGTACGTTACACCTAGTGTGTTGGCCAGAGCTGTTAAGGGATATTGTGCACATAGCCGGTACAGTCCCCGTGGCTCCACTGAGCCGGTACAGCTATGTGCACAACCCTGTCCTAGGTATGTGAATGTGACAGGGGTGTACAAGGTTCCCTGTGTACTGATGATTATTGGTAAACGCTTTCATTGAAAGTTTTTTTAATAACCATAAAAATTATATAAAAATGCTGTCTTAAAGTATTGGTACACTAACATATGTGTGGTATGCTTAAATCATATTACTCACTCTGTTGAAAATATAAAATGTACAAATAACTGAAACAAAAAAAAACATTTTCTGAAATCGTTTGTGTATCTAAGATATACAGGAATATTATGTTTGTTAATGATATATGAACAGTTGGTAGCAACTTTGTTAGTTGCTGAACATTATTCAACATGTATAATACCATGCATAGCCAGGTTAAACAAAAAATATGGGCTATATATACTCCGGTTGTTCTACGTCATGACAACGCGCGTCTATGGCATAACAATGAGTGTCTACGTCATTGGTTCTGTTGTGTTCGAAATATGAGTCAAAACGCTCAAAATATATTCCTGGCGCTGATATAATTATGTTATTTTCCAATATTTTTCTTCACTCAGCCGGAAAATACTAGTGATCTTTAGGTCATGGTATAATACACGAAATGAACACGTGTATAGTATAATACACTAAATGAACACGTACATGGTATAATACACAATGATGACCTTTAGGTCACGAGCATTTTCCTTAGCTGAATGGTATCGTTATCATTATTTTGTAATTTGATAGCCAATCTCTAATATTTGTTGATGTCTCTTCAGCATCGTAAAGGACGTATGTACTACAATGGGTTGTCATAACCCATATTGATGTTAGATGATCTTCTTAAGAACACTATAATTTAAATCATACCTTTTAATGATAACTATGGATTTTCCCTGTCAAACTGAGAAACGTTTAAGTCGTTTGGGGAAAATACCATCAAATACAGAATCAGGAATCAACAAAAAAAAGAGCAATTTCTATGTTCATTGTCATTGTTCTAATAACGTATACAGTAATTCACCATACTCTAGCTGGGGCGACTGGAAGTAACGGGCACCACCGGTAAGTTTGAGTAATTGAGATGACAATGGCAGAGGTATGAACTGAAAACAGTGCCCTCCGGTTAATAATGTGTCATTGGGTGTGTACACCTCCATATAAATTAAAACTGCCCTTGGATGCAGAATGACAAATTAGTTTAAATTTTCTAGTGGCTAACATGGTTAAGTGCCTTACATATTCATTATTTGGTTGGGTTTCTATGTCATCAAGACCAAGAACAGCCATTTGCATTAGACGACACGCAATACACATATCCAACAGTGCCCTCTCACAGTTATTGAGGGAGAACTTAGACTCAAACCCAGACAGTATGTTATTTCTGACCGTTTCTGGGTCTTCGGTTTTACTCTCCATGATGAAGTGAGCAATTGCTATGGCAATTTCGAACACATAACACGAATATGTAACTTCGTGAAAATCAATAATGCCAGATATACGGTAATTATTATCTGAGGAACTACAGTTACTACAGCTGCTGCTTTGGAGGTTGTTGTCTTCTAACTTGACAATAACATTGAATGGATTGAAGTCTCCATGAAGTATTCCTAAATTGAAAGGAAAATGAAAAGACGTGTACAGTCAGCCTAGAACTTCTGCCAGCATAAACAATCTAATGCTTACATACAGCAGTGTAAACACCCTAAACCTTACACCACTGTAAACACCCTAAAACTTACACCACTGTAAACACCCTAAAACTTACACCACTGTAAACACTCCAAACCTTACACCACTGTAAACACCCTAAACCTTACACCACTGTAAATACCCTAAAACTTACACCACTGTAAACACCCTAAAACTTATATCATAAAACTTGTGCTAACATAAACATTTTAAACTCACACCTACGCCAGTGTAAACACCTTAAAACTTACACAAGACTAAACATCCTAAGACTTACACCAGCGAAAACACCTTTAAAACTTACCTCAGCATAAACACCCTCACATTTACACCAGTGTAAACATCCTAAACTAATGCAAGCATAAACACCCTTAACATTTACGCCAGCATATACACCCTAAAATTACGCCATCATAAACATCCAAAAAAAAACACTACATCAGCATAACCATTCTAAAACTTATGCCACCATACACATTTTCTGTAGCCCACTCTAATCAAGACACTCAGTATTTCACGGTATCATAGACCCAGACCACTATTTCCTATAGTGGTCTGAGACGTAGTATGCCATCAGGGTACGGTTTTACATTGTTGATGTTTTCAAATATGTAAAAAAAAAATTACTTGTTATTTTTTTCATTAACAATCATTCAATTACCTTTACGCAAATTCTTGTAGTTTGGTAAAACATTATATTCAAATGATTCCAAAAGAGAAGTGACCATCTTCAGCATTTCTTCATCACCTTTAATCAAGTGAAGGTAAGAACGAACAGCTAGTACATTCTCCAGTTGCCATAAAACATCTGGGCCTTCTTTAACTTTGAATGTTTCACAATTAAAATCCTTTTAAAAAAATGTTTCGAGAGAGAAAAAAAGTCTCTTAGTCTCATAGTTTTCTTGGGTTCTTTTTCCTCTCTCTCCTGAAGAATACTTTATATGACTCAAACAAATATTCACAACATACTGAGCTTTCTCGCAATAATTTTGTGTTAATTTTAGTTTTCTAGCAACACATTACAGACGAGATAGGGGTAAGTAAAAAATTTCAAATTTTAGATTCTGTTGGATGTACATGTTCTACTTACCTGGAGTGCCATGTCAAATTCAGCCAGTGAAACACCAACAGAGTAGTACAGAGAATGTGATTCGTTGTTGATTTGAGCAACTGGTACACCATCAAGGTATGTCAGAAAATATACTAAATGATGACCTGATTCTGAAGACAAATGTAAAGTTATACAGAAAATGTTTCTAAAATTATCTGTAAGATAAACTATTCTTGGAGTAAACAAACATTCAACCAGAACGCGTTGTAGCACAATTGTAGAATTTTGGCAATGATTGGTGATGTTATTTTGAGAGGGTAGTACATTATTCTGTCTTTATAAGCTGATCCATACCCATTTATGTTATACCGATGGTTGTTGCTATGGTTGTGTCAATGGTTGCTGTGCATATTTGTGTTTATATTTGAATGCTTGACTCATTATTGTTATCTTAGCAAAGGACACTGGTATTTGGTTGTGGTCATGGTCTTAGTTGTTAGGTATGTATTTGTCAATTTTTGAAATGTTTATCAACATACCTATACACCCTTGTTGTTATCTATGCAAAATTTATTGTTGCTATGGGCGTGATGTTGCTGCGAGGCATATACTTTCATGTTTAATCTTTAACCACTACCTACCCATCCTTGTTGTTATCTTTGCAATACACCCTAATATAAGCGTTGCTATGGGTGTGGTCTTGTTCCTAGAGGTATGTGTTCATTTTTTAAAGGCCTATCTACTTGCCTACCCACTCCTGCTGTTATCTTTACAATATACACCACTATTTAGCTCATGCTCTGGACATGACATTGTTGTCAATTAAATTTTGCATCTAGTGTTGCGCATCAATTTGCCTACCCATCCATGTTGTTGTATTTGCAGTATATGCTAATGTGCCATACCTTGAGTAGTGCAATGGGTGTGATCTTGTTCCGAAATATATTTGCATACAATTCGTTCAGTTGCGCTGAAAACAGGTCATAGATGACCCCCTAGACTAAACAAACTGATCGTACCCTTATTTACTCACCGGGATATGTGCGACCAAGTTTCAGCGTCATGTACGGTCATAACGAGAGATATATAAACATTGGAAGAAAAAAAGATATTACCATGGCAGCATAATCAATATAACTATATCTGATGGGAAAAGACTACCACGACTTGTTTACCTATTACTCTGCCGTGCGAAAGTAATGCGTATTCAATTACCTTTGACCTTATATATGTAGATGTCACTGACCTGGTAGTTGTTGAATAGTCAGATAATCACCCGTTGTCTGCTTACAGGGTTGGGGACATTTGATTCCTTTCTCTCGTAAATGAAGCAACAGTTCCACTAATCCGTTGAAGAAGGAAATATTCTCTGATTCGACTGTATTGATTACCTTCATGACAAGTTGTCTTTCACCTTGGTCCACGTTACCCTTGATATGGTAATTACGGTCGTAGTAGCTATCAAACTCTTTTATGCGTTCAATTTTTAAACCAGATAATTTGTTTGCAAGTTCTTCTGCATAACCGATAGCTAATTTAGGTTTACCGTCGCTCTTAGTGTTTTCCGTTTGGTGTTTCTTTGTTTTACAACAGAGTTCGTCGTCAGTTTCCATTACTCTTGACTGGTCGTTTTATTCCATTACATCGAATGTGAATTCGACGAGTGCGCATGCTCTGAATGCTACTCATTCTTAAGATCTTCGAATTCCACCGAGGCGAGCGCGAGGGTCAACCAATGCCCTTAATTCATTGGGTTATAAATCAAGAGACAATAGGTGGGATTTCTTTGTATATGGATGGTGTCACTCATAACATCATTGGGATAGAATGTGATGTAAAAACAGTAAATACAAGTCACAGATGCCGCATAAATACTTTTAAAATGACATGGGCGGGATGGAACCTGTGCGTGTTTTTTCGTCGTTTTCGTTTTAGTTGTTTTACTTCGCTGAGACTTGCCTGTCATTCACCAATAGTCGCTGACAGTTTATTGCCGCATAAATTTACATACAATGCCTTTGTCTTTTTATTCGTAGCGCTTGGCGCCAATATTATCTCAAATGGTACAAAGAACTGTGCGCACATTAATACATATTACATTGTATTATGCAAGCTTAACCAATCATAAACACATGTATTATATTTCAACAACGTTGATAAAATTCTGAATTACGATTTAGTAAAATCGTTCATGATCGGTAAATATTATTAATTTTGTAAATTATCCAGTCAAAACCAAATCCTACCCATGATATGTAAAGGACAAAGTGTCATAATTGATATCCATCATACATACCAAATAAACGTTTCACCTCTGTAACAGATCCTGTAACATTCCTGTTGTACAGGACTGTGTTAGCAAAGATGATACAGGGCTGTTAACAGAGGTGTGTTTTTATTACTGTTTAATTTGTATTATACTGCTGATATCTTGATGTACGATATGCATGCATGTACAGTGTGTATTTTATACATGACTGTATACATTGATGTGTATAAAGGTGTGTCACAGCTCTGGTTGTCTGTTATGTGTTCGTACATGCACTTAAATTACTACTTTAATCAGTTTATGGGATTTTGTTTAAAGTACAGACCTGCATAACACCTGTACCCATCAAACCTGTTACATGTCTGTGAATACAGCTATGAAATCTTACCAAATTTACAGACCCAGTAACAGAACTTATTTCACATACCCTGTTACCAGGTTACAGGGTTTGTTACGGTCATGTCCTGTAATCTGTCTGTGGATTTCTAGCTCTGCAGATGAAAAGATGATATTCTGACCAACATTTGAAGTATTAGTTTATTAGTATATGTCATTAATTATAACAAATTATAGATGTAATATGCAAGCTAACCCAATTAGAAATTTATGTAGGCATACTGTATAAGGCATAGCAAAACCAATAAATCCATCAAATTTGATACAAATGAAATGATTCTAGAAGTGTTTATTTGACCCTAACATTATCATGAATCCGTTTTCAGATCAGCATTTGCCTTGTGTAATAATGTCTGCACCCTTTTCAGCAATCATTATAGTTGGAGCATTGATGTTACCCGAGGTAAGATGAGGCATCACAGATGCGTCGACAACACGAATATTTTCCAAACCTCGTACCCTGTAATGAAAGACCAGATTGAAATTCAAACAAAATTTTGATGACGTACTCCGTAGGGTAATGGCAAGACTTGATTAGGTTTTGGTAAAAATCCCGTGAATATTAATGAGCAATTTTCCGTAATTAATGGTTTTCGGTAGTTATTGGCATATTTTCGGTAGGCCATAAAAAGAAAAAAATACTTTCTGGTCTGGAAATGTCTAAAGTGGTGCGACTTTATCACCATTTTCTAAAACACGACTGCCTCAATTCAAACGAAATTTATTGCATGTGTTCTATAGGGTAGTGACAAGAACTGATTAGGTTTCGGTAAACACCCATGAATATTAACGAGCAATTTACATATTTAATAGTTCTCGGTAAATAGGCTATATCTCAAGAATGCACCCTTCAAATTCATTTGATACATACATTTGTGATAGCAAAGCGCACTTGTCCTGAAAATATTATTGATGTAGTTTTTAATTTTAATAAGTCATTGGCATATTTATGTAGGCCACTAAAAAGGAAAAAACAGTTTCCCGTCAGGAAATGTTGTCTAAAGTGGTGCGATGATGCACTTATCTTTTTTTTTACATTCTCAACAAATCAATCTACTTATCATTGCAGTTACTGTTCTTTTTATTTAGTACCTTACAGCAAGTGTGTATGTGGGGCAGATGTCATAGGCTAGTTCATGATTAGTTTTGCAGTTGTCTTCACTGGTGGCAATTAATGTAGGGAGAGTTATTTTTGTGTTTTCCCTTTCATCTGCAGACTGAATTGGCTTACGGAAGAAAAAAATAACGCGGGAAAGGGGGGTACTTAAGTGATGGGCGCTGACCAGAAACAATTTATTTTTGGCCTTTAAAACTCTTTCTATGGCGAGTGCTATGCTACAACGTTCTATAAAGCTTCACATTACATGTTGTGGTTGGCCAGGAGATCACTAACAGCAATGAGCAAATAGCAATCAATGAGAAAAAATAACTTGTTGCATATGTTCTGTTGTATTCCAACAACTGTCTGTAGGAACGACAATCTCAAAACTTTGCCCCTAAAGAAGGCAGTCAGTTTAAATCTGGTGAAACTATCTTATATCGTTTGAAAATGTTATTAACAAAGACTTGTATCCCTGTAGTAAGAGACACACAACTTCGATATACAATTGACTGTTAAGACGAACCTTAGCCAAGGGTCTACAACAACTGTTGGGTCGTCTTTGGCACCCATTTTACAAGTTCCAACAACGTGATGACCTGGTTTAGTAAAATGTCGAATGACGTGTTCCCAATATTCATCACTGTCCACTTCATGAGAGCAGTTGTCAAACTTAAAGTAGCAAGGGGTTACTCTACAACAAGGAAAGGGACGGGGTTATATAGGAACAAGTTTCTGAAACGAATTACAAACACACACACACACACACACACACACACACACACACACACACACACATATATATATATAAACATATATGTGTATGTGTTTGTCTTCTGTGTGTCTGTGTGTGTACTCAATATCTAGTCGAGGCTTCGCCTACGTTTTCATCTAAATGTGCATAATATTAACATTATGATTGATATCACAGTTTGATTGCTAACTTAATTTGATATTTATTTCTTTAATTAATTTACTTCATAACAACCATTTGTATAATCTGTACAATTATCCTCTATAATATCAGCACGATACATGTATAGAAAGATCACTTGTTTGCATATTTGCAGTAAATCCCACCCAGTGCTGCAAATTAACAAAACTTACCCCATATCCCTAAATGCTTTCGTTGATGCCAGTCTTTGGGAAATCCGTACTGCCTGCAAAAGAATTGCTCGGAAATTAAAAATATTGTACGTACTAATTGTGTCATATAATTTCGAAGCCCTGTGTCACTCTGTAGATCAAAATGTAAGGCTCATTGAGCTTAGCCATACACGTGACGACAACGTTATGACGTCATAATGCTACTTCCTGTCTGTCGGCCATGTCTTTGCTGCTTAATGTAAAACAACTATTAGTAGCATATAGAACATTAAGTTGCATTCTCCTAAGTGAAAATTCGAAAAACAATATTTCACAAAAATTGAATCCAAACAATCCAGCATTGAATATGCACGCCTCCTAAGTGCTTAATTCCTTCAGATAAATTTCATGAATATTCAATGTTCATCTAAATCATATTAACGTATGCTAAGACCATGAGACAACACTGGTCAACTAACAGAATAATAGAAGTGAAAGATAGTTTCAAGTTTTGGTAAAGTTTCGTGGCAATTGGGCGAAATTCAGTCGATGTGAAACCATGAAATGGTTTCTCCAGAACACAAACAGTTTTATTTCCTGGAGTGGCGTTACAACTTAAATTCATACTGAATTTGATATGATAGTTCAATATTCCGATTTCCCCTTTGCTTAATAAATCATTAAATTATTTACCTCAATCATCGTCTTTACATCATCAGGATCCTCCAGATAATGTGGATCCATCAATGGAGGCTCCAGGGGATTCGTACTCTTTAGTGTTAGTTTACCAACACTTTTTGGATGCAACAAACAGGGTAAAATTACCAGCCCTTCCTTCGTTTCCATATACTCTCTGCTTTTATGTAGTAGCGCCTCGGTAAATCTAATATGTAACAAGGAAATTTTCATTTCATCGGCAATTTGAATATCAATTATAAGTTCATGTTTAACATGTTGTTATTTACATGTACTTGACCGACTGTCAAATTTTGAAGAAGAAAAGTGTTGGCATGTTTTGTGTTGATAGGCCCTAGGTCTACGTCTGTGGTGCAAGTAGTATCTAACGCCGTTTAAATTATGCGGATCACTCATTGAGCTTGACATTCATGGACAATCCGTTTGGTATTTGCACCCCTTAAGTAACTCTGAAAACACACTTTTTACACCCAGTTTTGTTGCTCTTCAATAAACGCGTAGGTCATGACTAAACCTCATCAAGACGAATTTTTGAGTATTGCTTGGCGAGTTAGGAGTAGACCATTGCGATATGTCAGATATCTCAGTTTGATAGTTTGATCAAGGCAATATTACAATGGCAATACACCAGTTTAAAATAAAAGCCTTCTGTCCACAGACAAAGAGATAAACAGAGAGACAGACAGCCAGACAGACAGACAGCCAGACAGACAGACAGACAGACAGCCAGCCAGACAGACAGACAGACAGACAGACAGACTGTGAGCAAGCACGGATGCACACATAACATTCTATAACGTTTGATCTGGATAATGACCCTAAATACTTACTCATCACTGATATTCAAACATTCTTGTTCATTCGGTCCATTTAAATAAAAGTACGGATTACATATGAATTGTACGGTAGGCCAGGGTGCATCTTTCTGTGCAACAAATCAAAGAATCTTCTGTTACAGAGTGCCATTATAGCCTATTTCATCAGACATCGCGGAAACTATGTGTCACATCATGATTTTCAGACATGCATACAGCCGGAGAGGCGAATTGTGTGAATTTCACACATCGATGTCGATTAAGCTGATGACGATATAGCGACATTTCTCTGATGACCTGGAATGTAAAAGTTGTGAGTACACTCTGAAATATTGAAGAAGCCTGTGATTTAAGTCTTTGGAAGTAATTGTCACTCAACGAAATAACAACATGTGTATAGCTATAGAAATTGTACCTTGGTTTTCACAAAACCACAAGCATCAGATCCAGTGGTCGACGTGCAGTCCTGAAATAAACAACAGGAAAAAAATAATGATATAGCATTGGTACACGCTCAAAAAAAGTATTTCATTCTCACTTAAATTCTAAGAACAAACAACAACAACAACAACAACAACAACAACAACAACAACATCATCATCATCATCATCATCATCATCATCATCATCATCTTCATGAACAACAACAACAACAACAACAACAACAACAACAGCAGCAGCAGCAGCAGCAATAACAAAACTGCAAGACATGCTTTACATAGATCTCTGTTCGACTATGTGATGTCTTTGCAATAGATTTACTGACCATCGTCATACCGTCACAAGAATCGCTATTACCCAACATCTGGTACAATGATTTTTACGTTTCTCTGCTATTCCTATTGTAGGTATTTAGAAAAACGTTGACTTCAAGACCGTCTGAGGTTGAGGGAGGAGGACATAATTTTTGTCTTGGTAAATTGGAGCGTTCATAATCGATATTACAGCTATTTGTATCGTTCCTCAATGTCAGGACTGTACATCGGATTTTATAATGGCCATTTACGAGAGTGCTTGGTGGTTGAGTATTTTATGGTCGACCTGTTCTATGTGGCACTGACCCGTAGTTTGGCTTTGTTCAATTCAATGCAAACACGTCGGTTTTAAAAATTGAGATAAAGAGAACAGTTACTTATCTTTACATAGACTTCTGTGTTGATTTAGTTGGGGCGTAGTCAGTACTACGCTTCTGTTTTGGAAAATGCAGCAAACACACACACACACACACACACACACACACACACACACACACACACACACACACACACACATACATACATACATACATACATACATACACAAATAAATAAATACATACATACATACATACATATATACATACATACATACATACATACACGCACGCACGCACGTACACAAACAAACAAACAAACAAACAAACAAACAAACAAACAAACAAACAAACAAACAAGAAACTAGTGTAACGTAAGAGGTACTCACTGTAGAAATACTACCTCCAGACCCTTCATATCGTATAACGGTGTATATGTGGTCCTGCAATAAATAAACCAGAAATCGCAACGGGCTATTCATTATATATGAAGCTACCTCACTGTCCAACATAAAATTATTTGGAAACATATCTTATTTATTGTGCTCAACATTGAGTGTTTTCTACAGTTAATGTGGTAACGCTGGCTTAGTATTCTTTCTTGACTAACACACAGTGACACAATACAATATATTTTAAAATGTAACAATGTCGGTAAGATTTTCAAATTACTTCCTCCCTTGTTCTATCTTTATTTTAATCTGAATGTTTTGATTTACTTACCTGTAAATTATCTCCTACTGGGAGATCACACACTACAGGTATACCCAAGTCTTCTAGATGTTCTCTTGGTCCTACGCCAGACAACATCAGCAACTAAAGTAAATGTGAAAAAGGGGATTCACTTCTTACTGGAGTAAGATACCTGAGAGTGTGTCATTTGAAGAATATTCTTGATAACTGTAACGATGCTGCTAGAGTCAATTTCAAGTCATTTTTCTCTTGACTACAATGTATCATCAAAGACTTCAGATACCTGTACAAGCAAGATCAGTGATTTGTGTAAAGGTACTGTGTGAGTCAACCATAGTCTGGGCGCCTATTTATGAATCTGGATTAATTGAGGTGTAACTGTAACCATACGTTGTACATGTCTGAGGCGTTTACACAAGTTTTACACTGTAATTGTCTGTCTCACCAGATACTATCATCATGGATACATGTTACAATTTTTTTCAGTGGCCTTTCCACTGTGTTATTGTCAAAGTGGCCACTGATTTAACTATAATCATGTGGGGAAGACTGTAATTTAGACAATACAGTGTTACGAGTCACAGATCTAAATTATATCCATTCAGGATATTTTAGTAACTTTCATTATGAACTCTAAATTGAAGACAAAAAGCATTTAAACTTTGTACATACAGTGACATTCCGTTGCGTAAGAACATAGGTCCTTGACATCTCAATATCGCTGTTTCTGAATTGATTGTACCAGGTACGATTGAACTGTCAACAAGTTTTAATATGACATGACTATGTTATGGTCTTTGAGATATGAACTTGTATTACTAATCTAGAGAAGGTGTTTGGATATTAGAACTTAGATGATGTCTTTCATAAGACTTAAGAATACGTCATTATCTTTGTATAAAATGTATTTAAGTTGGGTTTTTAGCCCATCTCAAGAAGAGCGGAGACGGAGATTGGTCATGTAATAAAATCAACCAAGTGGTTAGCTTGGCGTTCGTTGAACCAGATACGTATGTTTCGTTGAGAGTTCGACTCAACACAATCCAAGTCGGTACGGTACCTCGTATCGTAGAAGAGATGGTTTGAGAAGAAACTAGTTGGTCGGCTAATTCAACGTTATAGTCTCAAATGGAACAGACTGACGATTGGGACAGCAGTTGCTGTGCGAGTGAGTACTTCCCGTTTGAACATTAAATATCAATAAACTTCACAGTAAGCCGATTAACAGCATTTCAACAGTAATCATGTTTATAAGTATGGCAATTACTTTATGTAATAAACGGTTCCTTAAAACAGGTTATTCGTATGGTCAACATTGCAATATTCTTGAATAAAAGGTGTACGCATGAACTTTAAACTCCTTGACTTCATTATACTTACATATCGGCAGAAAACCATTCTCTATATACCTGAGGTGATGCAATGGTCCCTGCAGACAAAATAATTTCCTTCTGTATGGTAACCTCAATTTCAATACCATTCTTAAGTAATTTGATTCGTCTCGCTGTCTTGTCTTCAAAAACAATCTGAATAATATAAACAGTGTAATATAATTCGTGAATTAGATCATTTTCAAGTTATGAGGCCAAGGGGAAAAAAAACATTTTCATGACAGCATATTGATATTGATGAGACACAGAGTCTTGTAACTGCATTGATAAGTGTGTTTGAAATGCCGATGCCTATACAGGAAACAAAACTGTAGATATTCTCTTCCGCAGACGTAATGCTCAAGAAAAGGCAATTTCGCACATCGAGTGGTCCTATGGTTGGTGGCTGGGTGTGTTGGTGGCTGGGTTTTGGTGGGTGGGTGGGTGGGGGGGGGGGGTTACTCTCCAAATCTTCAGACGGGGTGTGCGGCCTAAGCTCAAAACAACTATTCATATATAATCAAAAATCAAACCCATGGTTAGGCATTTCCGGTCATGTCAAAATCACCCAGTCAGTTACATTATTCTGATGTTGTGAGGTATTTGTAATAAATGAAGACGTTTCCCATGTTATCAACACCGTGATTAGCGAATTTTCAGATTAAAGGCGACCTGTGTTTAGGGATCTTTCTTTCTTTTTTTAAAAATGACCGATTTGGGTGGCACATACCCATATATCTTCCCGTGGGAGTATCATCCCCACCCCATCCCTCCCCTGGTCCTCTTTTATCCCAAACCTCCAGGATAAGATAGTAGTTATCAAAGACTATGAGATTCATAGATTGGGCTTAAGACCTAGTCAATCTGAATATATAGGGCATTGACAAGAATGATTCATAGGTACTCTTCAAATGTCTTACTTTCGTTGCCACTGCTTCTGTCCAGATAGTCAGGTTCTTTCTTTCCTTAACATCGGGAGCCAGATAGGCTCGTGAAGTGCTGCATCGTTTGCCATCTTTTATCGTTGATTGAGCGAAATTGAAGCAATCCTAAGAGGTGAAAGGTGGTGTCATTGGGTGGAAATACATCCAAAATGTTGCTGATTTGAGGAAATTCATTAAGTATCAACTTTTCAATATTTTTGTACTAAATGGGTATTTTAATCTAGGAGCTGTTTGTAGTGCTAAACGACATATCATTTTACTGGGTACCATTTTATTGACACTGGACAAAATAATATTAACATTCTATTATATGCTTTAGGGCACCGGCACAGAACAGACAAGATACATACAAAAGAATGCCATCCAAATCAAATATGAACAGAAAGAAAGAAAGAAAGAAAGAAAGAAAGAAAGAAAGAAAGAAAGAAAGAAAGAAAGAAAGAAAGAAAGAAAGAAAGAAAGAAAGAAAGAAAGAAAGAAAGAAAGAGAAAGAAAGAAAGAAAACTCTTCAATCTTATAGAATCCTAACACCCCTTCCTTCCTTAGTAAAATTCCTATGTAGTCGACATTTCTAAGGTTCCATAATGATTAAGAGGATATTCATACAGAAACTTGAACTCATCATCTTCTGCAAAACTGGTGTCACAAGTTTGCAAATTTCTCTGCAAAGCCTTTCTCTCGAAACTCTTACAGCAACGGGTTGCGAGCTGGTGACTAGAACAACGTAATGAGCCCATAAATTAAGCTTTCAAAACCACGAGAGTAAGAATTCACTCACCCTCTTGTCAAAGGCGTTCAGATCCTCAATGACATAGCCCAATTCTTCAGCTGAGACAAAAAATTTCATTTATTTACGTGCAATTATTTCTATTATTTCGAATATGATATTATATGATGTAATTCATCTTGTCATGTAAACTCTGTATAATTAAATTAATGTACTTGCTTTAAAGTTACACGTACAAACAAAAAGACTTGCACGGGCAAGTCCGTGTTTCGACCGACTTAGTTCCCGACTTAAGTTCAAAGGTAGGTTACTTTACGTATATGAGTTGCTATCATATGAGATGGGTAAATAGGCATCTGTAGGTAGGAAGGTGTATAGGTGAAGTCTTAGGCAAGCAGATGTACAGATCTTTGCAAAGTAATAAGTAGGTAGGTGGACGGATAGGCAAGTAAGACTCGATTATTGTGTTGGTAGGTGTTAAGCACACACGAAGGAAGGAAGCTCGAAGGTAGACACCGACATAGAGAACAAAACTACAGCGAACAAAACTGGCAACTAACTGACTCCACATGAGAAAGATACTTTAAAATGTCTTAGCGTCGACTTTGGTTGTTACGTTTACTGTCGTTTGACTTTTGTGCAAGCTCATTATACACACATCTGACACAATACCATAGGTTTTCTCGAGCCACACAAGAGAGCTGAGTGAATTCACTCAACCAATGAAAACGCGTAATACGCCGAAACATACGGGTACAGTTCTTCAGAGCACTGTGTTTGAAAAGAGCACGAGCACAGAGCAGAGACAACGATGTTATCGTTATTGTTTGGTCTTTCTCTTTCTTTCGCTTTCGAACCTGGAGTGCTATATTGTAAGACGGATTCTGATTGGCTATACTTTTAAGTATGGGATTGGGTTTGGGGAAACCTATGATATTGTGTCAGATGTATGTAACAAACACTCACAAAAGAACAAACGACAACAAACGTAACAGCCAAAAAGAGAAATCGCGACTTGTACACTGCATCAGATTTTAATCAGATTGAGCTCTTACCTGCTTTAACGAACATCTCTCCAAACTTGCACCTTGGGCGCATATCAGACACTGTCAGTAGTCCTCCTTTGTTATGATAGGGAGTTTTCACATACTCCTCACTACCAGCAAAAAAGTTAAGTTCGCTCATGTGAACAAAATTATCACATGCATCAATTTATTAAAATCACAACAATTCTTGTCATGATTCTTTTCAAACAGATTTTTAGTTCGAAATTATTTTGTTGCTACATCAAATTCGTCGATATCATTTTTTAATTATTTTGTGAAGTAACTTTGAGTTGACAGCATGGTGGAGGGTACACATTTTATAAGGGTACATATTATTAACTTACTTGGTGTTGTTTTCTGATTTCAAGAAATACGGCAAAACATCATCAAAGCCCCATCCTTCAGCGCCAAGGCTAGCCCAAGAATCATAATCTTCTGTAGCTCCTCGAATGTATGTCATGTAATTGATACTGCTTGAACCACCAAGTACCTATAGGAATGATTCTCAGTATGTGTACAGTAATATATAACATTCTGTTGAAACTAAAATGCTTAAAGAATCTTTTATCATACATCCATCAGTGATTCATATCCCCAGTTCATATCGCGTGGTATGAACTAGTTACCCATAGTGACCTCAATTTGCATTGACTGTGCACTAGTTGTGTTTTGTTTTCCCTAGGGCCATAGTCATCTACAATAGGGGCCTTTTCGGCGATTTGTGCGAAAAGAATATGTGCCTGCGCATATGATGTCTTGTATAAAAAAAAACTTATTTCCCCACTTTGTCCTGACACTAGTGGACGTCACATTACCCCTCGTGCTGTTATAAGGAACTATTTCCCAAGGCTTTAACCCTCAGGAATTATTTACTGCATAACAACCCTACGGATAACAGACGTCTACTGTGCCCTCATAGCCAGGCAATTATATTACCTTGCCCTTGTTCCAAAAACAACGATGATCCTTAAATGCCAGACATGCGTTCTGTTGTGGAACAGTCTACAAAATAGAAAAAACAAGATAAAGTGTCAGTGACACCTGGCAGAGCAAAATTAGAAAATATATCGAATGAATGCCATCCATAAGGACAAAATACACACAGTTGGATTCGAATTATATTCCCACACGCATCATCAGTATGCAAATTCTGAGCGACCACACAAAGAGTATCCTTTAATTTGTAGATGTCTTTAATTGTGCAAATTACACCATACATTTAAAATAAACCAACAAGTTTTAGGGGACACGTACATTTCATTATAACCACTGTATGTACCAAACTGTATTACATTTGAATATTGTATTCTAACGATATTACCAAATTACCAAAAATTATTAATTAGGCAAATGACACATTAAAACACTGCAAAAGATACAAAATATCTTACATATATATCAATATATAAGCAATTTCAGTTACATAATCCTCCCCTATTAGGAAAAGTGATTCATGGTTATATACCAACTTAGGGGAAAAGCGATACCTATGATTCATATTTTCTTGAAGACCACATAACACGTAAAGATTTATTTGGGTATAAGTGACTCATAAGCCAATTACTTGGCTGGGGTTTCACATTAATTAATGTTTGTATATTGCTAAGAATTTTTCTTTACTGTAGGTACGTATGTACTTATGTATGTGAAACTGTGTCACTACAATAATATATATATATATATATATATATATATATATATATATATATATATATATATATATATATATATATATATATATATATATATATATATATATAAATGTGAAGCTTGCTCCTCTCAGATAAACAAAAGCTTTTCGTTGCACATGCGCAAACTTATTTCCGTAGCGTGGGCACCCAGAGTGGCTGGACTTTGGACTTTAAGATATAGACTGGCCATTGTTTATATAGGTTATCATAGGACGTTTAACAAACACTTTCCCGTGTTTGCATATCTATAGAAAATTGTAAAGCATCGTGCATGCATGCATACATGCATGTATGCATGCATGCACGCACACACACACACACACACACACACACACACACACACACACACACACGTACGTACGTACGTACGTACATACATACATACATACATACATACATACATACATACATACATACATACATACATACATACATACATACATACATACATACATACAGGGGTGAACAAATCCACTGGTCCTGGGTCCAGGACTGGCAATTTGTTTGATCGGAGTACACAAATTTGACTTTGTGTGGTCCGTCAGACCAGTACCTCACTGTTAATAACTATGTTAAAACGTCGTCTGAACATACAGATTCATAGGCAAGATTTAATGTTTCACATTAGCGAGACTTGGGACCATAAATTCTTTCAGCGGGACCACGGGATTTTTAGGGCACTTGCGCAAACGTATTTCCGTAGCGTGGGCGCCCAGAGTGGCTGCACTTTGGACTTTAAGATAAAGACTGGCCATTGTTTATATAGTTTATCATAGGACGTTTAACAAACACTTTCCCGTGTTTGCATATCTATAGAAAATTGTAAAACATCGTGCATGCATGCATGGATGCATACATGCATGCATGCATGCATGCATGCATCCATCCATGCATCCATCCATCCATCCATCCATCCATCCATCCATACATACATACATACATACATACATACATACATAATCAGAATCAGAATCAGAATCAGAATTACTTTATTCATCCCACGAGGGGAAATTAAAACGACAGTTCTTGCAGGTAAAACAAAAATAAAAGCAATACAAAAGATAGCAGTACATATATTACACAACATACTAAAAACAACAGCACAGTACAGATTCATAGGCAAGATTTAATGTTTCACATTAGCGACACTTGGGACCATAAATTCTTTCAGCAGGACCACGAGATTTTTAGGGCACTTGTCCAGGGACCACCAGTTCACAAAATGATTTGTTCACCCCAGCATACATACATACGCTTACCTTGTACATCCAGTCAATCTCTGTACCCACCAGATTTCCGACCTCTACGGGGATATCAATGGAAGGTCTCGTGTCCTCAAGACCAGCTTCTATCAACAACACACTGGTGTTCTTATCTACCGACAAACGATTTGCCAGGACACAACCAGCACTACCAGCTCCGATTATAGCATAGTCATAAACCTTTCTAATCTCTGACGCCATTTTCGTTTAAGAGGACGAAGTTTATCTTGCGGTACAAGTACTCGGGACTAAAAGTGGCCCTGAACTTAAAGTCCCTGGATCAGATGTCCCAGGGACATTCTCTAATACGACGAGAAAAGACGAGAACGACACACATGCGTGCGTATCGCGGCTACCTTGGTCAGCGCCAACATTGAATTCGGTGCATATATTGTTACCTTTCCCTGACAAGACGTAGGTCAACAGAATGACTATACAATCGTTGTTTTTAGCTATAGGAATGTGTACTTAGTGTTTTGGGTCTACTGATCTTTCGCCCTCCTTACAAAATTGGTATTTCTCGTGACCTTAATTTATTGATGGCGTACAGTACTACAGAACAGGCCTAGTTTGAATGTCGTAATATTTACAATTCGGAAATAAGAAGGTATTAAACCTCTTTTTTATGCGGAGATTGTTTCTTACACACAAAAAACTACAAATTGGGGATCTAGTAACGAATGTTTTATTTCCTGTCACATATTGTGATCCCATATCTAATGTGATTATATTGTCTAACAATGATCCAGGGACATTCTAATGTGATAATATTGTCTAACAACGATTCAGAGACATTCTAATGTGATAATATTGTCTAACAATGACCCAGGGATATTCTAATGAGAAAATATTGTCTAACAATGATCCAGACATATTAAGCACCTTCAGTACTACCAGTTTGGTATTTTTTTTTTGTATTTCGCGATGTATATATGAAAGACGTATCATCTAAGAAACAGTATCCATGACAGTCGTTAACCCGAAAGAGAATATGACATGGCAAAAGTCTTACTGATATTGCCTGTGGGTCAACAGCAGTTTATAAGTACAATATTGTTACATAATGATTTTTATCCTTTTAACAAGTGGTTATTGTATATTGTTTTGTATCAAAATACCTTTAGGGGGGAATACGGGGGAATGCCATCCCAGGAATTGCATTTTCATAAGGCCAAAAAAAAATGGTTCTGGTCATGTCTTTTTTCAGAAAACGGTGCGACGACGCGATTTTTTTTCCTTTCAATATATGTTAATATATATATATATATATATCATACAGTATTCAGTGTTCACATATCACATATAGTGTTCAGCCAGTGATCATGGGTCTGGGCCCTGAAGAATTTTCTCTTTCTTCTGAGTCGTTTTGGTTTGGTTGCATAGCAACCACTGCAGGTTGGGTAGATGTCAGCGGCTCTCTCTCCTGTCAGCAAATCATGACCACAGCCACAATAATTACAGATTGCTGGAAACATAGAATATGAGAAATATGGAATCTCAACTGGAGATGTGCATTGCAGATCATGTTGAACATAGACTTTACTAATAATGTTATAATCCCATCCGAGGTTCTGTCCCTGTAAACATCGTATCATATCATTGTGCAACTTAAAACGTGCGTTTGGTCGGTCAAGCTGTCGTTGTTTTGGCCATGTTTTTTTGTCTAGCACCACCCATCAACAGTTGAAATGTATTCTGCACTGGTACTGGTCTCGACTCTTTCTGAACCTCACCAGTTAAATTAAAGGTGATAAACTTTCCAAACTCGATGACCGCAGAAATTGTCACTGATAATGTATCGTCTGAAACTGGCCGGTGATTGAAGTACTACGCTGCTTTCCACGGGAAAGTCAGCATACACTGGCTCCAGTACAAATCTATCTCAGTATTCAGAACACCCCTGCTCAAGTCATGGAACAGCCTTAGTAAGGACGTTGACAAGGTCAAAAGGCCGATCTTTGACCTGAACGTAATCTGAACTGAGATTAGCATGACACTGGGTATGTGATGAATTAGGTCTGACAGCCATTTTAGGTGATACTTGTACCCTGCAATATTAAACATTCCCTAACACCCGTGCGCGATGTGTGTGCATTCCGCTTGATGAGTGATGAACTGTGGGTAGAATGTTATGAGAAAGGGGTATGAAGCCCACCACCAGTGTCCATTTTCAATTTTGCCGCCAGATCGGAAACAAAAGAGTGAAGCGATGATGTTGAAGTAACGTACGCGCTGACCAGAACCATTTCTTTTCTTTTTTTGGCCTAAACTAATTCATTTAAATGGTACAAAGAATTGTGCACACAATAATACATATTACATCATAAACACGCACATGTATAATATTAACAGTAGTATTTCAACAACGTTGATAAAATTCTGAATTTACTAAAAAAGTTCATGATCGGTAAATATAATTAACTTTGTAAATTATCCAGTCAAAACCAAATCCTACCCATAATATGTAAAGGTGAAAGTGTCATATTGATATCCATCATACATACCAAATAAACGTTTCGCCCCTGTAACAGATCCTGTAACATTCCTGTTGTACAGGTATGATACAGGGCTGTTAACAGAGGTGTGGTTTTATTACTGTTTAATTTTTGGGGGGTATACTGCTGATACCTTGATGTATCATATACATGCATGTACAGTATCTGTCTTTTATACATGATTGTATACATTGATGTGTATAAAGGTGTGTCACAGCTCTTGTTGCCTGTTATGTGTTCGTACATGCACTTAAATTACTACTTTAACCCGTTTGTGGGATTTTTAAAGGTACAGACATACATATCACTTACACCATCAAACCTGTTACATGTCTCTGAAAATACAGCTATGAAATCTTACCAAATTTACGGACCCAGTAACAGAACTTATTTCACATACCCTGTTACCAGGTTACAGGATTTGTTACGGTCATGTCCTGTAATCTGTCTGTGGATTTCTAGCTCTGCAGTTGAAAAGATGATATTCTGACCAACATCTGAAGTATTAATGTATTAGTATATGTCATTAATTATGCAAATTATAGATGTAATATGCAAGATAATCCAATTGGAAATTTATGTAGGCACACTGTATAAGGCATAGCAAAACCAATAAATCCATCAAATTTGATACAAATGCAATGTCACCAATGATTTTAAAAGTGTTTATTTGACCCTAACATTATCACAAATCCGTTTTCAGATCAGCAATTGCCTTGCTTAATAATGTCTGCACCCTTTTCAGCAATCATTATAGTAGGAGCATTGGTATTACCCGAGGTAAGATGAGGCATCACAGATGCGTCGACAACACGAATATTTTCCAAACCTCGTACCCTGAAATGAAATGAAATGAAAAGAAATCCCTCATAATTTAATGTATATATATATATATATATATATATATATATATATATATATATATATATATATATATATATATATATATATATATATATATATATATATATATTATATACAAATACATTATTTATGAACCCTGAAATTAGACTGAGGGGGAAACTTTTCCTGAAAATATCTCAATTGAAATATACCATCACGATACTACGTTATGATATTCTAGCAGCTGTGTACTAGATGTCAAAGTGGAACGTCATTACTATTCTATTGACTTTGATACATACATTGAATCGTATACTGAATATCACATTGGAGATATAACAGAAATTTAGAATAACTGCAATATTATTACATTTTTTTGCGTTTATCATCATTTTGAAACTATGTTATATCGTTTGAAACTGTTATTAACAAAGACTTGTATCCCTGTAATAAGAGACACACAACTTCGATATATAATTGACTGTTGCGACGTACCTTAGCCAAGGGTCTACAACAGCTGTTGGGTCGTCTTTGGCACCCATTTTACAAGTTCCAACAACGTGCCAAACTGTTCGAGTAAAATGTCGAATGACGTGTTCCCAATATTCATCACTGTCCACCTTATGAGAGCAGTTGTCAAACTTAAAGTAGCAAGGGGTTACTCTACAACAGGGAAAGGGACGGGGTTATATAGGAACAAGTTTCTGAAACGAATTACAAACACACACACACACATACATACATACATACATACATACAAACATACATACATACATACATACATACATACATACATACATACATACATACATACATACATACATACATACATACGCACGCACGCACACACACACACACACACACACACACACACATATATATATATACACACATATATATATATATATATATATATATATATATATATATATATATATATATATACATATATGTATAAACATAGATGTGTATGTGTTTGTCTTCTGTGTGTTTCTGTGTGTCTGTGTGTGTACTCAATATCTAGTCGAGGCGTCGCCTACGTTTTCATCTAAATGTGCATAATATTAACGTCAGTAAAAGAAAATACATACTTTATGATTGATATCACAATTTGATTGCTAACTTAATTTGATATTTATTTCTTTAATTAATTTACTTCATAACAACCATTTCTATAATCTGTACAATTATCCTCTAAAACATCAGCACGATACATGTACACAAAGATCACTTGTTTGCATATTTGCAGTAAATCCCACCCAGTGCTGCAAATTAATAAAACTTACCCCATATCCCTAAATGCTTTCGTTGATGCCAGTCTTTGGGAAATCCGTACTGCCTGCAAAAGAATTGCTCGGAAATTAACTGTACATACTAATTGTGTCATATAATTTCAAAGCCCTGCTTCACTCTATCAGTCAAAAGGTAAGGCTCATTGAGCTTAGCCATACACAACCTTATGACGTCATAATGCTAGTTCCTGTCTAACGGCCATGTCTTTGCTGTTCAATATAAAACAACTATTATAGTAGCATATAGAACATTAAGCTGCTCTCTCCCAAGTGAAAATTCGAAAAACAATATTTCACAAAAATTGAATCCAAACAATCAGCATTGAATAAGCACGCCTCCTACGTGCTTAATTCCTTCAGATAAATTTCATGAATATTCAATGTTCATCTAAATCATATTAACGTATGCTAAGACCATGAGACAACACTGGTCAACTAACAGAATAATAGAAGTGAGAGATAGTTTCAAGTTTTGGTAAAGTTTCGTGGCAATTGGGCGAAATTCAGTAGATGTGAAATCATGAAATGGTTGCTCCAGAACACAAACACTTTTATTTCCTGGAGTGGCGTTACAACTTAAATTCATACTGAATTTGATATGATAGTTCAATATTCCGATTTCCCCTTTGCTTAATAAATCATTAAATTATTTACCTCAATCATCGTCTTTACATCATCAGGATCCTCCAGATAACGTGGATCCATCAATGGTGGCTCCAGGGGATTCGTATTCTTCAGTGTTAGTTTACCAACACTTTTTGGATGCAACAAACAGGGTAAAATTACCAGCCCTTCCTTCGTTTCCATATACTCTCTGCTTTTATGTAGTAGCGCCTCGGTAAATCTAATGTATAACAAGGAAATTTCCATTTCATCGACAATTTGGATATCAATTATAAGTTCATGTTTAACATGTTGTTATTTACATGTACTTGACCGACTGTCAAATTGTGAAGAAGAAAAGTGTTGGCATGTTTTGTGTTGATAGGCCCTAGGTCTACGTCTGTGGTGCAAGTAGTATCTAACGCCGTTTAAATTATGCGGATCACTCATTGAGCTTGACATTCATGGACAATCCGTTTGGTATTTGCAACCCTTAACTAACTCTGAAAACACACTTTTCACACCCAGTTTTGTTGCTCTTCAATAAACGCGTAGGTCATGACTAAACCTCATCAAGACGAATGTTTGAGTATTGCTTGGCGAGTTAGGAGTAGACCATTGCGATATGTCAGATATCTCAGTTTGATAGTTTGATCAAGGCAATATTACAATGGCAATACACCAGTTTAAACTAAAAGCCTTCTGTCCACAGACAAAGAGATAAACAGACAGACAGACAGACAGACAGACAGACAGACAGACTGTGCGCAAGCACGGACGCACGCATAACATGCTATAACGTTTGATCTGGATGATGACCCTAAATACTTACTCATCACTGATATTCAAATATTCTTGTTCATTCGGTCCATTTAAATAAAAGTAGGGATTACATATGAACTGTACGGTAGGCCAGGGTGCATCTTTCTGTGCAACAAATCAAAGAATCTTCTGTTACAGAGTGCCATTATAACCCATTTCATCAGACATCGCGGAAACCACGTGTTACATCATGATTTTCAGCCGGAGAGGCGAATTGTGTGAATTTCACACATCGATGTCGATTAAGCTGATGACGATATAGCGACATTTCTCTGATGACCTGGAATGTTACAGTTGTGATTACATTGAAATAACAACATGTGTATAGCAATAGAAACTGTACCTTAGTTTTCACAAAACCACCAGCATCAGATCCAGTGGTCGACGTCCAGTCCTGAATTAAACAACAGGAAAAAAATAATTATATAGCATTGGTACACGCTCCAAAAAAATGTATTTCATTCTTGCTTAATTCTAAGAACAAACAACAACAACAACAACAACAACATCATCATCATCATCATCATTATCATGAACAACAACAACAACAACAACAACAACAACAACAACAACAACAACAGCAGCAGCAGCAGCAGCAGCAGCAATAATAAAACTGCAAGGCATGCTTTACATAGATCCAAAGGAATCGCTATTACCCAACATCTGCACATTGATTTTTACGCTTCTCTTGTATTCCTATTGTAGGAATTGTATTAGAGAAACGTTGACTTCAAGACTGTCTGAGGTTGAGGGAGGAGGACATAATTTTTGTCTTGGTAAATTGGAGCGTTCACAATCGATATTAAAGCTATTTGTATCATTCCTCAATGTCAGTACTGTACATCTGATTTCTACTGACCATTTACAAGCGTGATTAGTGGTTGAGTATTTTATGGTCGACCTGTTCTGTGTTGCCTTGACCCGTACTTTGGCTTTATTCAATCCAATGCAAACACGCCGTTTTAAAAATTGACATACAGAGAACAGTTACTTATCTTTACATAGACTTCTGTGTTGATTTAGTTGGGGCGTAGTCAGTACTACGCTTCTGTTTCTTAAAATGCAGCAAACAAACACACACACACACAAACACACACACATACATACATACATACATACATACATACATACATACATACATACATACATACATACACACACACGCACGCACACACATACACACAAAGAAACGAACAAGCAAACAAACAAACAAACAAACAAACAAACAAGTGTAACGTAAGAGGTACTCACTGTAGAAATACCACCTCCAGACCCTTCATAACGTATAACGGTGTATATGTGGTCCTGTAATAAATAGACCAGAAATCGCAGCGGGCTATACATTATATATGAAGCTACCTCACATATCTTATTTATTGCGCTCAACATTGAGTGTTTTCTACAGTATTAGTGTTCTTTCTTGACTAATACACAGGGACACAATACAATATATTTTAAAATGTTAACAATGTCGGTAAGATTTTCAAATTACTCCCCTCCCCTGCTCTATCTTTATTTTAATCTGAATGTTTTGATTACTTACCTGTAAATTATCTCCTACTGGGAGATCACACACTACAGGTATACCTAAGTCTTCTAGATGTTCTCTTGGTCCTACGCCAGACAACATCAGCAACTACAGTAAATGTGAAAAAAAGGGATTCACTTCTTACTGGAGTAAGATATCTGAGAGTGTATCATTTGAAGAATATTCTTGATAACTGTAACGACGCTGCTAGAGTCAATTTCAAGTCATTTCTCTCTTGACTACAATGTAACATCAAAGACTTCAGATACCCGTACAAACAAGATCAGTGATTTGTGTAAAGGTACTGTGTGAGTCGACCATAGTCTGGGCGCCTAGTTATGAATCTGGAATAATTGAGGTGTAACTGTAACCATACGTTGTACATGTCTGAGGCGTTTACACACTATCATCATGGATACATGTTACAATTTTTTTCAGTGGCCTTTCCACTGTGTTATTGTCAATGTGGCCACTGATTTAACTATAATCATGTGGAGAAGACTGTAATTTAGACAATACAGTGGTACGAGTCACAGATCTAAATTATATCTATTCAGAATATTTTAGTAACTTTCATTATGAACTCTAAATTGAAGTCAAAAAGCATTTAAATTTTGTACATACAGTGACATTCCGTTGCGGCTAAATCAACGTTATAGTCTTAAATGGAACAGACTGACGATTAGAACAGCAGTGCGAGTGAGTACTTCCCCGTTTGAACATTAAATATCGATAAACTGCACAGCAACCCGATTAACAGCGTTTCAACAGTAATCATGTTTATAAGTATGGCAATTACTTTATGTAATAAACGGTTCCTTAAAACTGGTTATTCGTATGGTCAACACTGCAATATTCTTGATTATATTATAGCATTACCAATTCCAGTGAATTTTGTGACGTCATCGTTGTACATTATTACTGATAATGTACTCCGTTATTGGGCATCGCGGCCCCGGAACGAGCATAACAATACAAGCTTATTTGTTCTGTTTCTTTATACGACTAGGTATTTTTTCGAAATGTATGTTGTTACTTATGATTGTCATTTCCACTGTTTAAAAATACAACGCATTCATGAAACAAATTTGTGTTCACAGCAGTTCATTGGAGTGTATATGTGTGTGTACGTGTACGTACGTGTGTCGCTGTGATTAGTATTCAGCTTCCGGGCCGAACATGGCAGACGATGTTCAGCGCTGTGTATATTATACGTTGTTTTGCGTTTCTCGGTCTACAAATTCACTGGAATTGGCAAAACTATAAAATAATAACAATAATGTACGTCCTCCCAGTCCATAATGAACTCAAGCAAACTTTGCACTCCATTATGTCGTTCAAAGTTTGCTTTCGTCCATTATGGGCTGAGAGGGCGTACATTATTGTTTAAATAAAAGGTGTACGCATGAACTTTAAACTCCTTGACTTCATTATACTTACATATCGGCAGAAAACCATTCTCTATATACCTGAGGTGATGCAATGGTCCCTGCAGACAAAATGATCTCCTTCTGTATGGCAACCTCAATTTCAATGCCATTCTTCAGTAATTTGATTCGTCTCGCTGTCTTGTCTTCAAAAACAATCTGAATAATATAAACAGTGTAATATGATTCGTGAATTAGATCATTTTCAAGTTATGAAGCCAAAGGAAAATATTGATATTGATGAAACACAGAGTCTTGTAACTGCATTGATAAGTGTGTTTGAAATGCCGATACCTATGCAGAAAACAAAACTGTAGATATTCTAATAACGTATACACACATGCACGCTACTCTTCCGTAATGCTCAAGAAAAGGCAATTTCTCATTACGAGGTCTTATGGGGGGGGGGGGGTACTCCCCAAATGTTCAGACGGTGGTGTACGGCTTAAGCTCAAAACAGCTATAGGCATTTCCGGTCATATCAGAATCACCCAGTCAGTTACATTACTCTGATGCCGTGAGGTATTTCTAACACATAAAGACGTTTCCATTCCCATGTTGTCGACACCGTGATTAGCGAATTTTTTAGATTAAAGGCGACCTGTGTTCACGGATTTTTCTTTTAAAAAGTGACCAATTTGGGTGGTACATACCCATATATCTTCCCATAGGAGTACACCCCCTCCATCCCTCCACGGGTCCTCTTTTATCCCAAACCTCCAGGATAAGATAGTAGTTATCAAAGACTATGAGATTCATACTTTGGGATTAAGACCTAGTCAATCTGAATATATAGGGCATTGACAAGAATGATTCATAGGTACTCTTTAAATGTCTTACTTTCGTTGCCACTGCTTCTGTCCAGATAGTCAGGTTCTTTCTTTCCTTAACATCGGGAGTCAGATAGGCTCGTGAAGTGCTGCATCGTTTGCCATCTTTTATCGTTGCTTGAGTGAAATTGAAGCAATCCTGCGAGGTGAAAGGTGATGTCATTGGGTGGAAATACAACCAATGTTGCTGATTTGAGGAAATCCAGGCCTATATGCCCGTTACGTATCAACTTTTCAATATTTTTGTACTAAAAAATGGATGTTTTAATCTAGGAGCTGTTTGTAGTGCTAAACGTCATATCATTTTACTGGGTACCATTTTATTGACATTGGACAAAATAATATTAACATTCTGTTATATGCTTTAGGGCACCGGCACAGAACAGACAAGATACATACAAAATAATGCCATCCAAATCAAATATGAACAGAAAGAAAGAAAAAAATCTTAAATCTTATAGCATCCTAACACCCCTTCCTTCCTTAGTAAAATTCCTATGTAGTCGACATTTCTAAGGTTGCAAAATGATTAAGAGGATATTCATACAGAAACTTGAACTCATCTTCTGCAAAACTGGTGTCACAAGTTTGCAAATTTCTCTGCAAAGCCTTTCTCTCAAAACTCTTACAGCAACTAGTTGCGAGCTGGTGACTAAAACAACGTAATTAGCCCGTAAATTAAGCCTTCAAAACCACAAGAGTAAGAATTCACTCACCCTCTTGTCAAAGGCGTTCAGATCCTCAATGACATAGCCCAATTCTTCAGCTGTGACAAAATTTCATTTATTTACGTACAATTATTTCTATTATTTCGAATATGATATTATATGATGTAATTCATCTTGTCATGTAAACTCTGTATAATTAAATGTACTTGCTTTAAAGTTACACGTACAAACAAAAAGACTTGCACGGGCAAGTCCGTGTTTCGACCGACTTAGTTCCCGACTTAAGTTCAAAGGTAGGTTACTTTACGTATATGGGTTGCTATCATATGAGATGGGTAAATAGGCATCTGTAGGTAGGAAGGTGTATAGGTGAAGTCTTAGGCAAGCAGATGTACAGATCATTGCAAAGTAATAAGTAGGTAGGTGGACGGATAGGCAAGTAAGACTCGATTATTGACACACGAAGGAAGGAAGCTCGAAGGTAGACACCGACATAGAGAACAAAACTACAGCGAACAAAACTGGCAACTAACTGACTCCACATGAGAAAGATACTTTAAAATGTCTTAGCGTCGACTTAGTCTGCTTTTTGGTTGTTACGTTTACTGTCGTTTGACTTTTGTGCAAGCTCATTATACACACATCTGACACAATACCATAGGTTTTCTCGAGCCACACAAGAGAGCTGAGTGAATTCACTCAACCAATGAAAACGCGTAATACGCCGAAACATACGGGTACAGTTCTTCAGAGCACTGTGTTTGAAAAGAGCACGAGCACAGAGCAGAGACAACGATGTTATCGTTATTGTTTGGTCTTTCTCTTTCTTTCGCTTTCGAACCTGGAGTGCTATATTGTAAGACGGATTCTGATTGGCTATACTTTTAAGTATGGGGTTGGGTTTGGGGAAACCTATTATATTGTGTCAGATGTATGTAACAAGCACTCACAAAAGAACGAACGACAACAAATGTAACAGCCAAAAAGAGAAATCCTGACTTGTACACTGCATCAGATTTTAATCAGATTGAGCTCTTACCTGCTTTAACGAACATCTCTCCAAACTTGCACCTTGGGCGCATATCAGACACTGTCAGTAGTCCTCCTTTGTTATGATAGGGCGTTTTCACATACTCCTCACTACCAGCAAAAAAGTTAATACCACTCATGTGAACAAAATTATCACATGCATCAATTTATGAAAATCACAACAATTCTTGTCATGATTCTTTTCAAACAGATTTTTAGTTCGAAATTAGATCAAATTCGTCGATATCATTTTTTAATTACTTTGTGAAGTAACTTTGAGTTGAAAGCATGGTGAAGGGTACATATTTTATAAGGGTACATATTATTAACTTACTTGGTGTTGTTTTCTGATTTCAAGAAATACGGCAAAACATCATCAAAGCCCCATCCTTCAGCGCCAAGGCTAGCCCAAGAATCATAATCTTCTCCAGCTCCTCGAATGTATGTCATGTAATTGATACTGCTTGAACCACCAAGTACCTATAGGAATGATTCTCAGTATGTGTACAGTAATATATAACATTCTATTGAAACTAAAATGCTCAAAGAATCTTTTATCATACATCCATCAGTGATTCATATCCCCAGTTCATATCGCGTGGTATGAACTAGTTACCCATAGTGACCTCAATTTGCATTGACTGTGCACTAGTTGTGTTTTGTTTTCCCTAGGGCCATAGTCATCTACAATAGGGGTCTTTTCGGCGATTTGTGCGAAAAGAATATGTGTCTGAGCATATGATGTGTTATATAAAAAAAACTTATTTCCTCGCTTTATCCTGACACTAGTGGACTTCACATTACCCCTCGTGCTGTTATAAGGATCTATTTCCCAAGGCTTTAACCCCCAGGAATTGTTTGCTGCATAACAACCCTACTGGTAACAGACGTCTACTGGTGCCCTCATACCAATTATATTACCTTGCCCTTGTTCCAAAGACAACGTTGCTCCTTAAATGCCAGACATGCGTTCTTTTGTGGAACAGTCTACAAAATAGAAAAAAAGAAGATAAAGTGTCAGTAACACCTGGCCGGGCAAAATTTGAAAATATATCAACTGAATATCATCCATAAGGACAAAATACACACAGTTGGATTCGAATTATATTCCCACACGCATCATTAGTATGCAAATTCTGAGCTACCACAGAAAGAATATCCTTTAATTTGTAGATGTCTTAATTATGCAAATTACACCATACATTTAAAATAAACCAACAAGTTTTAGGGGACACGCACATTTCATTATAACCAATGTATGTACCAAACTGTATTGCATTTGAATATTGTATTCTAACGATATTGCCAAATTACCAAAAATTATTAATTAGGCAAATGACACATTAAAACCACTGCAAAAGATACAAAAAATCTTACATATATAGCAATATATAAGCAATTTCAGTTACATAATCCTCCCCCTATTAGGAAAAGTGATTCATGGTTATATACCAACTTAGGGGAAAAGTGATACTTATGATTCATATTTTCTTGAAGACCACATAACACGTAAAGACTTATTTGGGTATAAGTGACTCATAAGCCAATTACCTGGCTGGGGTTTCACATTAATTAATGTTTGTATATTACTGTAGGTACGTATGTACTTGTGTATGTGAAACTGTGTCACTATAATAAGATAATATATATATATATATATATATATATATCTGAAATGTGAAGCTTGCTCCTCTCAGATAAACAAAAGATTTTCGTTGCACTTGCGCAAACATACTTCGGAATCCGTAGCGTGGGCACCCAGAGTGGCTGGACTTTGGGCTTTAGATATAGACTGGCCATTGTTTATATAGTGTATCATAGGACGTTTATCAAACACCCGTTTTTGTATATGTATATAGACAATTGTAAAGCATCATGCAGTATGCATGCATGCATGCGTGCGTGCGTGCGTGCGTGCGTGCGTGCGTGCGTACGTACGTACGTACGTACGTACGTACGTACGTACGTACATACATACATACATACATACATACATACATACATACATACATACGGGCGGGCGGGCAGACGGACGGACGGACGGACGGACGGACGGACGGACGGACGGACAGACGGACAGACAGACAGACAGACAGACAGACAGACAGACAGACAGACAGACAGACAGACAGACAGACAGACAGACAGACACAGACAGACAGACAAATAAATAAATAGACAGCTAATGCTAGCGGAAGGTAAAATTCGACCACGAATGGTGACAGGGTCGCTTACCTTGTACATCCAGTCAATCTCTGTACCCACCACATTTCCGACCTCTACGGGGATATCAATGGAAGGTTTCGTGTCCTCAAGACCAGCTTCTATCAACAACACACTGGTGTTCTTATCTACCGACAAACGATTTGCCAGGACACAACCAGCACTACCAGCTCCGATTATAGCATAGTCATAAACCTTTCTACTCTCTGACGCCATTTTTGTTCGAGAGCAGGAAGTCTATCTTTTGGTACAAGAGTAAGGGTCACCCTATTATGAGAGAGGTTTAGATACACGTTTTAACGTGTACGCGTACGGGAGCGTTATCGTGCAGGCATTCACGTAATGACGTGTACAAAGTTGTGTTTAGTTATTCCTGTCACTACTCTCAGAACTTATGGGACTGTATTGTTAATGAATGGGATCCCATTCTTGCACTGGGGTTATCCTCCCTTTCTGCAAGTCAAGTAATTCTTGGCGACAGCAACCTTTCAATTGTATGTACTTTCATTACCCTTCTATTCAAGAAGTATATTCATAAAGTTAAGATGGACCTGAAAATCCCAATTTGGGTAGAATTCCAAATCCATAAAATTGAACAATTTGTCGCAATGCAGAAGGGAAAATTAGATAAACACTTGGAAAAATGGGGAGCCATGCAAAATATTTTGTACAATGTATGAATTATTTTTTTTACCATCAGCTACTTTCTCTTCTTTTCCATGTTCTTTTCCTGTTTTGAGTGTTTTTTCCCTTTTTGTGGTTGCGGTGTATAAATTTTTGTGTGCAAAAAAAGCAATAAACGTCTTGTCTAAAATATAAAAAAAAGTTGTGTTTAGTTACGTGTTCACGTGAAAAACATTGGAATGTGCACGCGCGCGTACGCGTTGGCATCTTCTGTACAGAAGGATAAACACATGACTTCGTTTTCTAAATATGTCGGTATTTGTTTTACTATTTTTCTTGTAAGTACCCAAACGAAAAACCGAACAATTAGTTTACAGTTATGCTCTCGAACTTTGATATAAAAAATACAACATTTAATAGAAGAAAAATGACAAAAACTTAGCACGTATTTGCAGGTACGCGTAGACCGCCATTTTGACGTATCATACAGAACGCCTGGGTTGCTTCGATTCACGTGACTATGATGCTGTGCGTATAAAGACACACGTAAATACGGGCATCTAAATCTCCCTATTTTCTATGTTTCTCAATGTAAACACCTCATCTTGAAAATGCTGTGTCATCAGTTTTGGAGCTTCGGTCGGTAAGTTGAAAACACCGAAAGCAAATGAGTACACATGTCGGCGAGGCTGTCAATTCATCATCGCCAATTCATAATCGTTGTGGGCTAGTCACGAGAAACCTTTCGTGCCATCGTCAAATGTCACATGCTTATATTACTTCTCACAAGTGCGATATCACACGTTTATATATACTAGTATATATGATGTAACCATAATACAAAATGTAATGGTCACACCACTACGATCGATGTAATGTAAAAACATGGTGGTAAACATGAATTTCCAACCTTATAAACCTGTTTACTGAAATGTTAAAGCCAGACCCCCTCCCTCCCTCCCTCCCTCCCTAAACGAACGAAGTTCGCTTTGAGCGTGTGTGACGTTATGCGATCATCCCTAAATTGTCACTACAAGTCTAGCTACTCGAAGTCACAAAGGCCCCTTAGTTAGGTCACTGTTATCTTCCTTTGCTGAGCGAAGAAAAATATTGGGGAAAGTATCATCTGCAAATTTCTGATTTGTGGTGGATACCTACATCAATGTCATTAATACAAATTAAGAAAAGCACTGATCCTTGTGGCACCCCACTAGGAACAGGTTTCCATGGTGAATTGCATCCCTCAACAACAACAACAACAACAACAACAACAACAACAACAACAACAACAACAACAAGACACTGTTGTCTGTTAGCTCCAACAATACATGCGTTATGCATGTGCTCGTACTTTGTGGCAGGCTTTATAGCAAAGTCCAGGAATCTTTCATCGGAGTATGTTGTTACTTCACCAATGAAATCCCTTCTGGCATTACTAATTAGTTATTTCTGTCATACCACATTAGGTAATTAATCTCAAACGGGGCGAGAGCAGTTCCAATCTTGTTTTCATAAGCTTGTGTGAACATTTTGTTTTGTTTGTGTGATGCTCTATCACGAAACTTAACAGTTATTGGCTAGCTTAATTCTGGGCGATTTCATATTATAGACAATTTACTCAATTGTCTAAAGGTGCCCTCTGATGCACTCAGGTGCTCAAAATTTCTCAGGATTATTGTTTGTTTGTATAAAGTTCGCGCATCTTTCAAACACCGCATTTCTGAAAGGATTCCCGAACATCTCTACTATTCAGATGAGCTTCTCTACCCACACTCACAAACTTCCTTCGATGCACTATTACATGTAAACGCCTTGACTCGAGTTGTCATGTAGCAGTGTCATTTCTCTCTGTCTGTCCCTCAGCAGACTGTTGAACCCCTCGACTCAGTTTTTTCATTCTTTATTTTCTCATCAGTCCCTCAGCGGACTGTCAAACGTACGTGTTTTACACCATTTCAAGTGTGCGGCAGCGACACGTGCACTTATTCCATGGTCTGGAAAAAAACAGGTGGCTGATCGGGCCGGGTGTGGTTGCAGTTGCTGTGGCTGGCTGGGTTGAAGTGGCTGTTCTCTCTGGGTGACGACAAATACAAATAATAGACTGTCTGGACGTGATCATGATCGATGTGTCGATGTTCAAGTGGTTGAAGTCTTCTCGGCTGTGGTCTTCTGGACTGCAGAAATGTTGTTTTTTCTTCAGTATAGTGGTGCATCAATCTGATTAAAATCTGATGTGGTACATGTAAAAGCAGCTAGATGCCTTTATTTACCTCTATACGTATATCATTTTGTGTCGTTTGTTTTGTTCCGAGTGGTCGCTGCCAAGGCGGCGATCACTCGGAACAAAACAAACGACACAAAACGATGGAAATAGAGGCACATCATAAAGGCATCTAGCCGCTTTCACCACATCAGATTTTAATCAGATTGGGTGATGCATATTAGTACTGTGACACTTGCAGGGGCTGCACGGCTGGGTGAAGTTGAAGCCATCTGGGAGCTCACTGTTGTCAGCAAGCGCCCTGTCTGTGCGAGGAATATATGACAATATGTCCGATTGCCCTACTTTTACCGTTATGTACTCTTAGACTGTGATACTAGTATTTAAATTTAACATCTGGTGTAATATGTTCGCTGCGTGATTGGGCTTTGAATAATGTGCTTCTTAACCCATGATCTATCGTATTCTGCTCAAATTTTATATAGTCGGCGCGGGTTTTATGTCCGTGTGTGATCCGTGGAATAGTGAATGACACGGGATTTGCTTCCAAGAATCTGTCCAACTTCATTTACTGTGTTTATCGTGCGGTTATTTATGTTAACTTTCCTTTTGGCAAGAAAGTACACGACAGGATAATGCACTCTCAGACTGGTTCAGAATATACAACTATGACAATGAACCGTCCACGTGGCATTTACGTTAGCGTGTCCACGCCCAAATACTTTATAATTTGTCTTTGCGGTGCTTTAGTCTTCCTCGTATATGTATATAGTGGGCAAGGATTTAATCCCGGACAAGTGTTTCGTCAACTTCCACTAGTATTAATGGACAATGTGACAGTGGTTCCTTCGAATTTTACATCAGCTATTCGTGACGATGTGAAAGGTAAGATTCCAACAGACATACGATATTATTATTATTGCTTTCATTGGGATGGTTATCTAGAATCTATGGAACATGTAATCTCGTCAGGGTATCTCAGTACACAGCATAAATCTATGGAAGACTATAATTACTTGCAAGCCAATACAACTCTTTCTATAAAAAGTAGTCTTTACAAATGTAGCAAATGTTGACAGAAAGCAACATAAACTAATTTTTGATAATGCTACCTATGGTACATATATAGGTTTGTGGTATTATACACTGCAGTAAAATATGATGTAACAAAAATATGTAGAATCAAATACAACTCCCAGTTGTTGGTTGTGGTGATAGGAAAGGAGAGAGAAGCGTGAACACTGTGGTTAAAGAGACATTGGGGATGTTGGTAAATGAAGAAGGTTGTTCTTGGTCCAGGCAATGTCTACTATTTGCGGATCTGGCCTTCAACCATAGGGACTCGGAATATGCATTTGTATTTGTTTTGAAATGTTTATTTCCAAGTTTGTTTGTTTACTTTTTACTTTGTAGAAAGAGACGCTTCCCTTGTTACAGGGGTTGCCGACATTCTCTAAGGGTCGCCGCTCGAGAGCGCTCGCTAGAATAGCTCATTCATTATTAATAAGGTAGCCATAGTAAAGCCAAAAGAACCAATTGATTTAGAAAAAAAGAACACAACACCAGCTTTTCAAATTGTTACTTTATTACGTGACACCTTGCAAGGAAAAGATGTTTTGAATCAACACTGATTTTACTAGTCATGACGTCATTTGGCATCTGTTTTCTCCGGTTGAATTAAATTTTAGTTCAATCTTTACAAATTATATGTACAACAGTTTTTCATGCTATAACCAATCGTTTTAAGCTGCATATACTGAAATATCACAATGTATAAATATATTTAATTAGTGTGTTACTTGTCTGTGGTTAGTGTTAAACTTACCTAGTGTGTTCACAAATCACTTCCTGTACCACAGACAGGGAAAAGACTGCGCCTGTATGTATAATCATAAACAATAGAGAAAGGATCTCCCCTCCACTGTCTATTGTACAATAACAAATTATTAATTAAATTTTTCCCAATAAATGACTTACAAATAGGAGCTTGACATAATGTTATTCCACAATGTTTTAAAGGTGGGTCGCGGCTAATTCGGTGCGCGCGTACTTTTCTGTTATCGTCACTTCACGGTTTCGAGTGTTCTAAAGATCAGCGCGGGCTACTAATAAAGTGTCTTGTTGCGCGTTATTGCAGTGGCATAAAAAATTTTTTTTAAAAATTGGTACAAAGCTGGGAAAATTTTTAGGCCAATCGTATTGATTCTAACGTATGAAAACGGAGATCCCGTTCATTAGGAATGAGGCCCTGATATCCGAAGCAGACATTGTTATTACATCGACCTAGCCAATATGACTGTGAAAGTACAGGCAGAAGACAGAATTTCTGGACAACATTATCTTGACAACAAAAAAAAAAGTACCAATCATCATAAATGTCTTGTTTAAATTTTGAAGTACAACTGACGCTCGTTGGGAAACCGTGTCGTATTTGCAATAAAGTTGCTTTAGGTGCGACAGAGCTATATTTGGAAAAGAACCAATCTTCATAGAATGAAAAGAATACATCGGCTAAAATTTATTGTACATCTCAGTGACGGTCGGTTTGTTTAGGTAATTTTTAAAAGTAGTACTAGTACTGATCATCATAGAATAAGAAATGTTGGCGGCCAAAATGTAATGTTTTAACTCTATTTCTATAGTGGGATAAGGTTTTAATGAGGCATAAGAATTTTCTTCTCCGAACCCCCGGGTATCTTTTTTTATTCTAATCGCTAAAATTTGATGTAAACTTACTAATTCTCATCCAATAAAAATATCATCACCTTCAATCTAATGTACAATCCATAAAAGAATGTCTCACTCATAAAGTTAGCCAGAAATAGATTGCTTTTCAAACTGTAGAGGATGCCAAAGTAACCCTATATCTGTTACCTCAGACCACTATAGACCTCTATAGTGGTCAGGTATAGTGAAACATGTTACCCACAATACATTGATGTAATTGTTGTGTATGGTGTTTAGCATCCTAATGTTTGTTTTATAAGGAAAAGTGGAAATATTGTTTTGGAATATATGTCGAATATTAATTATATTATATCATGCTACTATGCGCCATTCTGATTGGATAATAACTGTGGTAAAATCCCATTTTACCACGGCTGACAGTGGTAAAATGGGCCCCTAAACTAGCATATGAATAGTACTCACAAAAATGAAGCTAGTGTTCGTTCTTATACCAGTAAGTTAACACTTCCTCGGAGTAAAGGTATGTCAGGTATCCTGTCCAATAGTTTGGGTTACAGTAGTCCAAATAATTCCACTGATGACCTTGCGATCGAAAGTAACGATCGATCAGTGGCTTCAACATCACTGGCCATGGCTGATAAGGTACAAGTTCTCCCATGCAACGAGCCGTCAGCGTCCTGCTCTCGTTGAATCAAGGAATACCAATTTAACTTTTAACCATCAGTCAAGTGCGTCAGGATTATTTCAAAACTGTACATTTTCAGGTTCAGTCAATGTTCAATTTGTTAACCATTAAATTAAAGTAGACTGTGTAACGTCGCGTCTCTGATTTACTGTCTCGAGCTTTCTCCGATTCCACTGATTCAACGCCGAGACATCTATTTTGTGTACAAGATTGTATTGTTCTTAATGTAAATATCCAAACAAAATTGTTACTTTCTTTGACCCCTTGCCCCGTTTTCTTCGTTGCTAGTTTTCAACGCGTTTTCGTTATGCATTATATGATGTAAATAAAGTAATTTATCAATGCAATGCAATGTAGTGTATGGTTTGTGTTCATGCAGTGTGTGTGTTTGGGCGACATGAACGTATCCACTCATCAAAATATGCTTGTTCCCGACGATCTATTACCGACGATCTTTTTCTGTACGTACGAATTCACCTTTTCAGGCATATAAATAACCACAGAATCACATTTAGAAGAAATAGACACATATTTTGATATAATATAATAGCAATAACCCCCTCCGAAGGCGGGTATACACTCGAATTTGGTACAATTCGCTCCATATAGCACTCGCCATTCGGCTCGTGCTATATGTCGCGAATTGTACCAAAATCTCGTGTATACCCGCCTTCGGCGGGGGTTATTGCTTAATTCTATACCTTTTAGTTGTGAAGTTTCAATGGAGATTACCATGGCAACCATTGATTTTTCTAGTTTTTGATTACACCTGTACACATTTTGAGGAACCTATAGTGTCGTCAAATAATTAATAGCGAGCCTCCTTAAGATGGAAACTATAGTAAAGTTGTTTTGTTAATCCAAAATTAACCATTTCCAAGCTATATGTCCATAATAAAAGCTGGATAACTTGGATAGGTCCTGTCTTTTTTTAGTACGGACCAGAGGGCGCTAAACCTTAAATAGAAATTTAACATGTCACGACTCTCTTTTATAGTGGTCTGAGGATCGAGTCAGCACCAACGAGGTGCGAGGAAACGAATATGTGCCATGCGTTAGTCCTCAGACCATCAAAGAATTGTATTAGTGGTCTGACATTAGTCAATAAGCATTAATATTTGGGGAGGGGGTTGTGTGTTTTTATGAATATTATAAGAAAATAGTTCAATTAAATTTGCAGGTCAGTTTTACTGTTAATGTGCTATGAGATGGCGTTAAACAGCGTCACCATGTGATTAGAACCAATAGTCTTTGTACTGTGAGGACGCTGTTCGCCCTGTCTAAGTATCACATAGGGATATTGCAGCAGAATGTAGCTGTGTCTAGTTTTTAGGTTTGTATAAACGAACGTTTATAATAGCGAAATTCTCGGCATGAGGGAAGGCGATCATAATCAAAATTCCCATACGACTTGACTACAGGCTATGGAGGTAAGAAGTCGATCCTTGTCCCTTTTCTAGGGTTAAGTCGGGGGTTAAGTCTATTAAATTAGAGTAACGACCTATCAAAATGTGAAAGGTACGATTGTCATACATTTATGAAGTGTATTGTTATTCAAAACCCTGAACTTGAAATGTCATCTTTTGTATATTTTACCAGCACAATCACAAAAGAAGTCCCTTGACTGTATTGTTCGCATGGCTGAACCGGGGACATTTCCTCTGGTAGCATTGATCAGCTCTCCTGGTTCTGGTAATACATGGACTCGACATCTCATTCAACAAGCAACGGGGTTTTACACAGGATCAATGTATCAATACCCAGGGCTAGGTGATAATGGTAAGTTGAAGTGCACAATGTGTTCTAAATAGAAATACAAGAGAAATGACTTTGTGCATAGACCCTACTATGATTTGTGTTATTTGAAAGAACGTGTACTTACATCCAAAATATACACCCTATAACGTCTCATCATTTGTTCAACGTGGTACCCCTCCGCGAATCACTGTGACGTAATTCCCTCGTTGTCAGCTTCTAGTACAGAAGGGTTCCACATTCGACTTTCGATACAAGAACTGTGTCACAAGTGTACGTAGCACCTTTGAACCCAATTGTTTTATACCGTATGGAATAGCCAAACTTTACTTGTGTTAGAGAAGTATGGACTTCAAGAGACGTTGCAGTTATTAGAAATGTCATGAATTTGAAAGTTTTACTGTATGAAATTGTGTACTGTTTGGGAAAACATACATGCATCAAAGTTGGCAGGGTAATACGGTAGCATTGCTTTCAATCAAAGGTTTGAACGATAAAGTACTGCACCATCATTCCATAATGATACATCACTGAAATTGTTCTGGTGCATACGCATTGACATAGATTTAGCGTATACTAACCACAACATTACCGAGACAGCAACATGCGTTCAAGTAGCTGTTTGCTTTGGTGGCATGGCCGCCGAATAGGCACCCACATAATTCAAGTACATAGTACATGTTGGTCAACAAGTAAATGGGAATGTCACCTAAACGTAGATAGTATGTGCACGTGAAGTCAACCCATTCAGCCAACTTCACTTAAAATAACCGTGAAATATAACCAATTACTCGTGAGCAAATGTTCATAATACTTAACTTGTTCGAATTACTTTCACAAGTTCCCTATACATATATACACGTATCTATATATAATATCATAAACCACACAGTTCTGACCCAAATATTTCGAAGAGACTGAGCTGCTCATCATCGGTGTGTCTCCAGCTCTGTCAAATTCTGTCTCTTCGAAATATTTAGGTCAGAACTGTATGGTACATGATATTATTTATATATAGAACCTCCGTGTAAAGTGTTATATATATAGATAAAGTGTGAAATATATATATATATATATATATATATATATATATATATATATATATATATATATATATATATATATATATATATATATATATATAGTGTGTGTGTGTGTATGTGTGTGTGTGTGTGTGTGTGTAAAACGAATAGTGCTGATATCAGACTGTCTTCGTCTATATGCTGCCTGGAATTACAGCAACTGTATTACAGCACTGATTTTTTTGGGTGCGAACCCAAATATTGATATATTGCACCATGCTGTATGTACTTCTACACAACATGTGTTTATCCACATGTGATTCAATACTATTCAAAGTATGCAATATTAATGTCATTATGTCTAACAAAACTGTTCCAGTTGCAGTCATAATCCTAAGTTATAGCAACTATGGTAGCGACCTGAAGCTTGAAACAAAGTGTGTCAGAATATTGCGTAAATGTTAAACTATGACCTCAAACAAGTGCGTTCGTGTTTGTTTTATAAGGATATCCAGGCGAGATGGAAGACCCCTCTTCAGGCACTACTTTAACAATGAAAACTCATCACTTGTATTCGAAGCTTTCATCGGAGATGCAAAATAATTTGACCGCTGCTATTGTGTTGATACGTAACCCCATCGATGTTATCATAGCTGAAAGAAATCGACAATTTTCAAAGAGCCAAACTGCAGTAGCTTTGCACATGTGGGATAGAAGACTACGAAATAGCACAGGTAAAGTTTCATTGTTAATTTAGTACTCCTAGAAAGTATATAATCCTTGTTGTAAGGGCTGTCGTACTTAATTCTATGTAACATTTTCTCATGACCCGACCAACCTTACATTGCTTCAGTCTGGCGAAATAATAAAAAACGGCGCCCTCTGTGGCAGGATTAGCAAAATTGATAACGTCACTGATTACACTGATGGCGACTAAACGATCGCGTATCTGAACGAAAATTATCATTTAATTTTGTGTCATTTTTGTTGTGTCAGACTACGGTGTGGTTCAAATTGTAACCGATTCGTATATTTCATTTCAGCGTGGCTAAAATTTGCCGCATTTAATGCGAGAATGTATAGGGATCGAGTTTTGACGTGGTTGGACTCTGGGCTTCCTATTCTTGTCGTCCATTACGAAAATCTCAAACAAAACAAAATCCACGAATTGAAGAGGATGGCAGCCTTTCTTAATGTATCTGAGACTGTTACTGAAGAGAGAATACGATGCGTTATAAACAATACGGAGGGTAATTACCATCGAAAATTCGACGACAGACAGAAAGCATATGATATGTTTACAGACAAACTGAAGATTGCTGTGATAGGGTTCATGAAATCTTTGGCAAAATACCTACCAGATTCGTCCCCAATACCGTGGGAATTATGCTTCGATCCACGGTTAGGTAACATCCCGAATATATCAAATGTACCTTCATTACCATTAAATTATAACATACCATTGGAGAATCTCTTGAGGAAATAGTAGAGTTTGCATGAAGGACATGATTTATTCAGTACATTAGGCCACCCTTGTACAATATGAAAATAGATATGAAATAAGTATATAGAAAACAATCGGAATAGAACGTAATAAGCCAAATAAACATCAAAGAAGCTGAATTAAATATTTCTGATGATCTTGTTTCTTAATTTAAAACTATAGGCTAGATTCTGGATTGTATTGTCGGCCGGAAGTGCGTGACATCATAATTACCGTACGAAGACAAGTTCCATTGGAAGGTTCGCAAATTGTTGTTGATATTGTAAAGGCGACTGATCGTGTTAACTTCCGTAATGGAGCCTTCAGGTGATTACTGGTGAGGACAGTGGGAAATCAAGCCCGGTATGTGACCCTCCCTCTGGTCCGTTGTGCTGAGAAGTGACCCACCCTCAATTCCTTTCTCTAAAATATGACCCTCCCCCCGTTCAAATATTTCATTGAATGAATATTTTTGAGATCACAGAGGGAGACTGTGAAAAAGATTTTAACCAAAATATTTTCTCCTCAGTGCCCCCCCCCCCTAGCCGAAAAGTCTGCTCGTTCCCTAAGGTAAAAGAAAGGCGGTCGAATCTTGAACGAATGTACAGTATTTCAGTTTTCCCGTCATTCAGCTGCAACATGTTGAGGGACATCCGATTCGTTATGTCCAGGAAAATATAAATAACTATGAAGACAAAAGCGTAGTTGAAAGTTAATTCCCTTACGTTAGCCAGTGGAGAAGAAATTTGTTCTCCAATGTCTATGCTTACATCCACCATCATGATGGACATACTACGTACCATGGACCATCTATTATTGCTATAATAGATCCATGACCTGACAGCCCGGCTAAGATTAAGCAGAATAAAATTCACATTTGAATGAATTGGATCACACTGACAATTCAATTTAAATCATCGTCCCTTTCTTCAAAGAAAAATGAACAATGTATCATAGTCAAAAATATTTTTTCTTGTGAAACATGCTCGAGTGAATTCTATGCCACTGAAAATTTCGTGTCGTTGTCACACAATGTTATTAACATCATTTACATGCCTCACATTTTTGAATGTCAACTCCAAAGCGAGTCTCTACAGTAATGTAAGGCTATTGTTGCGTAACTTACTACCATTGATAAGTCTTTTCTTTCACCTCAAGTCCTCAATTGTCCTTTGTTCCACTTTCTATTGCGAACTTACAAAAGACTGAACAATGGACTGAAAGAGACGTTAATTTGCATTGCTAATTCTTTTCAATTTTATTCGATTTGGTGAATATAAACCATGGTCATGTTTTATCATTCAGGTCTTAGACACCTATAGCTATTGTTAGTGGTCTCAGAGTACCGGTCTATCGTATGCTGCTCAAACTTAGGGAGCCATCAGTAATTACAAGGGAGGAGGGCCAAGGGAATCAGAGGGGTAGTCACCTTTTATAAACCGGCTGTCGGAGGAGGGCCATATTTTAATAAATTGTGATTAGGGAAGGGTCAAATTTTTCTTTGACTCATTGTATTGCCTGACATTGCATTATTTGTTTGTGTCATTCCATTGCTGCCATTTGGGTTAGGGTTTAATAGGTTCCCATGATATCAGCATATATCAATGAAATTGCTGCTGACAACAATGTAGTGAATTAATTTCATATGTTGTCACTGGTGTGAAGAGCTGAGTGGATCTCACAAATATACAAAAATGGGAACAGTTAGGTAAGATATTATGGATAATGTTGAGATCATGACTTTGTTGCCGACTATGTCAGGAGTGTGTCAATCTAATCGGTAGGAGTTACAGCCTTCGGATCAGCCAATGAGATCCAAACACGGGTATTTATTAATGCAGTGCCTTCACACTCATCCACGTGGTGATAGTAGTGGGAAATAACCAATACCTTTAAAACTTTCAACATTGGTGGTAGCGGTGGAACTGAATCCTAACCAATGATTTTGAAACTCGTGTTCTATTGCATTTAACTCACATTTACAACTACTTAAACAAGAGGAGGGTCATGTTTTAGAAAAAAAGAAATTTGAGGGAGGGACACTTTTTAGCACGACAGAATCGGGGAGGGTCACATTTTAGGCAACAGCCCGAACCTGATTTCCCCCGGCCCTCCCCTCTTGTAATTACTGACGGCTCCCTTAGACAGGTTGTCATGTCCATGAGTGATTCGTAGAATAGTGAAAGACCCGGGATTTACTTCCAGAATCAATCCAACTTCGTTAATCGTGTGCATTTTGTTTATGCTTCCTTTTCTTGCAAGAAAATACACAACACGATAGTTCCCTCTGGTTCTGGATGTACAACTGTGGCAATGGACCGTCTATGTGATGGTGGCATAAACGTTCGCGTGTCCACACCCAAATGCGTTTTCATTTGTCTCTGCGTTACTCTATGCCTCCTAGATGTATATTTTGGAAAAGGATTAAAACACAATGTGACAAGGGTTCCTTCGATTGTTGCATCAGCTGTACGTGACAACGCGAAAGGTAAGATTCCAAGCAATCTTATTAAAATCTGATGACATGTAGCGAAAGCAGCTAGATGCCTGTATTTGCCTCTGTTTCCATCGTTTGTGCCGTTTGTTTTGTTCCGAGTGATCGCCACCTTAATTCACTACATTGTTGTCAGCAGCAATTTCATTGATGTAGGTTAATATCATGGGTACCTAACCCTAACCGGAATGGCAATATTATTATTCTCCAATCATTATTAGAGTATGGAGGTGTAAGGGTAGTCTCGCTGTAGTAGTCCCCCTCTTCTCGCGGCTGCGCCGCTCGGCATGCATAAACAGATTAGGGACGATAGTCCCGAGTCTGGCAGCGAGACAAGTGTAAGGGGAGAAGGAGTATGCACAGTCATTCACCCATGATAGTTTAATTCTGCTGATGATAGTTTAATTCACCCATGATAGTTTAATTCTGTTTGCACAGCGATTAGCGTTTCCTGCCATTCTCGCAAGCATGAACTCGGAACATGAGGGCTTGAAATTGGCCATATTTGTTTTCAAATTGTTGGTTTTGTTCATTGTTTACGTTCTTTTCTTACAGAAGTGAGTGTTTTGTTTGTTTACTGTTTTTGCTCTTTAAAAAATATCTTTACCATGGTGAGTGGGGACGAAGAAGGCTCAACGCGGTTGAGGGGCTCAGTAGAACTAACTCATAAATAACTAAGGTCGGTCGTGAGTCATCGTATAATCAATAATAGATCCATGGTACAAGATAAACAAAACAAACGGCACAACTTCGTCAGCAGGAGTGTGTGTAGCAAAACATACCTGGCATAGTCACAGTGGTAAATAAGTATGTAGGCACACAGTGTAGCTATAATTGACAAGCAAGTCAAAAGAAGTATACAATAGACACCAGTGGAAAGATAAACAACAAGGCGGAGCCGCGTTGTTTATCTTTCCACCGGTGTCTATTGTACTTATGCCCGACAAGTTCACAGGATAGCAGGATTAGTCCATCTCACCCTTGCTAGACTAGATTAAGTATACAATAGACACCAGTGGAAAGATAAACAACAAGGCGGAGCCGCGTTGTTTATCTTTCCACCGGTGTCTATTGTACTTATGCCCGACAAGTTCACAGGATAGCAGGATTAGTCCATCTCACCCTTGCTAGACTAGATTAAGATAAAGTACACACTGTCTCACCCCTTGCCAGGCTAGGTGATGATAATACTGAGATAAAAATGTACACATTCGGATGGGGACACACGCAGCATGCAGTGTTCACGGCGAAACAAATAAGCCATGCAACATTCACAAGCCCTGATAGGGCTGAACAACGAGACGTGTCTTATTTTATAGTGTAGCTCATATGAAGATATGTGTAAAATTAGTTTTTTTTAAATGTTTACCGTTTCTTTTGAATGGTTACAGTTGTGCCCTTCATCCATAAACCCTTACTGTGCAGTCACTACTCCATTCATGGTACAGTAGTATGACTTATTTTTAATACTACTCGCCACAACTATTTTTCTCCGTAATTAAGTTCTCCTCGTAATTTTGGCAAACTATTTTGGTCCTCTTGCATTTCATTCTTGAGACCATGGAGGCTTCCCATGTGCAGGCATATGGTTTCTGACTTTGCTGGACTGGTTTTACTTGAACTACAAAGGTCAACCCAATTCACACCTTCTAAATCCCCCTTTGTCTTACACTATCCAATACTGATAAGACTTCAGCAGCAACTCGGACAAGGAGTTGGTTATAACCCGCTACACAAACTTTAATATTAGCTCCGGTAGAGGACTGCTAATCCCGTACATGTCAAACAATGTGTCAACATTATGACAGATAAAGGGCATAATATACTATCTATACTATGTTAATCAATTTATGCAAGTCGACTGGTTTGCGGATTTTGAATGGTAGACATACGGGTGGCACTAGTAATGACTTTACATTCAATGGGGCACGTGGAATGAGTGTAATTGACTATGTGTTGACCACACCAACATTTTCCCTATTATTAGTAAATTTATTGTGTGTAACTTTAATGAATATTCTGACCATGCGCCCCTGCATGTGGATTTGGCAGTCAGCTATTTGTATCCACAAGTAGAGAACAACGAACTTAGTACAGGGAAAGTTCGTGAAGTGTACCATTGGAACGCTAATCTTGCACCACAATGTCGTGAGGCAGTACGAGTGAATCTCGATAAAATTCACACTTCTTTCAATGAAGCTGAGATTGTTTCACAAGCTACCATGAATAGTAACGTTGATAATTTCACTAGTGTGCTGAGTGGGATATTCACTCCTTTCTGTAAATCCTATGCTACCCGATCTCGAACACCCGATAGCAATGTTCATACCTTTGATGTAAATATATCGTCTCGTAATGTACCTGACAAACCTTGGTTTAATGATGAGCTAAAGCGATATTACAGAGAGTACAAACGTGCACTCAACCAAGTCAACAAGAGTAAGACTACTGAGCACCACACTTTTTTGAACGAAAAGAAACGAAAATATAAATTTTTAGAAGCTAAGCGTAAGCGATATTATTTGCGTACTGAAGGAGATATGCTAGCTCATTTGAAAAAAAACATAATCCAAAAGAATTTTTTAAAAGATTCTCTCGTTCGAAGAAGGGTAGTATAGGTGTTAATTTGGGGACGCTCTCAGAGTACTTCAAACAACTACAGTCGTCTATAGTTGACACTGAGACTGCGGAAGAATATGCTATCGATGAACAAAACATTGTATTTGATGAACTAGAGGTCAGTATTACACAGGACAAGTTAGAGAATGCTATTGGCAAGTTAAAACGTGGGAAGAGTCATGGGCCAGACTGTGTTATGAATGAATTTTTCATTGAATGTAAAGATTTTATCGTTCCAATTTTAGTTAAGATCTTTAACTGTGTGTCAGATAAAGGTTTTTTTCCAGAAAGTTTGGTCATCGGCAGTAATTGTGCCAATATTTAAAAAGGGTGATGCCAAAGATCCCAGCAATTATCGTGGTATTAGTTTAGTAAGTCATTTAGGTAAACTTTTCACAGCCGTAATTAATCAACGTTTGCTTCGTGACATTGTCATCGAACCAAGATGTTATTACCGATGCCCAGTTTGGCTTTATGCCTGGCTTGAGTACTGTGGATGCAATATTTGCTTTGAACAATTTTATTGCTAAATCTTTGTCAAATAGAAAACGTTTATATTATGCATTTATAGACTTCAAGAAGGCTTTTGATTCTATAAACCGATAGAAATTGTGGTATAAACTATCAAAAATAGGTATAAGGGGAAAAATCTTGAAAATAATTCGGTCTATGTACATTTACTTCAATGTCAGGTCTTGTGTCACAGTAAATGGCTTCCAGTCAGATTTTTTCTCTTGTACTCTTGGGTTAATGCAAGGAGAACCCTATTCTATTTTCATTGTATAGTAATGACTTGGAAATGGGGTTCTTGACTAACGATTGTATTCCCTTTGATTGTAAATCCTTGAGTCTTTTTCTTTTAATGTATGCTGACGATTTGGTACTATTTTCTGAAAGTGTTGAAGGGCTACAAAGCCAGTTGGACTATCTTTGTAATTACTCCCGTGAATGGGACCTTGAAGTAAATATTAAAAAACAAAGGTCATGGTTTTCAGGAAGGGTGGTAGGGTGAGAAATTTTGAGCAATGGGTCTACAATGGTCAAATTCTTGAAATAATTGATAGATTTACATACATTGGCATTCTACTTTATTATAATAACAGATTTTGGATGGCTGAAAAACAAATATCGGATCAAGGTAGAAAGGCTTTTGTCATGAATACAAGTTCTCTTTACTTTGAACTCACTCGACCTATACTTATGGCGACCTCAAACACACTTTGATCCTATTTACATTCTTTCGTTTGTTTTTTGTTTTTCTAGTTCTGTAACTGATGAGCAGAAATTGCTCAAAGTAAATAAAGAATTGAATTGAGTCCATCGATCGACCAGTGGTGTATTGTCGTTTTGATTACGAATACCCAATGCGTGTTTAAACCTGACGCAATACTCGTTATTAAAATTGTATACCGGTAGTCCATGTCTGTGTTAATTGATTCACTAAAAGTTAGTGCTCTGAGGTTGAACAAGTTCCGAGCGTTATCGTGAGCTTCTTTCACATGTTCATGCCAGCCAGGAATTGTAGGAGGTATTACTGCTAGTCATGATGGCTTATGTAGGGCTTGGATGATGTCCTGAAAACTTTTCATAAGAAAGGATTACATTTTACTATGACCATTTGAATTACAGTATCTGAGTTAGAATTGCTTTTGTAATTGGTGGCATTCCACCATTGTTGTACTGCAACATCAGAACAGGAGGGCGCCCTCCTCATAACATTTACAATCTTCAAAAATACAAATAAGGGGTAAAATGGTGTCATTGCTTATGGCTTATGCAGTGTTGGCGTTGCAGAAGGGTTGGAAGCAATTTGTCACGGATTTAACATAAAATCGACCTCTAATTCACAGATGCAATGTCTTTTTATAGCTAAGGTAGCCATCAGTAATTTACTAATTACAAGGGGAGGACCAGGTAATTAGGGGTGGGTCACTTTTTTACAATTCGGTCCTCGGAGAGGGCTTACTTAGAAAATTGAAAATAGGAGAGATCACATTTTACTTTGACTCATTTTTATCTAACTTTGCATTAATTTGTTATTTGGGCCTGATCCCACTACTTCCACCCGTTCCCAACTTGATCCTACTGCTACCATATCCCACCACTGCCACCACTGTAAAGTAGTAATGTCATAACATATCAGTGAAATGCTGTAAATTAACTGATAGTTGTGATGTAAGGAGAGGAGCAGGTCTCACTGCGTGGCAAGATATTGGGGATAATGTGGCGGAGCCGAGATGTTGACCTCAGTCCTGAGGTTGTCAGTGGTGTGCTCATCGAGTCTTTGGGGGTCCGAGTTCTGTCTTTCAGCTCAGCCAATGACATCCAAATGCAGGCATTGATTTAATACAAACATGAACTCCCTGTGGTGGTAATAGTTGCAAACAAATAAATGCCTTTAAAAATTATCAATGTGGTGGGATATTACTACAGACAAATTCCCTGTCTCTATAGTGGGATTTGAACCCAGGACCTCCTGACTACTAATCTTGAACAACTGCACCACAGGGAGGTGGTGTTAAAATGTTTTTTTTTTCATTGAATTGTTTGAACGGGGGGGGGGGTCACATTTTAGAGAAAGGAAACTGAGGGTGGGGGTCATTTTTTAGCTCAACGGACTAGGAGGAGGGTCACGTTTTATGCCACATACCGGGCTTGATTTCCTCCGCTCCCGTGTAATTACTTATGACTCCCTAAGCTATTGAGCGATTTTTAGCAAATATTTATTTGGCTGTTTTATGAGAAAAAAAAATTGAACACCCCAGTTACAGCTTAAATATAACATCTGTTAACAATTGGTCAAACTAAAGAATACTCCGAGTCCACAATATTATTTTACAATCTCCTCACTGGCTTTTTTCGGAAACGTGTTTTGTTTAAACCGTAGAAAGTCGGCCTCGACTGCTTAGGAGACGTACTATACTATAAGCTTAATTGAGGTATACTGTGATTTCGACGAAGTTTGGGGCCTCAATGTTCATTCGAAAATTTGAACTTTGTTCACTTTAAATGTATATTTTCCTTTTCTCAGCACATCCACAAGATAAGCCCCTTGACTGTACTGTTCGCATGGCTGAACCGGGAACATTTCCTTTGGTGGCATTGCTCAGCTCTCCTGGTTCTGGTAATACATGGACTCGACATCTCATTCAACAAGCAACGGGGTTTTATACAGGATCAGTGTATCATCACCAAGGGCTAGGTGATAATGGTAAGTTTAAGTGCACAATGTGTTCTAAATAGCAATACAAGAGAAGTGACTTTGTGCAAAGACCCTACTATGATTTGTGTTATTTGAAAGAACGTGTACTTACATCCAAAATATACACCCTATAACGTCTCATCATTTGTTCGACGTGGTACCCCTCCGCGAATCATTGTGACGTAATTCCCTCATTGTCAGCTTCTAGTACAGAATGGTTCCACATGATGAAATTTATCAAATACACATAATAGAATGCCAGATAATGCTCAATGTACACAAACACACATGCTTGATCACCTGCGGCCTCATAATTAAATATTGGCAAAGTTACACAAATTGTGCATTTAATATTGAGGCGATTCGCAGCAAGAAATGTTGCCAAAAATATGCTAGGTAAACGACTGCTCAAGCAAGGCAAATTGCATTGCCCTAGAATGTTTGCTGGGCATACAGCACAGAATAGTGTGCCTATTGTGACCTACAATCATAGTAAGGGTGTGTTCATTTTTAACTTCCAGGGAGGGGGGGGTTAGTCATGAAATTTCCCCAAGAATATAGGGAATTCCAAAAAACTGTTTATGTAACAACTAACAGTCGTTACTTGTACTAAAATGGCTACCAACCCTTCCGCCCCCTTCCTTCTTGACCTGGTGTACCTGCATTTGAAGCTTCACTGTCATCATCTCTAATGGCGGGCCGTTGAGATCTAGCCTCAGTTACCCAGACTCTCGCCGTTGAGGGCATAACCCCCGTGCGAGATGGGTTATGCCTTCAACGGCGAGAGTCTGGGTAACCGAGGCTAGTTGAGATGAGTTAATGTGTTATTATCATTAACGAAAACATTAATACGTTCGCTCGCTGTTTCTATGATACAACTGATAGCATTGTTTTGTTATGGATGGAAGTCTTTGGTATTCTACCTCTTAGATTGTCAGATACGTTGTTTCACTCCGGCCCCTCACCGGCCTCAGCTCACGTTGACCTATGTGTGAGGGCATCCTGTGACGACGTACCCTACAGACTATCTACTACTCTGCATGGCTAGTTTGAATCTATATGCTATTGTGATTAGATATATTTTAATCAGGATTCTGTCTCCCTGGTTCTAAATACCAATCCATTTCGAAAAAATGTTCTTAAGCAAAAAGGAAGATCATTATTAATACTAAGGTCGAGGAAGTATAGAAAAACGACAGACTCATGATGAAGATATTGATGTTCGGCCATGGCCATTGGGGGTGCTATATACAGATCATCACCCATGTCAAGTCGATGAACATGTGATACAATTTCTATTACTTTGTAAAAGCTGTACATCACAGAGGGACTGCGGGTTGTATTATATTTGTTTAAACTAGTGACTCGAAACTTTGGATTGGGTTTACGTATTTAAGGGAATGTTGAGGCAGAGAAAAAGACCGATGTTTAGGGATTTTTCAAAACATACCCGTTCACCTTCTTATGGAAGCACTCCTCATTACTTTATAGCTTGTCATTAAATATCCCAGGACATTTATACTTTTTGAATTATGTCCCTAAACGAAAGCACTCTAATTTTTCTCAGGGTATCCGGGCGAGATGGAAGATAAGTATGCCGGTACAACTCTAACAATGAAAACTCATTACAAGTTTTGGAAGATGCCAGAGGAGCTGCAAAAGAACGTGACCGCTGCCATTATACTGATACGGAATCCATTTGATGTAATCATCGCGGAAAGAAATCGAAAACAATCGAAGAGCCAGCTCGGTACAGCATCATGGGAAAGCAACCTAAAATATAGCAAAGGTAAAAATATTATGTTAATTAATAATTTTGATTGTAACTGTATAATGGTCCTTGTAAATAATACTACATATAAAATACTATTTCATGTGTTCATTCATTCAAACTACTAGTCTAGCCCCAAAATTAAATGCAATGCAATCGTCTCGATTATCTTCACCTTATAGTGAAGTGGATTTACCTCTTTCTGCAAGTAAAGGAAATATACTGTTCATAATTGTACGACAGTAAGGATTCAATACAAGCAATACTAAACGCGATCGTCACATGTCATGACTTTGCTCAATTAGTTCGGCAGTCATATTAGAATCCACAGTCTTTTTCTTCTTCTCTTTATTTATTTATATTTGTTAGGAGGGAGGGGGGTCCAAGCCAAACGAGGGTCAAAGTTTGTTGATGGAAAGGAAAGAACGAATGTTCCTCTTGAACTGGAGAATTTAGAGGTATTAAAATACATAAAAGATCATCCGTTTACATGTCGGTTAATGTCATAGGATATTCGTCAGCTCGAAGACCCTACATGTGTAGGGTCTATGGTCAGCTCGATGCAAACATGCAATGTTATGTGATTTGCTAAAGGAGGGTGGATGTATGATAAACAACACGGTAGTTCACTAGTTGCTTCAAAGGTCTTAGACTGTAATTTGCCATTTACATTTATGTAATTGTACATGTATTTATGTTGTACAGCTTGAGTTTTTAGCTTCGCTGTCAAGGACAGTCAGCAGAGCTATAGGGTTAGGTTGATGTCTGACATTTGACCGTCGTCCGTCCGTCAGTCAACTTTTTGTATTTAAATCTTCTTCTCCAAAACTGATGGGCCTATTGAGCTGAAATTTAGTGTGAAGGTGTCTTAAAATACCCAGTTCTGATTTTGTTCAAGAGAATTTGGGTAATAAATATGCAAAATGGGTCTTATAATATGATACTTTGATAATCTTCATCTCTGAAACAACTTGGCCATTTGTGCTGAAATTTGGTGAGAAGGTGGATTAAAATGCCCATATCTAGTTTTGTTCAAGAAAATTTAACTGGGTCATAAATATGCAAAGTGGGTTTAAGAATATAAAGCTTTGGTAAAAATGTTTCAAAAATTTTGAGTTGAAATTTGTTGTATGGGTGTTTAGGGATGAGCAGATATAAGTTTGTTCAAGAGAGATTGACCGAGTCAATTACACATGCACCACAAAAAAAGTAGAGTAGCCAAGGCTGGTGTCATGTTATGGCAGAAATACAACTTCTGCATATCTTCATAAGCTGCCAAAACACATCAAAATGAAATATTTACATACAGATAGCTAGAAAGCAAGGGCCAAATAGAAAAAAGAGAGAATACATGCACAGTAAAGATCTCAGTAAGAAAAGACTTGAATTACAGAAATCAAGAATGGAAAAAAACCATCACAGAAAACAGCAGAAAAGACAACAGTTAGAGCAGAACATTAAAAATAAGTGGGGTGTTTGGGAAGATGAGTCTGTGGTAGATAGAAAGCTACAGGAAATAAAACGAACTGAAGAAGTCAAGGCCATTAAGGACTAAATTATGTATAGAGTAACCATCCTTTAAGATTGTGTACCGAATAAAAAGTTGACAAAGTGGCAAGACAGTGGAAGAAAACTCACTATTAAGCATCTGGCAGAGAACTTAAAAACTACCATACATGCAAACAGCAGTGAAATACAAGACTTTGTAAAAGAGATAAATGAGAACTCAAGAAAAAAGAATACAGACACTGAACATACACATAACATGGAGAAGAAACGAAAGAGAATTAGAAAAACAAAGAACATAAATTTGGAGTAGAAAGAACACTGCAGGCTGGAATGTACATTGATGTAGCTTACGGAAATTCTTGGTTTGCTGGTGAATTAAAGATATTCACTTAAATCCTGATGGATATCAAAATGTCGCAACAACCTTTCCGTCTCGAATGGGTCCAAATTCATTTAAATGGCCCACACGAGCAGATGTTGCTAATATTGATTCAAGGTTTATCTTAAAGGGAAATTCGTATTGAGCCAAAAGACTCTTTGCTTCGTGTGTGATCAGTCCAAGATATAACTGAGATAAGAGCAACTATACAAAGTGTTTAAGCATCAGTATTTTTGAATCACTGATGCTAATACTGGTAGTTACCTTTTAGTGAAATTTGCTTACTGAATTATGAATACTTGTTTTAACTCATTTCAGAAGCAACCTTTGTATACTTCAGATTTTCTGCAAGGTATCACGTGACATGAGAAATTTGTTGAATGTCACTAAGGTCAAATGTAAAGTCGTATACATAAATACATACTATTTTGTCACTTTCAGAGTGTTGAAATTAAAATAATACATTATTAAATATATATCATAGTTTTATACAGGTATACTCTAGTCCTTGATGACAATACTGTTAGTCAAGTAGGCACTATGTCATGGCTGGTATGCCCAATGCACTAATACTGAACTGGCGCCATGCTTTTCCTGTGCCAGATTAACATAATCTGACAAAAGTGATTTTTTTTTATTTTCAAGTTAGATAAAATATAATATCACATCTGTTTCTCGATCCATGACTTTGAGTACTAAGACTTTAGTTAAACGTTACTTTTCACTGAAAATTTCGAGAGGATTGTGTGCAGTTTTTTAGTTATGACCTTTTGAAATCGATGAATTACGTAAATTTCCCATGGTGCCATGCGTGAAAAAAGACTAATGAAATATTTAAAAACTTTAAACTTGTTTTTTTTTTTTAAATTTTAGTCAGAATTAAACATGTTAACTTTGCACAAGTTTGATAAAATGAACTTTTTAGTGGATATGATCAAAGAAATGGGATGTTTAATAGGTAATAGGTATAATTTAAAGTGTATGTAAATAGGTTTCCAATTTTTCCGACTTTTTGCCTCCAAATGATGTAGTTTTCATGGGTGATTAAAGATTTGTATGACATTTTTGACAAAACTACGATATTAATAATGAAAAATTGATTTTTTTGGAAATCTGCGATTAGCATTTTGCTTCGGGAGTCTTCGGAAAATTGCGTCACAACCAGAACACGATCGCTGTGTCCATGTTTTTTTTTACCATGCTTGAACGTTGCGTGGTAGAGGGGGCCGTCAACGATTGAGTCTACACTGATTTTCTCACAAAAGATTTGGGAGTTCTAATCAGCCTGCTTCTTTTCAACATACAGAGGATAAGTTTCCAAACGTTTTCAATGATGTCTTAGTACTGCACAGCTCTCAAACTCACGAAAAACGATCATGAATTATAACATGTTGTGTCCTCGTGCATGGTGTACTACATACATATTACGGCACTAGCAATGATGAAGTTTCTTTTGTTGGCTGTGATTACGAGTCCTAATATTGAATTGAAAGTTATTTTACCAGATAAGAAACATAAATTACACTTTCAAAGAACATACTAGTATAACATTACGAGCTGGTACCACATAATGGGAATTTTTACTTGCGGTAGCAAGGTCTTCGTAACGGCCCACTGCTCGGATGAACAACAAAAACGAAACATGCTACGGTACTTTTCACACGTATTACAGTGCACTTCCTTTTAGACATATTCATGACCTTATTGTATGACTTTGGTTTCCTTGTCAGTGAATGAAGACCAGTCATTTATAAATGCAAAATTTAATGCATTGTTCGCAAGATTGAGAGCAGTTGAATGTGACTGAGAGTGAGATCAGAGTCAGAGGTTCGTCGGGCTGGCTAGCGTGTTCTCCAGTCCGGAGCGTGTCTAGTCACACGTTGAGCGGCTGTACAGGGTGCTGTAGCGGTAGACCTCCGAGTCGCCCTGCTACCCTGACACGCAGTGTATCCTCAGTGCTCACCGTCAATAAATTATTTGGCCGTTCCTGAACTGTTCTGATTTTTTCTGGTAATGATGATTTCACAAAATCCTTTAAAGATTGACAACCGATCATACCTTCAATTTTACATAGACGTTTACATGAAATATACGAATGGTGGTTCAAACCACAGGCATTTGTTTCCCGAGTTATGTCTCAGAATATGTCTATCAGAATACAATAAAATGTCGATAATATCGTTAATATTGACGTAGTTAGCCAACTATATATGGAAGGGGTAAAATTACACTTGTTTCTGTGATCGCACAGGTTCACTCACCGCGAAAGGAACGGAAGGTGAAATGTTCGAAATGTTACGAGTGTGAAGCTACCATCATATTCATATTCATATTCACTTTCAAAAGTTGACCTCTACGATCAATGTGAATATGATGATAGCTTCACACGTTCATCATCAGATTCGAAGTCTTCCGAATGGGTACAAATAAGCGTTCGGCAAATCACAAATCCTTCATTGGCAGGTTGAAATCATGTGATTGTAGTTACTTTTCACATGATTAGCGTGGATTTGCATGCTTTCTTCTTATTTTTGCCAGAGTATCCAATTTGCACCATGAATTATTGTTGTCATATAAAAAACTAATTTGGATGTTTAGTATGCCTTTCCCATATCTTTGAACATGAAATATCAATATTTGGGTGTACAAAAAAACCTGTATGAGTAATGTAATAAAATACGACCTGGCTGGGTGTGTTTTGATTTCCCGCAGTGCTGCTATCTTTGAAACCCTACTTAACACTTACACTGGTGAAATTTACACAAAATAGTGTTGTCAAGACCACAATTATCACAATGTGTGTAGTTCCCTTGATCGGGATCGGTCAACGCAATTGATTGTGAAAAATAATGGTCCATGACAACAATAATTCATGGTGCAAATTGGATACTCTGGCAAAAATAACAAGAGAGCATGCAAATCCAGGCAAATCAAGTGAAAAGTAATTACAATCACATGATTTCAACCTGCCAATGAAGGATATGTGATTTGCCGAACGCATGTTCGTACCCATTCGGAAGTACTTCGAATCTGATGATGAATGTGTAAGCTATCATCATATTCACATTGATCGTAGAGGTCAGCTTTTGAAAGTGAAGATGAATATGAATATGATGGTAGCTTCACACTCGTCGAAATGTTTGCCCACTACAACGGCCGGTTGAAAGTTCATGTACTTACGGTACTATATACTAATGGCGGCCTGTCTTCTTTCGCGGCGGGTGAACCTGCGCGATCACAGAAACATGTGTAATGTTACCCCTTTCATCATGTTCATATATAGTTGGATAAAATACGTCAATATTAACGATATTATCGACATTTTATTGCATTCTGAGACATAACTCGGGAAACAAATGCCTGTGGTTTAAACACATGTCAGCGTACACATATTGTGTAGTCAGTAAGTCGATTATAATCCAACTAAACTAAATAGTACTACTGTTACGGTGTTACGATCTCAATGGGACAACTACTTTCGAAATTTCGACCCAATGTTTTCCTTCATCTGCTGATTTTAAATATCTACTTTTTATTATCATAACTTACCAGTCAGTATTATTTAGTCTGTCGACAATAACATCGTCAACAACCATTATGCATGTCTGCAGCTGGGGATTGCTGTTTGGCTGTAGTCGTGGTTTTGGTAGTGGATCATATAGAAACGGTACAATACCAATCTGATTAAAATCCGATGTAGATGTTGGCTAATCGTTCATTGCTATTTTACCTTCGTTATTTTGCCTGAATTGACCTTCTTGGTACATGTTTACATTTTCAGAGGAGGCGATCAGGCTAAAAACGTAAACATGTACTAGGAAGTCAATTCAAGCTAAATAACAATGGTAAGATAGCAATGCACGATTAGCCGACATCTACATCGGATTTTTAATCAGATTGGGTACAATACAAGCATCCCCCACTACCGCATCATCGTTGTCATCACTAGTACTAGTACTCCATTTATTGTTGTCATTGTCAATTTTGACTTCTAAATAGTGGAACATGGTTCCACTAGAATGGCTATCCCATGTTATGCAATCGGACATATTTGAAGTTGGTTCTGGTTGTGACGTCATGAAATACATAAACAACTTCGGCAATTTCCGGAATTTTTCCAAAAAAATCAATTTTTCGTTATTAATATCGTACTTTTGTCAAAAATGTCATACAAATCTTTAATCACCTATGAAAACTTCGTCATTTGCAGGCAAAAAGTCGGAAACTTTGGAAACCTATTTACATACACTTTAAATTGGACATATACAAAAATGCAAATTTTGTGGTTTTCGCACTTTTTTGGCAAAATTTCACGAAAAAGCCACTTTTTTCGACATTCAAATTGCTGTACTTCTAAAAGTTCTCGATGGATTTTGAAAATTTGTTTTTCTTTTTTTCTTATCCATAATATTTCAAAATCCATGTACTGCAATAAAGCTAAATTGATTTGAAATTTTTGCTTTGAACTCCCTAATATAAATTATATATATATATTTCTATTACAGAGTGGTTAACATATGCCAGATTCCTTGCACAAAAATATATGGAACGCCCTCTAACCTGGCTGACGTCAGGGATTCCTATTCATGTCGTCCATTACGAAAATCTCAAACAAAACAAAATCCACGAACTGAAGAGGATGGCAGCGTTTCTAAATGTATCCGAGGCTGTAACTGAAGAGAGAATACGATGTGTTATGAACAATACAGAGGGTAATTACCATCGAAAATTCGATGACAGACAGAAAGCATATGATATGTTTACTGACAAAATGAAGGCGTATGTAATATCGAATATGAAAACTTTGGCCAAATATCTACCAGATTCGTCCCCAATGCCATGGGAATTATGCTTCGATCCACGGTTAGGTAACATCCCAAATATATCAGATATCGCTCCAATACGATTGAATTATACGATACCATTGTCAGAGCTTCAAGAGAAGAGACGGAAAAAACGTCTGTAATAAGGACAATAGCGAGTTAACAGACAACGGAATATGATTGGGTTGGCGGAGTCATTCAATCCATGTTAGCGAAGTGGTGTTTCCTTTGAGGGAGGGGATGGGGGAGTACTGAACAGTAAAAACATATTGAAGTATTTAACGATGGCCTAATATTGCAATATTAGTTTGATATTCACTAATATCAAGACTTGTTCCAGTGTACAGATGTGCACCAGTATCAGGAACAGTATAAATATGTCAATAACTGGTAAACAGTCAATGGAAGGCGATATACTTTAGTCACACTGCATGGATGCCTTGAAGGCATCCACCAATCCAGATGTAAAAATGAGTTCCAGGAAATGTGTGTATTTGAATGAGGTAATGATTTGAAACCAGGTGTTATTTGTTGTGTGCTTTCCACAGGGTTGCTGTGTGTTGGTTGTAGTATGAGATATGTATCAGGCCTGATGTATAGCCAGTATCAGGCCCCAAGCAAGTTTAAAACATGAATTTGAGGCGAAGTTCTCTTTTCTCCGTTCCTGTAGTGGGCGGATGTTATTTCCTATGAACATGACTGTCTTGATCTGTAGTTCTTTTTTTTATATAAATCTTGCTGATTGCCTTAGTATGCATTCTAGTTTGTCTATATCTGATTGTGATTATGTGTCCCTATAATTGCACCGTATTCCATGGTTGATCTGACGAGTGAGATGTGTGCTGTTTTTCTGCAGGTACGTCTTGATACAGTACTTTCATTTCTCCTTAGAAAGCCCTGGATGCAAAATGTAACGGTCACACCACTACGATCGATGTAATGTAAAAACATGATGATAAACATGAATTTTCAACCTTTTAAACCTGTTTACTGAGATGATGGTTAACATACCAAAACGCTACCAGAAACTCAGCACTCAATGTCACATAGAATTCATTTGTTACCTCCCGTAAGGGTACGGGAGGTATTAAAAGGGGCATGTGTGTCTGTGTGTGTGTGTCTGTCTGTCTGTCTGTCTGTCTGTGTCATAATTTTCTAAAAATCGGCTTGCTCCATTGTAATGAAATTTGGGATATATAATCTTTAGGGTAATAGCAAGACCTGATTAGGTTTGAGCCAGATCTGTTAATGTTTAATTAGAGAAATTTGCATATTAATGAAATCAACTAATTACGCAGTATCTTAAAAACTGCATACTTCAATTTCAATATAATATAGTATATTCGTTAAACATAACAACATACATTTGTCCTATAAAATTCGTTGATGTATCTTACAGCGTTAATGAATAATTTGCTTAATTAATTATTTTTGGTAATTAGGCTACATCTTAAGAATACATACTTCAAATTCAACAATTTAGTACATATGTTAACCATAAGAAAACACATATGTCCTGTCAAGTTTGTTGATGCACCGTACAGTGTTAATGAATAATTTGCATAATTAATAATTTTCGGTAATTAGGCTATATCTAAAGAATACATACTTCAATTCCAATATAATTTAGTACACACGTTAACCATAACAAATTGTGTATGTCCTATAAAGTTAGTTGATGTACCTTACAGTGTTAATGAATAATTTGCATAATTAATGATTTTCGGTAATTAGGCTATATCTTAAGACTGCATACTTCAATTTCAATACAACTTAGTACATACGTTAACCATAACAAAGCGGATATGTCCTATAAAATCTTTTATATAGCTTAGTTTTAATGAAAAATTTGCATAATTAATGATTTCAGGTAACTAGGTTGTATCTTAAAAATGCAAGCTTCAAATTTCGTATAATATGATACATCAACCATAATAATACACACCTGTCCTATGAAGTTTGTTGCTACAACTTTTTCCTTTAATGAGTATTTTGAATAATGAACGATATTCAGTAATTAAGCAGTATCATACACTCTTACATACATTAACCTAAGAAAGCACGCTTGTCCAAAAAACGAAGCCTGTTACCATAGTTTTTTTTAGTTTAATGAGTTATTTGCATAATTAGTGATTCCCTTACGGGAGGCATTCAGTTTAAATCTGGTTATCAACTTATCAGCATGTCAGGAGTAAGTACAGAAACTGTTATCATTGAAGGCGTGAAATTTGGTTAGAAGTGCGAAAATGAAGTTCAGCATTTGCAGTTACAGTCTTTGCTGAACAAAGAAAAATATTGGGGAATAACATCTAAGGCCAAATAAAAAAAAAGTAGTTTGGTTCCGGGTACTCGACCCCACCTAGTTTTTCACGTCGACCCTAAAAGTTTTATGTATGCGAGAAAAATAATAATAAAATCGCGAAAATCGTGAAGTCTCGCAAGAAATAGTGGAAACTGACATCAACTTAAAAAGACAATAAAAAAATATTCTTCCTATCTGTAATGGCTGTACATCTGATAGGAAGAAATAAACAACACAGGGACCATTTAGAAAACAACGGAAACCTGAACTAGACACTCACACATGAAATAAAAAAATCTACCTACCCACCTATTTTAAAATTGAATGTAATCGGAACCACACAAGTTTTTTTTACGCCTAAATATCATCTGTAAACTTCTGATTTGTGATGGATACCTACATCAATATGACATTAATAAAAGTTAAGAAAAGCACAGGGCCCAACATCGATCCTTGTGGCACCCCACTAGGAATAGGGTTCCATGGTGAATTGCATCCCTGAACAAACAACAACAACAACACACTGTTGTCTGTAAGGCAGCCATTCTTCAATCCAGTTAGCTCCAACTATACATGCATGTGCTCGTACTTTGTGGAAGGTTTTAGCAAAGTCCAGGTAGATGATATCAACGGGGAATCTTTTATCGGTGTATGTTGTTACTTCACCTAGGAATTCTAGCAGGTTTGTCAAACAGGATTTCCCTCCTGGCATTACTAATTATTTTACATAAGATAACTAATCTCAAACGGGGCGAGAGCAGTTCCAATCTTGTTTCCATAAGCTGGTGTGAACATTTTGTTTTGTTTGTGTGATGCTCTATCACGAAACGTAAGTTATTCACTCGCTTAATTCTGGCCGATTTCATATTATAGACAATTTACTCAATTGTCTAAAGGTACCCTCTGATGCACTCGAGGTGCTCAAAATTTCTCAGGATTATTGTTTGTTTGTATAAAGTTCGCACATCTTTCAAACACCGCATTTCTTAAAAGACTCCCGAACATCTCTACTATTCAGAATGAGCTTCTCTACCAGCACTCACAAACCTCCTTCGATGCACTATTACATGTAAACGCCTTGACTCGAGTTGTCATGTAGCAGTGTCAGTTGTCTCTGTCTGTCCCTCAGAGGACTGTTGAACCCCCTCAGTGTTTTCTTTATTTGTCCCCTCAGTGGACTTTTAAATGCCCCTTCACGTTTTTTAGCTCCGCTGTCAGCGAAAGCTGAAAGCGTAGCTTTAGGTATAGGTGGGTATTGAGGTATAGAGAGTAGAGTGAATCCTAGGTGTCCGTCAAACTTTTATATTTTTACTATCTACTCCGAAAGTGACAGTCGGAATTCTTCGATATTTGGTGTGCATGTTCCCTGGGGGGAGGCTATTCAGATTTGTTCATGCCAAGTTGATCTGTGCCATTTTCAATTTTTTATGATTTTTTTTCATATAATGTCATTTTCATCAACTCCTTGAAAACCTCTTATTAGATTGCTTTGATATCTGGCGTGTTGATGCGCAGGGGGTAGCTTACTCAGATTTGTTAATTTCAAGTCAGCACATCCTCATTTTTATTTTTTATGATTTTTTTTTTGTAATTTAAAAAAAAAATGAATATGTTAATGAGCATAATGACCGACGCCATATTGGAAATCAGTCGACGAGACTTTAAGTAAACTGCCACTTTTCAAAAGACACTATTGACGTCAAACAAGCAATGTAATATGTGCTATAGTCATAATTCTACGCATTGGGCGCCCAAATGACAAGCGTTTGTTCGAAACAGGGTTGTAAACTTCAAATCCAATTCTGCACCCTTCTACATAATCAGCCAGTCCGCAACATCCTCATTTGCATACTCTATCCTGATTCGACCAGAAGCTGAAGGTGACCTCATTCGACCGAGCGATTTTCCACAGCAAGTATCTTGAGTATCAACACAGGACGTTCTTGGTACTCACTAAAATCACACTTCAGACCCACTATAAAAGTGTGATGTTTTCAGATAACATGATGTAACTTGTGGTTAATTCTATATTGTCGTGCACTTTGGAATGACAGTGAACCAGAATTCAGACAACTTGCGTAAGGAAGGGCATGCCAGGCATGCGGTTGAAGTTATGGCCGACAGTTCACATGTAAAGTTAAACGACATGAACGTGTCTTGCCTTTCCAAAATGCAAATATTTGGCAAGTAAAAATAATTAAAATAATTACAACTTTAATTTGGCTTCAGACTTTGCATTATTTTTTGCGTATCTTTCCCCGTTTTACATGTAAATCCGAAAAGGTTCTCTCTCATCATGTCATCAGTGTCAGTGATCATACCGCGCGGGATAGTCCTCGGGTGCACGAGTCTGTATTACTGACTTGACTCTAAACACCGGAGGGGGAGGGACAATTGTCAGAATCGAGTCCCGAATTCCTCCGTATGCAAGCAGGACTACGCGCGGGGCTGCTTTGAGTACGAGCGAAGTGAGGCATGTTGAGGTATTTTGTTGAGAATTATAAATATTGCGAAATGTCAAGTACAAGGTTTAAATACAATGGAATGATGAAAAAAAATGGCAGAGTCTGCTGACAGGCGCCGGTCACAAGAAACACTGTGAATTAAAATATCAGACGATGTATGTATTAATCGCCGACAATCCACCCGTATGCACGAGGGACTAACCCGGAAGCAAGTCGTTGTCAGCCATACGTTACAGTGGTAACATCGTCCGAGAAATCGCTGCGTTCAGAGTGTCATTATTCACAGAATTGTTGTTTTCGAGTGAAAACCCGTCTTGAATTGTACAACTCTAACAAATGAAGACATGTCAAGTTATATTTTGAAAGTTGTATCGCTAGTTTGAGACGATTTTCTCACGTACTATAGTACTATCGAGGCTTACTTGGAAGTAGTAGGACCATACTCCAGTTCATCGGGAAGTTTAGCCAGTCCGATAATTCTTTCTGGTTTAGTTTACAACACTTTTGATCACACAGATTTTGTTGTTGTGATGAAAAGAAATTAAAAAAAGATCATTTCAACCATTTCGTTGTGTTTTCTTTGTGAAAGGTAACCGAACATGAACGAGTGTTACCACTGTAACGTATGGCTGAGAATGACTCTCTTCCGGGTACTTGAGTTTGTCGCCGTACGGAAACTAAGATGGCGATTAATACATTTCTTCCCTATATATATCTACCACAACTAGTACAAGTTGAATGTTGTTGACTTTGTAAATTTGTTAGAAAATTGAAATTCAAATTGCCTCAAAATTATTTTAGATCCCTAGTTTATTTCATTCATCATTAAAATTTTCCAGGGTTACAGCTGTAAGACACTGGAATTATTTATAGCCAACCTCAAAATCCTCTTTTTTTACTTTTTCTTGTGTGAATTTCCCAGTCATTTTTTTCTGAGATTTTGTGCAATTTTTCATAACAGTAGATTTTTGTTATAAAATGGTGACTATGGTATAAAAGTACAATACATTACCAACTTCTGTGTAAAATGTGTTTTATAGTGAGACATCATATGAAACCACTAACCACTTTATTGCATCGCTAAAACAAAACTGCATAGTGAAGAGCTGAAGACCTGAACCACTTCTACATGTCACCAAAATAAAAAATTGAATTAAAAAAAAAAACAGCGGAGCTATTCTGACCGATAGGTCGCTTGTTTCTCATCAGTCCCTCAGCGAACTGTCCATGCGTTTTTCTCATCAGTCCTTCAATGGACTGTTAAACGCCTCCATGCGTTTTTCGAATTTCGCCTAGCATTTTTACCTTCCGTAAGGAAGGTGATAATATACCGATGAAGTCTGTGTGTGTGTGTGTGTGTCTCTATCACGATTTCCGAAAGAACGGCTGCATCAATTCAAACGAAATTTCATAGACATGTTCCGTAGGGTGATGGCCAGAACTGATTAGGTTTTAGTAATAATCCGATGAATATTAATGACCAATTTGAGTAATTAATCGATCGTACGAGTATAAAGTTGGCTGCAGATTCAGATTCAGGTAGCCTTATCTTATGAACCTTATATTGAGCATCAGATGGCCACAGATCCGAAGACACCCGACGGACTCAAACCTGAAATAATACCATTGAGACTACAGGGAAGGATTCTGCTTCACTGCCGTCGGGTGTATTTGGATCTGAGGCTACCTGAATCTGAATCTGACGCCAACTTTATACTCGTCCTCTACATAGCTCTACACTGATGACTGTTTTCAGGGGTTTCGTACGTGCCAACCTTATTTTGTGTTTCCCTTGGATCAGCACTCTGCATTGGCTGGACAAACACAAAAAAAGAAGACTCCGAGGCAGGGTATTTAAGTGATTCAAACTCACAAGAAAACAATTTTTTTTCTTGGCCTGAAAATAGGTTTACAATGAGCGTGGAGTTCACACACAGGTGAAATATTTATCATCGTTTCTATTTCGTCAAATATGGACTTATCATTTTCAAATTTCACACACTGATGCGCAGATGAATAAAGAGAAATCGTGTCTTTTTAGATTTTCGATTAGACGTTTGGGAAGTATTATATTGACCGCGAACCGTCTCCTTTTTACCATGTTCTTTTCCGATTTCTCTCGATAACAAACTACCGCTGTTCGTTGCAAGGCTTGTACATAATCATTTATCTAGCTCTGTATCTCTGGATATAAATACACTCTCACATATTTATCAAGTGTAATAATCTATAATTTATACCCAAATCATGTGTGTGGTCAAAATATGGAAAACAGACCAAGCCTCACCTAGCCTGTGAAGAAAATTTCGCGACAATGTATCAATAATGGTGACCTATACATTGACCTCTATATAATAGTGTACAGTGAGGGCGCGCCACTCAACAAAATCTTGACAATTTTCCCGTAAACTCGTGGTGGGACAGAAGGAAGTTCGATACGCACATGCCATATCCTGGGTATGTTGGGGATCACGAAAGCCGAGTGAAGTCAAGGATGGCAAGCTTTCCTGTGCTGAGAATAGGAGGCATGGCGGGCATTTCAACAACATTTTTGACCACTATTACTTTCATTGGGATTTGACAAATCACAGATATAGAGCTAAATTTCTTGCATAAATCATGAAATTCCTTATGGAAGGCATTCAGCTAAAATCTGGTTATTTTTTGTCCTGGCACTACGAAAGCAGTTGAAATTGCTAAGAGAAAAAACATCGACAGAATTAAGTCATGTTTCCTGTAAGGCTACAAAGTCGTAAGAGTTGATTATATTAAGGAAATCAATGATATCTGTACATCTTTGCTGAACACCTCGTATATTCCAAGTCATAAAAGATAAGGTGTTCCCTTGTATAATTCCATTACGTTTTCGAGTACACATTGGAGCAATGGTAAAAAAATAAAACATATGTATATATTGGGCAAGGATTTAATTTTCGTCAACTTCCAGTATTAATAGACAATGTGACAGTGGTTCCTCCGAATTTTACATCAGCTATTCGTAACGATGTGAAAGGTAAGATTCCAACAGACATACGATATTATTGCTTTCATTGGGATGGTTATCTAGAATCTATGGAACATGTAATTTCGTCTGAGTATCTCAGTACACAGCATAAATCCATGGAAGACTATAATTATTTGCAAGCCAATACAACTCTTTCTATAAAAATTAGTCTTTACAAATGTAGCAAATGTTGACAGAAAGCAACATAAGCTAATTTTTGATAGTGCTACCTATGGTACATATATAGGTTTGTGGTATTATACACTGCAGTAAAATATGATGTAACAAAAATATGTAGAATCAAATACAACTCCCAGTTGTTGGTTGTGGTGATAGGAAAGGAGAGAGAAGCGTGAACACTGTGGTTAAAGAGACATTGGGGATGTTGGTAAATGAAGAAGGTTGTTCTTGGTCCAGGCAATGTCTACTATTTGCGGATCTGGCCTTCAACCATAGGGACTCGGAATAGGCATTTGTATTTGTTTTGAAATGTTTATTTCCAAGTTTGTTTGTTTACTTTTTACTTTGTAGAAAGAGACGCTTCCCTTGTTACAGGGGTTGCCGACATTCTCTAAGGGTCGCCGCTCGAGAGCGCTCGCTAGAATAGCTCATTCATTATTAATAAGGTAGCCATAGTAAAGCCAAAAGAACCAATTGATTTAGAAAAAAAGAACACAACACCAGCTTTTCAAATTGTTACTTTATTACGTGACACCTTGCAAGGAAAAGATGTTTTGAATCAACACTGATTTTACTAGTCATGACGTCATTTGGCATCTGTTTTCTCCGGTTGATTAAATTTTAGTTCAATCTTTACAAATTATATGTACAACAGTTTTTCATGCTATAACCAATCGTTTTAAGCTGCATATACTGAAATATCACAATGTATAAATATATTTAATTAGTGTGTTACTTGTCTGTGGTTAGTGTTAAACTTACCTAGTGTGTTCACAAATCACTTCCTGTACCACAGACAGGGAAAAGACTGCGCCTGTATGTATAATCATAAACAATAGAGAAAGGATCTCCCCTCCACTGTCTATTATACAATAACAAATTATTAATTAAATTTTTCCCAATAAATGACTTACAAATAGGAGCTTGACATAATGTTATTCCACAATGTTTTAAGGTGGGTCGCGGCTAATTCGGTGCGCGCGTACTTTTCTGTTATCGTCACTTCACGGTTTCGAGTGTTCTAAAGATCAGCGCGGGCTACTAATAAAGTGTCTTGTTGCGCGTTATTGCAGTGGCATAAAAAAAATTTAAAAAAAATTGGTACAAAGCTGGGAAAATTTTTAGGCCAATCGTATTGATTCTAACGTATGAAAACGGAGATCCCGTTCATTAGGAATGAGGCCCTGATATCCGAAGCAGACATTGTTATTACATCGACCTAGCCAATATGACTGTGAAAGTACAGGCAGAAGACAGAATTTCTGGACAACATTATCTTGACAACTAAAAAAAAAAGTACCAATCATCATAAATGTCTTGTTTAAATTTTGAAGTACAACTGACGCTCGTTGGGAAACCGTGTCGTATTTGCAATAAAGTTGCTTTAGGTGCGACAGAGCTATATTTGGAAAAGAACCAATCTTCATAGAATGAAAAGAATACATCGGCTAAAATTTATTGTACATCTCAGTGACGGTCGGTTTGTTTAGGTAACTTTTAAAAGTAGTACTAGTACTGATCATCATAGAATAAGAAATGTTGGCGGCCAAAATGTAATGTTTTAACTCTATTTCTATAGTGGGATAAGGTTTTAATGAGGCATAAGAATTTTCTTCTCCGAGCCCCCGGGTATCTTTTTTTATTCTAATCGCTAAAATTTGATGTAAACTTACTAATTCTCATCCAATAAAAATATCATCACCTTCAATCTAATGTACAATCCATAAAAGAATGTCTCACTCATAAAGTTAGCCAGAAATAGATTGCTTTTCAAACTGTAGAGGATGCCAAAGTAACCCTATATCTGTTACCTCAGACCACTATAGACCTCTATAGTGGTCAGGTATAGTGAAACATGTTACCCACAATACATTGATGTAATTGTTGTGTATGGTGTTTAGCATCCTAATGTTTGTTTTATAAGGAAAAGTGGAAATATTGTTTTGGAATATATGTCGAATATTAATTCTATACCTTTTAGTTGTGAAGTTTCAATGGAGATTACCATGGCAACCATTGATTTTTCTAGTTTTTGATTACACCTGTACACATTTTGAGGAACCTATAGTGTCGTCAAATAATTAATAGCGAGCCTCCTTAAGATGGAAACTATAGTAAAGTTGTTTTGTTAATCCAAAATTAACCATTTCCAAGCTATATGTCTATAATAAAAGCTGGATAACTTGGATAGGTCCTGTCTTTTTTTAGTACGGACCAGAGGGCGCTAAACCTTAAATAGAAATTTAACATGTCACGACTCCGTTCAAACTCTTTTATAGTGGTCTGAGGATCGAGTCAGCACCAACGAGGTGCGAGGAAACGAATATGTGCCATGCGTTAGTCCTCAGACCATCAAAGAATTGTATTAGTGGTCTGACATTAGTCAATAAGCATTAATATTTGGGGAGGGGGTTGTGTGTTTTTATGAATATTATAAGAAAATAGTTCAATTAAATTTGCAGGTCAGTTTTACTGCTAATGTGCTATGAGATGGCGTTAAACAGCGTCACCATGTGATTAGAACCAATAGTCTTTGTACTGTGAGGACGCTGTTCGCCCTGTCTAAGTATCACATAGGGATATTGCAGCAGAATGTAGCTGTGTCTAGTTTTTAGGTTTGTATAAACGAACGTTTATAATAGCGAAATTCTCGGCATGAGGGAAGGCGATCATAATCAAAATTCCCATACGACTTGACTACAGGCTATGGAGGTAAGAAGTCGATCCTTGTCCCTTTTCTAGGGTTAAGTCGGGGGTTAAGTCTATTAAATTAGAGTAACGACCTATCAAAATGTGAAAGGTGCGATTGTCATACATTTATGAAGTGTATTGTTATTCAAAACCCTGAACTTGAAATGTCATCTTTTGTATATTTTACCAGCACAATCACAAAAGAAGTCCCTTGACTGTATTGTTCGCATGGCTGAACCGGGGACATTTCCTCTGGTAGCATTGATCAGCTCTCCTGGTTCTGGTAATACATGGACTCGACATCTCATTCAACAAGCAACGGGGTTTTACACAGGATCAATGTATCAATACCCAGGGCTAGGTGATAATGGTAAGTTGAAGTGCACAATGTGTTCTAAATAGAAATACAAGAGAAATGACTTTGTGCATAGACCCTACTATGATTTGTGTTATTTGAAAGAACGTGTACTTACATCCAAAATATACACCCTATAACGTCTCATCATTTGTTCAACGTGGTACCCCTCCGCGAATCACTGTGACGTAATTCCCTCGTTGTCAGCTTCTAGTACAGAAGGGTTCCACATTCGACTTTCGATACAAGAACTGTGTCACAAGTGTACGTAGCACCTTTGAACCCAATTGTTTTATACCGTATGGAATAGCCAAACTTTACTTGTGTTAGAGAAGTATGGACTTCAAGAGACGTTGCAGTTATTAGAAATGTCATGAATTTGAAAGTTTTACTGTATGAAATTGTGTACTGTTTGGGAAAACATACATGCATCAAAGTTGGCAGGGTAATACGGTAGCATTGCTTTCAATCAAAGGTTTGAACGATAAAGTACTGCACCATCATTCCATAATGATACATCACTGAAATTGTTCTGGTGCATACGCATTGACATAGATTTAGCGTATACTAACCACAACATTACCGAGACAGCAACATGCGTTCAAGTAGCTGTTTGCTTTGGTGGCATGGCCGCCGAATAGGCACCCACATAATTCAAGTACATAGTACATGTTGGTCAACAAGTAAATGGGAATGTCACCTAAACGTAGATAGTATGTGCACGTGAAGTCAACCCATTCAGCCAACTTCACTTAAAATAACCGTGAAATATAACCAATTACTCGTGAGCAAATGTTCATAATACTTAACTTGTTCGAATTACTTTCACAAGTTCCCTATACATATATACACGTATCTATATATAATATCATAAACCACACAGTTCTGACCCAAATATTTCGAAGAGACTGAGCTGCTCATCATCGGTGTGTCTCCAGCTCTGTCAAATTCTGTCTCTTCGAAATATTTAGGTCAGAACTGTATGGTACATGATATTATTTATATATAGAACCTCCGTGTAAAGTGTTATATATATAGATAAAGTGTGAAATATATATATATATATATATATATATATATATATATATATATATATATATATATATATATATATATATATATATATATATATATATATATATATATATATAGTGTGTGTGTGTGTGTGTGTGTATGTAAAACGAATAGTGCTGATATCAGACTGTCTTCGTCTATATGCTGCCTGGAATTACAGCAACTGTATTACAGCACTGATTTTTTTGGGTGCGAACCCAAATATTGATATATTGCACCATGCTGTATGTACTTCTACACAACATGTGTTTATCCACATGTGATTCAATACTATTCAAAGTATGCAATATTAATGTCATTATGTCTAACAAAACTGTTCCAGTTGCAGTCATAATCCTAAGTTATAGCAACTATGGTAGCGACCTGAAGCTTGAAACAAAGTGTGTCAGAATATTGCGTAAATGTTAAACTATGACCTCAAACAAGTGCGTTCGTGTTTGTTTTATAAGGATATCCAGGCGAGATGGAAGACCCCTCTTCAGGCACTACTTTAACAATGAAAACTCATCACTTGTATTCGAAGCTTTCATCGGAGATGCAAAATAATTTGACCGCTGCTATTGTGCTGATACGTAACCCCATCGATGTTATCATAGCTGAAAGAAATCGACAATTTTCAAAGAGCCAAACTGCAGTAGCTTTGCACATGTGGGATAGAAGACTACGAAATAGCACAGGTAAAGTTTCATTGTTAATTTAGTACTCCTAGAAAGTATATAATCCTTGTTGTAAGGGCTGTCGTACTTAATTCTATGTAACATTTTCTCATGACCCGACCAACCTTACATTGCTTCAGTCTGGCGAAATAATAAAAAAGGCGCCCTCTGTGGCAGGATTAGCAAAATTGATAACGTCACTGATTACACTGATGGCGACTAAACGATCGCGTATCTGAACGAAAATTATCATTTAATTTTGTGACATTTTTGTTGTGTCAGACTACGGTGTGGTTCAAATTGTAACCGATTCGTATATTTCATTTCAGCGTGGCTAAAATTTGCCGCATTTAATGCGAGAATGTATAGGGATCGAGTTTTGACGTGGTCGGACTCTGGGCTTCCTATTCTTGTCGTCCATTACGAAAATCTCAAACAAAACAAAATCCACGAATTGAAGAGGATGGCAGCCTTTCTTAATGTATCTGAGACTGTTACTGAAGAGAGAATACGATGCGTTATAAACAATACGGAGGGTAATTACCATCGAAAATTCGACGACAGACAGAAAGCATATGATATGTTTACAGACAAACTGAAGATTGCTGTGATAGGGTTCATGAAATCTTTGGCAAAATACCTACCAGATTCGTCCCCAATACCGTGGGAAGTATGCTTCGATCCACGGTTAGGTAACATCCCGAATATATCAAATGTACCTTCATTACCATTAAATTATAACATACCATTGGAGAATCTCTTGAGGAAATAGTAGAGTTTGCATGAAGGACATGATTTATTCAGTACATTAGGCCACCCTTGTACAATATGAAAATAGATATGAAATAAGTATATAGAAAACAATCGGAATAGAACGTAATAAGCCAAATAAACATCAAAGAAGCTGAATTAAATATTTCTGATGATCTTGTTTCTTAATTTAAAACTATAGGCTAGATTCGGGATTGTATTGTCGGCCGGAAGTGCGTGACATCATAATTACCGTACGAAGACAAGTTCCATTGGAAGGTTCGCAAATTGTTGTTGATATTGTAAAGGCGACTGATCGTGTTAACTTCCGTAATGGAGCCTTCAGGTGATTACTGGTGAGGACAGTGGGAAATCAAGCCCGGTATGTGACCCTCCCTCTGGTCCGTTGTGCTGAGAAGTGACCCACCCTCAATTCCTTTCTCTAAAATATGACCCTCCCCCGTTCAAATATTTCATTGAATGAATATTTTTGAGATCACAGAGGGAGACTGTGAAAAAGATTTTAACCAAAATATTTTCTCCTCAGTGCCCCCCCCCCCCCTAGCCGAAAAGTCTGCTCGTTCCCTAAGGTAAAAGAAAGGCGGTCGAATCTTGAACGAATGTACAGTATTTCAGTTTTCCCGTCATTCAGCTGCAACATGTTGAGGGACATCCGATTCGTTATGTCCAGGAAAATATAAATAACTATGAAGACAAAAGCGTAGTTGAAAGTTAATTCCCTTACGTTAGCCAGTGGAGAAGAAATTTGTTCTCCAATGTCTATGCTTACATCCACCATCATGATGGACATACTACGTACCATGGACCATCTATTATTGCTATAATAGATCCATGACCTGACAGCCCGGCTAAGATTAAGCAGAATAAAATTCACATTTGAATGAATTGGATCACACTGACAATTCAATTTAAATCATCGTCCCATTCTTCAAAGAAAAAGGAACAATGTATCATAGTCAAAAATAATTTTTCTTGTGAAACATGCTCGAGTGAATTCTATGCCACTGAAAATTTCGTGTTGTTGTCACACAATGTTATTAACATCATTTACATGCCTCACATTTTTGAATGTCAACTCCAAAGCGAGTCTCTACAGTAATGTAAGGCTATTGTTGCGTAACTTACTACCATTGATAAGTCTTTTCTTTCACCTCAAGTCCTCAATTATTCTTTGTTCCACTTTCTATTGCGAACTTACAAAAGACTGAACAAAGACGTTAATTTTCATTGCTAATTCTTTTCAATTTTATTCGATTTGCTGAATATAAACCATGGTCATGTTTTATCATTCAGGTCTTGGACACCTATTGTTAGTGGTCTCAGAGTACCGGTCTATCGTATGCTGCTCAAACTTAGGGAGCCATCAGTAATTACAAGGGAGGAGGGCCAAGGGAATCAGAGGGGTAGTCACCTTTTATAAACCGGCTGTCGGAGGAGGGCCATATTTTAATAAATTGTGATTAGGGAAGGGTCAAATTTTTCTTCGACTCATTGTATTGCCTGACATTGCATTATTTGTTTGTGTCATTCCATTGCTGCCATTTGGGTTAGGGTTTGATAGGTTTCCATGATATCAGCATATATCAATGAAATTGCTGCTGACAACAATGTAGTGAATTAATTTCATATGTTGTCACTGGTGTGAAGAGCTGAGTGGATCTCACAAATATACAAAAATGGGAACAGTTAGGTAAGATATTATGGATAATGTTGAGATCATGACTTTGTTGCCGACTATGTCAGGAGTGTGTCAATCTAATCGGTGGGAGTTACAGCCTTCGGATCAGCCAATGAGATCCAAACACGGGTATTTATTAATGCAGTGCCTTCACACTCATCCACGTGGTGATAGTAGTGGGAAATAACCAATACCTTTAAAACTTTTAACATTGGTGGTAGCGGTGGAACTGAATCCTAACCAATGATTCTGAAACTCGTGTTCTATTGCATTTAACTCACATTTACAACTACTTAAACAAGAGGAGGGTCATGTTTTAGAGAAAAAAAAAAGAAATTTGAGGGAGGGCCACTTTTTAGCACGACAGAATCGGGGAGGGTCACATTTTAGGCAACAGCCCGAACCTGATTTTCCCCCGGCCCTCCCCTCTTGTAATTACTGACGGCTCCCTTAGACAGGTTGTCATGTCCATGAGTGATTCGTAGAATAGTGAAAGACCCGGGATTTACTTCCAGAATCAATCCAACTTCGTTAATCGTGTGCATTTTGTTTATGCTTCCTTTTCTTGCAAGAAAATACACAACACGATAGTTCCCTCTGGTTCTGGATGTACAACTGTGGCAATGGACCGTCTATGTGATGGTGGCATAAACGTTCGCGTGTCCACACCCAAATGCGTTTTCATTTGTCTCTGCGTTACTCTATGCCTCCTAGATGTATATTTTGGAAAAGGATTACAACACAATGTGACAAGGGTTCCTTCGATTGTTGCATCAGCTGTACGTGACAACGCGAAAGGTAAGATTCCAAGCAATCTTATTAAAATCTGATGACATGTAGCGAAAGCAGCTAGATGCCTGTATTTGCCTCTGTTTCCATCGTTTGTGCCGTTTGTTTTGTTCCGAGTGATCGCCACCTTAATTCACTACATTGTTGTCAGCAGCAATTTCATTGATGTAGGTTAATATCATGGGTACCTAACCCTAACCGGAATGGCAATATTATTATTCTCTAATCATTATTAGAGTATGGAGGTGTAAGGGTAGTCTCGCTGTAGTAGTCCCCCTCTTCTCGCGGCTGCGCCGCTCGGCATGCATAAACAGATTAGGGACGATAGTCACGAGTCTGGCAGCGAGACAAGTGTAAGGGGAGAAGGAGTATGCACAGTCATTCACCCATGATAGTTTAATTCTGCTGATGATAGTTTAATTCACCCATGATAGTTTAATTCTGTTTGCACAGCGATTAGCGTTTCCTGCCATTCTCGCAAGCATGAACTCGGAACATGAGGGCTTGAAATTGGCCATATTTGTTTTCAAATTGTTGGTTTTGTTCATTGTTTACGTTCTTTTCTTACAGAAGTGAGTGTTTTGTTTGTTTACTGTTTTTGCTCTTTAAAAAATATCTTTACCATGGTGAGTGGGGACGAAGAAGGCTCAACGCGGTTGAGGGGCTCATTAGTGGGTTTTCACCTAAGCGTAGACGAACGATATATGCAGACGGCAAACTATTGATATGCAAATACGAACGTAAGCATGAATAGATGCCACGTATAAATCGACTAAAACCTCATTAATCTATTGACAATATTTAACGTCTTCAGCTCGAGTGGGTGAAAGAGAATGTTTCCTTTGTCAAGTAACTTGCATTTCATTATCACAAGCTTACAGATTTGTCAATACATTTCTTGTACACCTGTTTGATGAATTAAAAGAACATGGCGATTGGTTGATGGGCTTGGAATTGCAAGCTTGAGACGAGAACGTATTGATTTTGCATGATTTGAACCATCTGTTCACTTTCCTTCTGATTCTTTTTAAATATAGAATTCATGTAATATGTTAGAATTAGTTATCAAAGTAATTCGAACACGTGCTCCAGGGAATTGTCGTGAAAAAATGGCCGGGTGCGGACGTGTTATCCGGGTTCCTGTGACACGTACCGAACGTCCGATTTTGGAAGCTATGGGTCAGTATGCTAACAATTATCAACTGGTAGCAGATCATGTCCGTGCAAATTTACGCATTCTTTCTCGAGATGTGCAGGACATTTACATTATTCGTTCTGCTACTGTAGTAAGACGTAGAATAAGGGATGTTGTCCAACGTCATCAGAAAAGTAATTGTTCGCACAAATAGGAAACGACCAGAATTTATGACAGGGTGGACTCGGAATATTGTGATCATGTTGAACACGTTATGATTATTGATACCTTGATAGCCAGTTATAAAGGAAGTATAGTGGGTTTCATAATGGTGCTGGTCGACAATAACACAACAACCCGATCGTCGAATACATAAGTCATGACTACATCAACGTTTGTTAAAGTTTCACAGCTTTTTGCAACACTTTTGGACTGGAAATCGGTTATTTGTTCCCGGCTCCTTCGCCTCATTGGTTTCATGCATTCACAAAACAAGTTACTTGACTGTGCAGACAGGGAAAACAAATAGAAAAAAAAAATGATATCCTTATGCAAATAAAATGCGACGTATAAATCGACGAAACTCATTATCTTTTGACAATATTTAACGTCGACGAAAGTGGACGTATGCAAATTTTAGAACGAAAACAGACGAAAACACATTTTAGAACGAAAGCCGACGAAAATATATTGTTATGCAAATACAGTGACTTATAAATCGACTTGGCCGACGAAAAGCTCATTAATCTATTGACAATATTTAACGTCGACGAAAGTGGACGTATGCAAATTTTAGAACGAAAACAGACGAAAACACATTTTAGAACGAAAGCCGACGAAAATATATTGTTATGCAAATACAGTGACTTATAAATCGACTTGGCCGACGAAAAGCTCATTAATCTATTGACAATATTTAACGTCGACGAAAGTGGACGTGTGCAAATTTTAGAACGAAAATATTTAGAACGAAAGCCGACGAAAACCTATTGTTATACAAATACAGAGCGACATATAAATCGACATGGCCGACGAAAAGCTCATTAATCTATTGACAATATTTAACGTCGACGAAAGTGGACGTATGCAAATTTTAGAACGAAAGCCAACGAAAATATATTGTTATGCAAAGACAGAGTGACGTGTAAATCGACATGGCCGACGAAAAGCTCATTAATCTATTGATAATATTTAACGTCGACGAAAGTGGACGTATGCAAATTTTAGAACGAATACATTTAGAACGAAAGCCTACGAAAATCCATTGTTATGCTAATACGTGCAACGGATAAATCGAAATGACCAACGAAAAGGTCAATAATCAATTGACATATTTGTCTCCAACGAAAGTTGATGTATGGAAATTAACATGACAAAGAGTAAGTACAAGTAATGGTACAATATGGTTGCGTAACAGTGCTGCTCGACTACGTTCTGGGGAGAATCACCAGAGCTTGTTGAATTCCAAGTACATGTATATTATACATGTACTTGGAATTCAACAAGCTCTGTTGAGCTATAACTATAACTATGTTTTACTACTTTTACTCTGGAGTTTCGCCTCTGACAAATAAAGGTTGCCACAAATAAAGGTTGCCACAAAAATGTCTTGTCAAATTCATGGAATTAAAGCAGAACATAAGTAGCACCATTACCGTTCTTCACTTCCACTTTGAAAGCAACCAGGCTAGACAACCTACGAACGCATGTCAAATGAGGATTAACGGTTTATTTCCGTGAATATTTCGACCTTTTAATTTTCATGGTTCGTACTTTCTAATTATTAAGTCAGTAATATATTAGATCTTAGAGAGAAGTCTCTAAATGCCCTTGCCAGTCAACACAGTTCTACTCTTTGTCTAGATACAGTGCAAAGTTTGTCTTCCGTTAAGAATGATTTAACCTGATACTTCAATATTTCACTGGACATCTCATTATAATTTGCATGCCAGCGTCTTCCAACGTTAGCCAATGACGATACAATGTTCTCAAGTTGAGAGAACTCCTGTTTCTAAAACCGCCAGCTACTGCTGCAGTGTCTGAGCAATACTACAATTTTTGATTGGTGGAATCTAACGATTTGCATATAGAATTACAGATGGTTTCAATGACGTTAAATATTGTCAAAAGACTAATGAGTCTGTATTGTTGTTTAGGTCGTGTTGATTCAGGTTAACGTCCGTATTTGCATATGAATATCTCATTAACGAGGGGATCGTAGTTGACCGTCGGTATAAGTGCTTAGGTGAAAACCCGCTAGTAGAACTAACTCATAAATAACTAAGGTCGGTCGTGAGTCATCGTATAATCAATAATAGATCCATGGTACGATAGACAACTTCGTCAGCAGGAGTGTGTGTAGCAAAACATACCTGGCATAGTCACAGTGGTAAATAAGTATGTAGGCACACAGTGTAGCTATAATTGACAAGCAAGTCAAAAGAAGTATACAATAGACACCGGTGGAAAGATAAACAACAAGGCGGAGCCGCGTTGTTTATCTTTCCACCGGTGTCTATTGTACTTATGCCCGACAAGTTCACAGGATGGCAGGATTAGTCCATCTCACCCTTGCTAGACTAGATTAAGATAAAGTACACACTGTCTCACCCCTTGCCAGGCTAGGTGATGATAATAACTGAGATAAAAGTGTACACATTCGGGTGAGGACACACACAGCATGCAGTGTTCGCGGCGAAGAAATAAGCCATACAACATTCACAAGCCCTGATATGACTGAACAACGAGACGTGTCTAATATTATAGTGTAGCTCATCTGAAGATCTGTGTAAAATTCGTTTTTTAAATGTTTACCGTTTCTTTTGAATGGTAACAGTTGTGCCCTTCATCCTTAAACCCTTACTGTGCAGTCACTACTCCATTCATGGTACAGTAGTATGACTTATTTTTAATACTACTCGCCACAACTATTTTTCTCCGTAATTAAGTTCTCCTCGTAATTTTGGCAAATTATTTTGGTCCGGGTCGTACTCTTGCATTTCATTCTTGAGACCATGGAGGTTCCCCTTCTATACTTCCATGTGCAGGCATATGGTTTCTGACTTTGCCGGACTGGTTTTACTTGAACTACAAAGGTCAACCCAATTCACACCTTCTAAGTCCCCCTTTGTCTTACACTATCCAATACTGATAAGACTTCAGTGGCAACTCAGACAAGGAGTTGGTTAATACCCGCTACACAAACTTTAATATTAGCTCCGGTAGAGGACTGCTAATCCCGTACATGTCAAACAATGTGTCAACATTATGACAGATAAAGGGCATAAGGTCGGAAAATTAAATATGAGTTTCCCAGAAGTACTAATAGCAAGTAAAATACCCAAAGTGTAAAAAAAAAGAAAGAAATAAATTCATAATTATTTGGAAAACATTTGAGGATTACGCGGTAAAACAAGACTGGCCACGCTATCGCTAGCGAAAGCCTTCGAACTAGTTTCATGGGGACCGGACGTTGAAGGAAGCGCGAAGCGAAGTGTGAGGTCAATGTGACGTCTCATGATGTATATATGATGCAACAACACGACGTTTACGTAGAGTAGAACTAAATGTATTCTAAACTTCAGCGGAAAGAAATTTTGTCGATCGGACACTGACTATTTTCAAATTCTTAAAACATCTGAGAAAAATGAAGAGAGGAAGCAAAATATAGCACTGACAGACAAGATAGACGTACGGTACGTGTACAGGAGGCGAGGCACACCATGTGGTGCACACTGGACAATGATCGTGCGTGTTACGTATATGGCATCAGATGTAATACATGTAGCTAACCAAATATTCTTGGAATGCAGCCTTTCTTGTAACAAGTATTGGAAATTGTCAGAAACCTGAGGATTTTATGACTGAATATATTTCGATCAAGAATTCCCATACTTTCAGTTAAATTTTCTGATGACCCCGAAGCAAGACATGTTTGAAACATTTAGTGCGACATTTGATACTGATAAACGAGTGATATAATTCATAAACAAATCTAAAGTTGGCAACTCTTTTATTTCTGTAATGATCATCAAATTTCAAGGACAACTGTCTATGTTGTACACATAGATCATACATCACTGCCTAGTCTAGTTCCTATACCTGTCGACTGTTCTCTACGATCTCTAGCTCTGTGCATGTTGTGGAGATGAACGTAACGCGAACTGACAAGACTACAAGTACAATCATGGAGGCATCATAAATATTTGTTTCATTCAAATTTTAAGTTGAGAAATCGTATTAAATTCTTTCCAGATTTCTCAAAAATCGTTTCCATATGTTTTGGCACTATCCAGCAATAATCCTCGTCATGTAAATGGCATCGACTGACATCGTAGTCAAACATACGCACGGAGAGAGATCGGAGACCAAACAAGAGTCCGTACTCACCCCATCACGACGTATGCATTTATGCGTTTGTTTTGAAATAGCTGGGGTGGTACTCCTACACATCGGGATAACTCGGAGAAGCACATGTTTGTGAGTTTATTGACTGTTTTCTGAGATGGGACATTGGGTTTGGAAACAGCCATAACAGATACTTCCAAAGAATTAGAACACGGAAGGAAAATAACGGGAACATCGATGACATTTCTACCAAACTCGAGATCGCACGTAGCTAGCTACCTAGTCAATCTGATTAAAATCTGATGTTAGATAGGCTGGTGTTCCTGTATTTACCTTTATTCCATCGTTATTGCGTCTTTTACGTGAGTTTTTTTCCTGGGCGAACGCCTTTCTAATGGAAAGAAAGAAAGGCGTTCGCCCAGGAAAAAAAACTAGGTGATCTCAATGCAAGGATTGCAGAGGAGAATGATTATATAACATATGATGACGTAAGCTATCTCTCAATACCAGCTCATATTTACGAGGGTGATCTGTTTTGTATGGCTCGCAAATCAAAAGATAAGACTTCAAACAATTTCGGTAAAAGTTTGCTTTCTTTGTGTTGTACACTTTCAATGCATGTATTAAATGGTAGATTTAATGGTGACAGGGAAGGCCACATTACATGTACAGCCAACAATGGTAAAAGTGTTGTAGATTTCATAGTCGTATCGTCTTGTTTATTTGATTCAATTGCGGATTTTAAAGTTGGAGATAGAAACGAATCGGATCACTTTCCCATTGAAAGTGTTTTAAGGTGTAAATTACATCGACACACAGATGGAGACATGAATATGAATGAGTTCACAAGGTATAGATGGAATTCTAAAGAAGAGCATACCTTTGTAAATAAATTTGGTACAGGTGATGTGGCCAACCTCTTAGAGGAGTGTAATGCAAATATTGGTGTCAATAATGATGAAGCGATCGATTGTATTGTTAAAGCTGTCATAATGGCGGGATCTTGCATGAAATGTCCAAGTGGTACACAAAAGCGATCGCGCCAACAACAGCCCCCATGGTTCAACCGTATTTGTCAGCAGCAAAAACATCAGGTGAAAAAAAAATTGTATGAATTTAGGAAAAATAGCACAGAAGAATCTCTGCACGTCTACAAACGTAGTCGAAACTTGTTCAGAAATACATGCAGGAAGTTTAAAAGAAACTATGCTGATACATTATCGACAAAACTGAGAAACCAATGGGAGCATGTTTCAGGTAGTGATGGTATGTGGGCCATGATCAAAGACAGTCAGAAAGGATCACGTGATAACCCGTCAATTTCATGCAAACAGTGGGTCGACTATTTCACAAAATTAAGCAACCCTCAAAATACGTCATTTGGTGTAACTTTTGAGGAAGAGAATAGTGTAGGTTTGGATTCAGATGATACGTATTTAGATATTTTGAATTCAAGCATCACTGACGAGGAAATCATGAAAGTGGTATTAAGATTGAAAAACGGCAAATCACCTGGTCCAGACGGCATACCGTCAGAATTTTTCAAATGTACTGTATCTACCTTGTTGCCCATTATGAATAATCTATTCAACAATATTTTTGATACAGGTAATTTCCCTAAAGGATGGTCACGTGGTGTTATTATCCCATTGTACAAAAAAGGTTCCAAATCAGATCCCAATAATTATAGGGGAATAACCTTATTAGACGTGTTTGGGAAAATATTCTGCAGTGTTTTAAATGATAGGTTATATAGATGGGCTGAAAACACTAATGCTATTTGTAACGCCCAAGCTGGATTCCGTAAAGGGTATTCAACAATGGACAATATCCTTTCTTTACATGCTATGATTCAGAACTACCTCAGAAGAAGGAGAGGGAAATTTTACTGCCTGTTTGTGGACTTTGCAAAAGCGTTTGATTCCGTTAATCACAAATGTCTGTTTTTTAAACTTCAGTCTATTGGCCTCTCTGGCAAAATGTATAACGTAGTCAAATCCATGTATAGTGATGTCAAATCATGTGTGCGTTTAGATGGGGGAGTGTCAGATTATTTTAATTGCAACATTGGTGTAAGACAAGGAAGTGTTTTAAGCCCTGTGCTATTCTCCTTTTTCATTGATGAATTGTATCGCATGATTAAAACTGTTGGTGTTAGGGGTATACAATTAACACAGGAAATGTATGATTTATTTATCTTACTTTATGCAGACGACATTATACTCTTCGCAGACTCTGTCATTGGTTTGCAAAGATTGATTCACGTACTTGCTGAATTTTGTAACAAGTGGAAACTCCAGATAAACACGGACAAAACAAAGGTTGTAGTATTCCGCAAAGGGGGTCATAATGCAAGGAGTGAAACTTGGAAAATGAATGGAAAGGTCATTGATGTTGTAACATCATACAAATATCTTGGTTTATTGTTGTCATGTAGGAACACATGGACAAAAGCTGTAGGTAATTTAGCCGCTCAGGCACGGAAAGCAATGTATTCAATTTTTAAGTTCGAACGAAAAGTTGGTACCGTCAAACGTGATGTTTATTTTAAACTGTTTGATTCTCTTATTGCACCAATATTATTGTACGGAACTGAGATTTGGGGATATAAGCAATATGTTATAACAGAAAGGGTACACTTAAAATTTTGTAAACATTTTTTAGGCGTTACCCAAAGTACTCCAAATGAAGCTGTACTTGGGGAGTGTGGAAGATATCCCTTGTTTATTAACTCAATTACAAAATGCATTAAGTATTGGTTACGCCTTACTGGGCTCTCAGATGACAGACTAGCCGCGCATGCATACAAGCTCATGTTTAAAAATGACGAAAATGGTCACTCATCATGGGCCACAGAGATCAAACATGTCCTTTGCTCATATGGCTTTGGCATAGTTTGGCTTCATCAAGGTGTAGGGGACATGGCATCGTTCATTTCGGAATTCAAACAACGTGTAACTGATGTTTACAAACAGGAATGGTATAGTGAAATATGCACAAAAGACAGACTCAAAACATATCGTAATTTCAAAAGTATGCTGGAGCCGGAGAAATACTTGATGGAGATTACAGATTTAAAGTATAGACATGCGTTAGCCAGATTGAGATGTTCATGTCTCGGTTTAAGAGTTCAAGAGGGTATTTATACTGGTGTTGACATTGATAACAGAATCTGTGAAATTTGTACACAGGGTATAGAGGATGAATACCATGTCATATTTGTATGTCCACTGTATCAGAACTTGAGATATCTTTTACCTCAGTATTACTATATTTTTCCTACAGAAGATAAATTTTGTACATTAATGAGGTCAGAGTCACAAACAGTTTTACGAAATCTCGGTAAATTTGTGTTTAAAGCCATTAACTTGAGAAAAGAATATTTTCTGTAAAATTGTTTCAATGAGTGTATAGAACGTTTACTTTCTTTTTTTTGTTTATCCTGTTCATATTTCTATATTGTTAAAATTGTATTATGTATTGTGTCATATTGGCCGGTGGCCTTAAGACAAAATAAATACTATACTATTTTGGACAAGGATTTAATCCCGGACCTTATTATCATCAATTTCGACACAATATGCCAGTGGTTACTTCGAATGTTACATCAGCTATACGTGGCAATGTGAAAGGTAAGATTCCAGCAGACATATGATATTACATGTATTGTTATAATTACAAGGAGTCTCTACACAGTCATTCATCCTTTGAACCTCAGACCACTAAAAGAATTCGAATTATTTTAGTGGTATTAGTTTGAACCCATGATAGTTACCGATGTTTGCATATAGCGATTAGCGTTTCAAAAAACTGGAAACATTACATAAAAAATAATCTCATCATGCTGTACAACTGATTGGAAAAACAAAAACAGACATTCAAGACAACAAAAATACACTACCTGAAATTAAAACTGTGTAAAATGTCCCGATATTAGAAACATACTAGTAAAAAGGTTCACGTGCAAAAAGGTAAAATATGTAAAATCACAAAATGTACTGAGTTATAAAACGACTTAAAATGTAAGTTTTCAAACTGCTTTTAAAACTGTTGAATGAAGAAGCAGCTCGGGTCGGTGATGGCATGCAAGGCATTCCATAGAGACGAGGGGCAGAGATTGAAAAAGCTCAATTACCATAATACATAGTATTGCCAATAGGCTAGTGTAAATACATCGACCCGTGGTGTATTTTCGATGCATTCATTATTGTTTGGTGATATTTATTTCTAGTACGCGGAACACGGAATAGGATTTGTTGGGGAATGTTCTGCCCTCACCTAAGCTTCGTGACCTGAAAATTATTTCATGGAATGTTAACGGAGGGTTTGCAAGTAAATGGCATGGCACAGCTTTTAGAAACTTCATATGACCTGATATTTCTGTCTGAATGCTGGACAGACAAGGATTATGAATTACAAACGGATGGTTTTAAATCTTTTGTTTTCCCTAGGCTAAAAGTAAAATCAAAACAGGGTGGAGGATCTATCATTGTGATTAGGGACGAGTTTATTCCCCTTGTGTAATGTATATTTTGATACAATTACATGGCTAAAATTAGATCAAGCCTTATGCCAAGATGCTAAGGATATTTATTGCGCATTTGTATATTTACCACCAACTGGCTCAACTTTCTATAGGTATTATGACTGTGATATTTCTACGAACTTGAAAACCAAATTGCAACTTTTCAAACTTCTGGCAAAGTTATTGTTATTGGCGATACAAATAGTCGAACTAGAACGTGCGATGATTTCATAACGTACGATAATTTGTATGATTCAGTCAACCCCAGAGATGTCTTTACATACCACAGTGACGTAACTTTACCTATACGTTAATATACTATATATACTAGGTTAATCAATTTATGCAAGTCGACTGGTTTGCGGATTTTGAATGGTAGACATACGGGTGGCACTAGTAATGACTTTACATTCAATGGGGCACGTGGAATGAGTGTAATTGACTATGTGTTGACCACACCAACATTTTCCCTATTATTAGTAAATTTATTGTGTGTAACTTTAATGAATATTCTGACCATGCGCCCCTACATGTGGAATTGGCAGTCAGCTATTTGTATCCACAAGTAGAGAACAACGAACTTAGTACAGGGAAAGTTCGTGAAGTGTACCATTGGAACGCTAATCTTGCACCACAATGTCGTGAGGCAGTACGAGTGAATCTCGATAAAATTCACACTTCTTTCAATGAAGCTGAGATTGTTTCACAAGCTACCATGAATAGTAACGTTGATAATTTCACTAGTGTGCTGAGTGGGATATTCACTCCTTTCTGTAAATCCTATGCTACCCGATCTCGAACACCCGATAGCAATGTTCATACCTTTGATGTAAATATATCGTCTCGTAATGTACCTGACAAACCTTGGTTTAATGATGAGCTAAAGCGATATTACAGAGAGTACAAACGTGCACTCAACCAAGTCAACAAGAGTAAGACTACTGAGCACCACACTTTTTTGAACGAAAAGAAACGAAAATATAAATTTTTAGAAGCTAAGCGTAAGCGATATTATTTGCGTACTGAAGGAGATATGCTAGCTCATTTGAAAAAAACATAATCCAAAAGAATTTTTTAAAAGATTCTCTCGTTCGAAGAAGGGTAGTATAGGTGTTAATTTGGGGACGCTCTCAGAGTACTTCAAACAACTACAGTCGTCTATAGTTGACACTGAGACTGCGGAAGAATATGCTATCGATGAACAAAACATTGTATTTGATGAACTAGAGGTCAGTATTACACAGGACAAGTTAGAGAATGCTATTGGCAAGTTAAAACGTGGGAAGAGTCATGGGCCAGACTGTGTTATGAATGAATTTTTCATTGAATGTAAAGATTTTATCGTTCCAATTTTAGTTAAGATCTTTAACTGTGTGTCAGATAAAGGTTTTTTTCCAGAAAGTTTGGTCATCGGCAGTAATTGTGCCAATATTTAAAAAGGGTGATGCCAAAGATCCCAGCAATTATCGTGGTATTAGTTTAGTAAGTCATTTAGGTAAACTTTTCACAGCCGTAATTAATCAACGTTTGCTTCGTGACATTGTCATCGAACCAAGATGTTATTACCGATGCCCAGTTTGGCTTTATGCCTGGCTTGAGTACTGTGGATGCAATATTTGCTTTGAACAATTTTATTGCTAAATCTTTGTCAAATAGAAAACGTTTATATTATGCATTTATAGACTTCAAGAAGGCTTTTGATTCTATAAACCGATACAAATTGTGGTATAAACTATCAAAAATAGGTATAAGGGGAAAAATCTTGAAAATAATTCGGTCTATGTACATTTACTTCAATGTCAGGTCTTGTGTCACAGTAAATGGCTTCCAGTCAGATTTTTTCTCTTGTACTCTTGGGTTAATGCAAGGAGAACCCTATTCTATTTTCATTGTATAGTAATGACTTGGAAATGGGGTTCTTGACTAACGATTGTATTCCCTTTGATTGTAAATTCTTGAGTCTTTTTCTTTTAATGTATGCTGACGATTTGGTACTATTTTCTGAAAGTGTTGAAGGGCTACAAAGCCAGTTGGACTATCTTTGTAATTACTTCCGTGAATGGGACCTTGAAGTAAATATTAAAAAACAAAGGTCATGGTTTTCAGGAAGGGTGGTAGGGTGAGAAATTTTGAGCAATGGGTCTACAATGGTCAAATTCTTGAAATAATTGATAGATTTACATACATTGGCATTCTACTTTATTATAATAACAGATTTTGGATGGCTGAAAAACAAATATCGGATCAAGGTAGAAAGGCTTTTGTCATGAATACAAGTTCTCTTTACTTTGAACTCACTCGACCTATACTTATGGCGACCTCAAACACACTTTGATCCTATTTACATTCTTTCGTTTGTTTTTTGTTTTTCTAGTTCTGTAACTGATGAGCAGAAATTGCTCAAAGTAAATAAAGAATTGAATTGAGTCCATCGATCGACCAGTGGTGTATTGTCGTTTTGATTACGAATACCCAATGCGTGTTTAAACCTGACGCAATACTCGTTATTAAAATTGTATACCGGTAGTCCATGTCTGTGTTAATTGATTCACTAAAAGTTAGTGCTCTGAGGTTGAACAAGTTCCGAGCGTTATCGTGAGCTTCTTTCACATGTTCATGCCAGCCAGGAATTAATTGTAGGAGGTATTACTGCTAGTCATGATGGCTTATGTAGGGCTTGGATGATGTCCTGAAAACTTTTCATAAGAAAGGATTACATTTTACTATGACCATTTGAATTACAGTATCTGAGTTAGAATTGCTTTTGTAATTGGTGGCATTCCACCATTGTTGTACTGCAACATCAGAACAGGAGGGCGCCCTCCTCATAACATTTACAATCTTCAAAAATACAAATAAGGGGTAAAATGGTGTCATTGCTTATGGCTTATGCAGTGTTGGCGTTGCAGAAGGGTTGGAAGCAATTTGTCACGGATTTAACATAAAATCGACCTCTAATTCACAGATGCAATGTCTTTTTATAGCTAAGGTAGCCATCAGTAATTTACTAATTACAAGGGGAGGACCAGGTAATTAGGGGTGGGTCACTTTTTTACAATTCGGTCCTCGGAGAGGGCTTACTTAGAAAATTGAAAATAGGAGAGATCACATTTTACTTTGACTCATTTTTATCTAACTTTGCATTAATTTGTTATTTGGGCCTGATCCCACTACTTCCACCCGTTCCCAACTTGATCCTACTGCTACCATATCCCACCACTGCCACCACTGTAAAGTAGTAATGTCATAACATATCAGTGAAATACTGTAAATTAACTGATAGTTGTGATGTAAGGAGAGGAGCAGGTCTCACTGCGTGGCAAGATATTGGGGATAATGTGGCGGAGCCGAGATGTTGACCTCAGTCCTGAGGTTGTCAGTGGTGTGCTCATCGAGTCTTTGGGGGTCCGAGTTCTGTCTTTCAGCTCAGCCAATGACATCCAAATGCAGGCATTGATTTAATACAAACATGAACTCCCTGTGGTGGTAATAGTTGCAAACAAATAAATGCCTTTAAAAATTATCAATGTGGTGGGATATTACTACAGACAAATTCCCTGTCTCTATAGTGGGATTTGAACCCAGGACCTCCTGACTACTAATCTTGAACAACTGCACCACAGGGAGGTGGTGTTAAAATGTTTTTTTTTTCATTGAATTGTTTGAACGGGGGGGGGGGTCACATTTTAGAGAAAGGAAACTGAGGGTGGGGGTCATTTTTTAGCTCAACGGACTAGGAGAAGGGTCACGTTTTATGCCACATACCGGGCTTGATTTCCTCCGCTCCCGTGTAATTACTTATGACTCCCTAAGCTATTGAGCGATTTTTAGCAAATATTTATTTGGCTGTTTTATGAGAAAAAAAAATTGAACACCCCAGTTACAGCTTAAATATAACATCTGTTAACAATGGGTCAAACTAAAGAATACTCCGAGTCCACAATATTATTTTACAATCTCCTCACTGGCTTTTTTCGGAAACGTGTTTTGTTTAAACCGTAGAAAGTCGGCCTCGACTGCTGAGGAGACGTACTATACTATAAGCTTAATTGAGGTATACTGTGATTTCGACGAAGTTTGGGGCCTCAATGTTCATTCGAAAATTTGAACTTTGTTCACTTTAAATGTATATTTTCCTTTTCTCAGCACATCCACAAGATAAGCCCCTTGACTGTACTGTTCGCATGGCTGAACCGGGAACATTTCCTTTGGTGGCATTGCTCAGCTCTCCTGGTTCTGGTAATACATGGACTCGACATCTCATTCAACAAGCAACGGGGTTTTATACAGGATCAGTGTATCATCACCAAGGGCTAGGTGATAATGGTAAGTTTAAGTGCACAATGTGTTCTAAATAGCAATACAAGAGAAGTGACTTTGTGCAAAGACCCTACTATGATTTGTGTTATTTGAAAGAACGTGTACTTACATCCAAAATATACACCCTATAACGTCTCATCATTTGTTCGACGTGGTACCCCTCCGCGAATCATTGTGACGTAATTCCCTCATTGTCAGCTTCTAGTACAGAATGGTTCCACATGATGAAATTTATCAAATACACATAATAGAATGCCAGATAATGCTCAATGTACACAAACACACATGCTTGATCACCTGCGGCCTCATAATTAAATATTGGCAAAGTTACACAAATTGTGCATTTAATATTGAGGCGATTCGCAGCAAGAAATGTTGCCAAAAATATGCTAGGTAAACGACTGCTCAAGCAAGGCAAATTGCATTGCCCTAGAATGTTTGCTGGGCATACAGCACAGAATAGTGTGCCTATTGTGACCTACAATCATAGTAAGGGTGTGTTCATTTTTAACTTCCAGGGAGGGGGGGGGGGTTAGTCATGAAATTTCCCCAAGAATATAGGGAATTCCAAAAAACTGTTTATGTAACAACTAACAGTCGTTACTTGTACTAAAATGGCTACCAACCCTTCCGCCCCCTTCCTTCTTGACCTGGTGTACCTGCATTTGAAGCTTCACTGTCATCATCTCTAATGGCGGGCCGTTGAGATCTAGCCTCAGTTACCCAGACTCTCGCCGTTGAGGGCATAACCCCCGTGCGAGATGGGTTATGCCTTCAACGGCGAGAGTCTGGGTAACCGAGGCTAGTTGAGATGAGTTAATGTGTTATTATCATTAACGAAAACATTAATACGTTCGCTCGCTGTTTCTATGATACAACTGATAGCATTGTTTTGTTATGGATGGAAGTCTTTGGTATTCTACCTCTTAGATTGTCAGATACGTTGTTTCACTCCGGCCCCTCACCGGCCTCAGCTCACGTTGACCTATGTGTGAGGGCATCCTGTGACGACGTACCCTACAGACTATCTACTACTCTGCATGGCTAGTTTGAATCTATATGCTATTGTGATTAGATATATCAGGATTCTGTCTCCCTGGTTCTAAATACCAATCCATTTCGAAAAAATGTTCTTAAGCAAAAAGGAAGATCATTATTAATACTAAGGTCGAGGAAGTATAGAAAAACGACAGACTCATGATGAAGATATTGATGTTCGGCCATGGCCATTGGGGGTGCTATATACAGATCATCACCCATGTCAAGTCGATGAACATGTGATACAATTTCTATTACTTTGTAAAAGCTGTACATCACAGAGGGACTGCGGGTTGTATTATATTTGTTTAAACTAGTGACTCGAAACTTTGGATTGGGTTTACGTATTTAAGGGAATGTTGAGGCAGAGAAAAAGACCGATGTTTAGGGATTTTTCAAAACATACCCGTTCACCTTCTTATGGAAGCACTCCTCATTACTTTATAGCTTGTCATTAAATATCCCAGGACATTTATACTTTTTGAATTATGTCCCTAAACGAAAGCACTCTAATTTTTCTCAGGGTATCCGGGCGAGATGGAAGATAAGTATGCCGGTACAACTCTAACAATGAAAACTCATTACAAGTTTTGGAAGATGCCAGAGGAGCTGCAAAAGAACGTGACCGCTGCCATTATACTGATACGGAATCCATTTGATGTAATCATCGCGGAAAGAAATCGAAAACAATCGAAGAGCCAGCTCGGTACAGCATCATGGGAAAGCAACCTAAAATATAGCAAAGGTAAAAATATTATGTTAATTAATAATTTTGATTGTAACTGTATAATGGTCCTTGTAAATAATACTACATATAAAATACTATTTCATGTGTTCATTCATTCAAACTACTAGTCTAGCCCCAAAATTAAATGCAATGCAATCGTCTCGATTATCTTCACCTTATAGTGAAGTGGATTTACCTCTTTCTGCAAGTAAAGGAAATATACTGTTCATAATTGTACGACAGTAAGGATTCAATACAAGCAATACTAAACGCGATCGTCACATGTCATGACTTTGCTCAATTAGTTCGGCAGTCATATTAGAATCCACAGTCTTTTTCTTCTTCTCTTTATTTATTTATATTTGTTAGGAGGGAGGGGGGTCCAAGCCAAACGAGGGTCAAAGTTTGTTGATGGAAAGGAAAGAACGAATGTTCCTCTTGAACTGGAGAATTTAGAGGTATTAAAATACATAAAAGATCATCCGTTTACATGTCGGTTAATGTCATAGGATATTCGTCAGCTCGAAGACCCTACATGTGTAGGGTCTATGGTCAGCTCGATGCAAACATGCAATGTTATGTGATTTGCTAAAGGAGGGTGGATGTATGATAAACAACACGGTAGTTCACTAGTTGCTTCAAAGGTCTTAGACTGTAATTTGCCATTTACATTTATGTAATTGTACATGTATTTATGTTGTACAGCTTGAGTTTTTAGCTTCGCTGTCAAGGACAGTCAGCAGAGCTATAGGGTTAGGTTGATGTCTGACATTTGACCGTCGTCCGTCCGTCAGTCAACTTTTTGTATTTAAATCTTCTTCTCCAAAACTGATGGGCCTATTGAGCTGAAATTTAGTGTGAAGGTGTCTTAAAATACCCAGTTCTGATTTTGTTCAAGAGAATTTGGGTAATAAATATGCAAAATGGGTCTTATAATATGATACTTTGATAATCTTCATCTCTGAAACAACTTGGCCATTTGTGCTGAAATTTGGTGAGAAGGTGGATTAAAATGCCCATATCTAGTTTTGTTCAAGAAAATTTAACTGGGTCATAAATATGCAAAGTGGGTTTAAGAATATAAAGCTTTGGTAAAAATGTTTCAAAAATTTTGAGTTGAAATTTGTTGTATGGGTGTTTAGGGATGAGCAGATATAAGTTTGTTCAAGAGAGATTGACCGAGTCAATTACACATGCACCACAAAAAAAGTAGAGTAGCCAAGGCTGGTGTCATGTTATGGCAGAAATACAACTTCTGCATATCTTCATAAGCTGCCAAAACACATCAAAATGAAATATTTACATACAGATAGCTAGAAAGCAAGGGCCAAATAGAAAAAAGAGAGAATACATGCACAGTAAAGATCTCAGTAAGAAAAGACTTGAATTACAGAAATCAAGAATGGAAAAAAACCATCACAGAAAACAGCAGAAAAGACAACAGTTAGAGCAGAACATTAAAAATAAGTGGGGTGTTTGGGAAGATGAGTCTGTGGTAGATAGAAAGCTACAGGAAATAAAACGAACTGAAGAAGTCAAGGCCATTAAGGACTAAATTATGTATAGAGTAACCATCCTTTAAGATTGTGTACCGAATAAAAAGTTGACAAAGTGGCAAGACAGTGGAAGAAAACTCACTATTAAGCATCTGGCAGAGAACTTAAAAACTACCATACATGCAAACAGCAGTGAAATACAAGACTTTGTAAAAGAGATAAATGAGAACTCAAGAAAAAAGAATACAGACACTGAACATACACATAACATGGAGAAGAAACGAAAGAGAATTAGAAAAACAAAGAACATAAATTTGGAGTAGAAAGAACACTGCAGGCTGGAATGTACATTGATGTAGCTTACGGAAATTCTTGGTTTGCTGGTGAATTAAAGATATTCACTTAAATCCTGATGGATATCAAAATGTCGCAACAACCTTTCCGTCTCGAATGGGTCCAAATTCATTTAAATGGCCCACACGAGCAGATGTTGCTAATATTGATTCAAGGTTTATCTTAAAGGGAAATTCGTATTGAGCCAAAAGACTCTTTGCTTCGTGTGTGATCAGTCCAAGATATAACTGAGATAAGAGCAACTATACAAAGTGTTTAAGCATCAGTATTTTTGAATCACTGATGCTAATACTGGTAGTTACCTTTTAGTGAAATTTGCTTACTGAATTATGAATACTTGTTTTAACTCATTTCAGAAGCAACCTTTGTATACTTCAGATTTTCTGCAAGGTATCACGTGACATGAGAAATTTGTTGAATGTCACTAAGGTCAAATGTAAAGTCGTATACATAAATACATACTATTTTGTCACTTTCAGAGTGTTGAAATTAAAATAATACATTATTAAATATATATCATAGTTTTATACAGGTATACTCTAGTCCTTGATGACAATACTGTTAGTCAAGTAGGCACTATGTCATGGCTGGTATGCCCAATGCACTAATACTGAACTGGCGCCATGCTTTTCCTGTGCCAGATTAACATAATCTGACAAAAGTGATTTTTTTTTATTTTCAAGTTAGATAAAATATAATATCACATCTGTTTCTCGATCCATGACTTTGAGTACTAAGACTTTAGTTAAACGTTACTTTTCACTGAAAATTTCGAGAGGATTGTGTGCAGTTTTTTAGTTATGACCTTTTGAAATCGATGAATTACGTAAATTTCCCATGGTGCCATGCGTGAAAAAAGACTAATGAAATATTTAAAAACTTTAAACTTGTTTTTTTTTTTTAAATTTTAGTCAGAATTAAACATGTTAACTTTGCACAAGTTTGATAAAATGAACTTTTTAGTGGATATGATCAAAGAAATGGGATGTTTAATAGGTAATAGGTATAATTTAAAGTGTATGTAAATAGGTTTCCAATTTTTCCGACTTTTTGCCTCCAAATGATGTAGTTTTCATGGGTGATTAAAGATTTGTATGACATTTTTGACAAAACTACGATATTAATAATGAAAAATTGATTTTTTTGGAAATCTGCGATTAGCATTTTGCTTCGGGAGTCTTCGGAAAATTGCGTCACAACCAGAACACGATCGCTGTGTCCATGTTTTTTTTTACCATGCTTGAACGTTGCGTGGTAGAGGGGGCCGTCAACGATTGAGTCTACACTGATTTTCTCACAAAAGATTTGGGAGTTCTAATCAGCCTGCTTCTTTTCAACATACAGAGGATAAGTTTCCAAACGTTTTCAATGATGTCTTAGTACTGCACAGCTCTCAAACTCACGAAAAACGATCATGAATTATAACATGTTGTGTCCTCGTGCATGGTGTACTACATACATATTACGGCACTAGCAATGATGAAGTTTCTTTTGTTGGCTGTGATTACGAGTCCTAATATTGAATTGAAAGTTATTTTACCAGATAAGAAACATAAATTACACTTTCAAAGAACATACTAATATAACATTACGAGCTGGTACCACATAATGGGAATTTTTACTTGCGGTAGCAAGGTCTTCGTAACGGCCCACTGCTCGGATGAACAACAAAAACGAAACATGCTACGGTACTTTTCACACGTATTACAGTGCACTTCCTTTTAGACATATTCATGACCTTATTGTATGACTTTGGTTTCCTTGTCAGTGAATGAAGACCAGTCATTTATAAATGCAAAATTTAATGCATTGTTCGCAAGATTGAGAGCAGTTGAATGTGACTGAGAGTGAGATCAGAGTCAGAGGTTCGTCGGGCTGGCTAGCGTGTTCTCCAGTCCGGAGCGTGTCTAGTCACACGTTGAGCGGCTGTACAGGGTGCTGTAGCGGTAGACCTCCGAGTCGCCCTGCTACCCTGACACGCAGTGTATCCTCAGTGCTCACCGTCAATAAATTATTTGGCCGTTCCTGAACTGTTCTGATTTTTTCTGGTAATGATGATTTCACAAAATCCTTTAAAGATTGACAACCGATCATACCTTCAATTTTACATAGACGTTTACATGAAATATACGAATGGTGGTTCAAACCACAGGCATTTGTTTCCCGAGTTATGTCTCAGAATATGTCTATCAGAATACAATAAAATGTCGATAATATCGTTAATATTGACGTATTTAGCCAACTATATATGGAAGGGGTAAAATTACACTTGTTTCTGTGATCGCACAGGTTCACTCACCGCGAAAGGAACGGAAGGTGAAATGTTCGAAATGTTACGAGTGTGAAGCTACCATCATATTCATATTCATATTCACTTTCAAAAGTTGACCTCTACGATCAATGTGAATATGATGATAGCTTCACACGTTCATCATCAGATTCGAAGTCTTCCGAATGGGTACAAATAAGCGTTCGGCAAATCACAAATCCTTCATTGGCAGGTTGAAATCATGTGATTGTAGTTACTTTTCACATGATTAGCGTGGATTTGCATGCTTTCTTCTTATTTTTGCCAGAGTATCCAATTTGCACCATGAATTATTGTTGTCATATAAAAAACTAATTTGGATGTTTAGTATGCCTTTCCCATATCTTTGAACATGAAATATCAATATTTGGGTGTACAAAAAAACCTGTATGAGTAATGTAATAAAATACGACCTGGCTGGGTGTGTTTTGATTTCCCGCAGTGCTGCTATCTTTGAAACCCTACTTAACACTTACACTGGTGAAATTTACACAAAATAGTGTTGTCAAGACCACAATTATCACAATGTGTGTAGTTCCCTTGATCGGGATCGGTCAACGCAATTGATTGTGAAAAATAATGGTCCATGACAACAATAATTCATGGTGCAAATTGGATACTCTGGCAAAAATAACAAGAGAGCATGCAAATCCAGGCAAATCAAGTGAAAAGTAATTACAATCACATGATTTCAACCTGCCAATGAAGGATATGTGATTTGCCGAACGCATGTTCGTACCCATTCGGAAGTACTTCGAATCTGATGATGAATGTGTAAGCTATCATCATATTCACATTGATCGTAGAGGTCAGCTTTTGAAAGTGAAGATGAATATGAATATGATGGTAGCTTCACACTCGTCGAAATGTTTGCCCACTACAACGGCCGGTTGAAAGTTCATGTACTTACGGTACTATATACTAATGGCGGCCTGTCTTCTTTCGCGGCGGGTGAACCTGCGCGATCACAGAAACATGTGTAATGTTACCCCTTTCATCATGTTCATATATAGTTGGATAAAATACGTCAATATTAACGATATTATCGACATTTTATTGCATTCTGAGACATAACTCGGGAAACAAATGCCTGTGGTTTAAACACATGTCAGCGTACACATATTGTGTAGTCAGTAAGTCGATTATAATCCAACTAAACTAAATAGTACTACTGTTACGGTGTTACGATCTCAATGGGACAACTACTTTCGAAATTTCGACCCAATGTTTTCCTTCATCTGCTGATTTTAAATATCTACTTTTTATTATCATAACTTACCAGTCAGTATTATTTAGTCTGTCGACAATAACATCGTCAACAACCATTATGCATGTCTGCAGCTGGGGATTGCTGTTTGGCTGTAGTCGTGGTTTTGGTAGTGGATCATATAGAAACGGTACAATACCAATCTGATTAAAATCCGATGTAGATGTTGGCTAATCGTTCATTGCTATTTTACCTTCGTTATTTTGCCTGAATTGACCTTCTTGGTACATGTTTACATTTTCAGAGGAGGCGATCAGGCTAAAAACGTAAACATGTACTAGGAAGTCAATTCAAGCTAAATAACAATGGTAAGATAGCAATGCACGATTAGCCGACATCTACATCGGATTTTTAATCAGATTGGGTACAATACAAGCATCCCCCACTACCGCATCATCGTTGTCATCACTAGTACTAGTACTCCATTTATTGTTGTCATTGTCAATTTTGACTTCTAAATAGTGGAACATGGTTCCACTAGAATGGCTATCCCATGTTATGCAATCGGACATATTTGAAGTTGGTTCTGGTTGTGACGTCATGAAATACATAAACAACTTCGGCAATTTCCGGAATTTTTCCAAAAAAATCAATTTTTCGTTATTAATATGGTACTTTTGTCAAAAATGTCATACAAATCTTTAATCACCTATGAAAACTTCGTCATTTGCAGGCAAAAAGTCGGAAACTTTGGAAACCTATTTACATACACTTTAAATTGGACATATACAAAAATGCAAATTTTGTGGTTTTCGCACTTTTTTGGCAAAATTTCACGAAAAAGCCACTTTTTTCGACATTCAAATTGCTGTACTTCTAAAAGTTCTCGATGGATTTTGAAAATTTGTTTTTCTTTTTTTCTTATCCATAATATTTCAAAATCCATGTACTGCAATAAAGCTAAATTGATTTGAAATTTTTGCTTTGAACTCCCTAATATAAATTATATATATATATTTCTATTACAGAGTGGTTAACATATGCCAGATTCCTTGCACAAAAATATATGGAACGCCCTCTAACCTGGCTGACGTCAGGGATTCCTATTCATGTCGTCCATTACGAAAATCTCAAACAAAACAAAATCCACGAACTGAAGAGGATGGCAGCGTTTCTAAATGTATCCGAGGCTGTAACTGAAGAGAGAATACGATGTGTTATGAACAATACAGAGGGTAATTACCATCGAAAATTCGATGACAGACAGAAAGCATATGATATGTTTACTGACAAAATGAAGGCGTATGTAATATCGAATATGAAAACTTTGGCCAAATATCTACCAGATTCGTCCCCAATGCCATGGGAATTATGCTTCGATCCACGGTTAGGTAACATCCCAAATATATCAGATATCGCTCCAATACGATTGAATTATACGATACCATTGTCAGAGCTTCAAGAGAAGAGACGGAAAAAACGTCTGTAATAAGGACAATAGCGAGTTAACAGACAACGGAATATGATTGGGTTGGCGGAGTCATTCAATCCATGTTAGCGAAGTGGTGTTTCCTTTGAGGGAGGGGATGGGGGAGTACTGAACAGTAAAAACATATTGAAGTATTTAACGATGGCCTAATATTGCAATATTAGTTTGATATTCACTAATATCAAGACTTGTTCCAGTGTACAGATGTGCACCAGTATCAGGAACAGTATAAATATGTCAATAACTGGTAAACAGTCAATGGAAGGCGATATACTTTAGTCACACTGCATGGATGCCTTGAAGGCATCCACCAATCCAGATGTAAAAATGAGTTCCAGGAAATGTGTGTATTTGAATGAGGTAATGATTTGAAACCAGGTGTTATTTGTTGTGTGCTTTCCACAGGGTTGCTGTGTGTTGGTTGTAGTATGAGATATGTATCAGGCCTGATGTATAGCCAGTATCAGGCCCCAAGCAAGTTTAAAACATGAATTTGAGGCGAAGTTCTCTTTTCTCCGTTCCTGTAGTGGGCGGATGTTATTTCCTATGAACATGACTGTCTTGATCTGTAGTTCTTTTTTTTATATAAATCTTGCTGATTGCCTTAGTATGCATTCTAGTTTGTCTATATCTGATTGTGATTATGTGTCCCTATAATTGCACCGTATTCCATGGTTGATCTGACGAGTGAGATGTGTGCTGTTTTTCTGCAGGTACGTCTTGATACAGTACTTTCATTTCTCCTTAGAAAGCCCTGGATGCAAAATGTAACGGTCACACCACTACGATCGATGTAATGTAAAAACATGATGATAAACATGAATTTTCAACCTTTTAAACCTGTTTACTGAGATGATGGTTAACATACCAAAACGCTACCAGAAACTCAGCACTCAATGTCACATAGAATTCATTTTTTACCTCCCGTAAGGGTACGGGAGGTATTAAAAGGGGCATGTGTGTCTGTGTGTGTGTGTCTGTCTGTCTGTCTGTCTGTCTGTGTCATAATTTTCTAAAAATCGGCTTGCTCCATTGTAATGAAATTTGGGATATATAATCTTTAGGGTAATAGCAAGACCTGATTAGGTTTGAGCCAGATCTGTTAATGTTTAATTAGAGAAATTTGCATATTAATGAAATCAACTAATTACGCAGTATCTTAAAAACTGCATACTTCAATTTCAATATAATATAGTATATTCGTTAAACATAACAACATACATTTGTCCTATAAAATTCGTTGATGTATCTTACAGCGTTAATGAATAATTTGCTTAATTAATTATTTTTGGTAATTAGGCTACATCTTAAGAATACATACTTCAAATTCAACAATTTAGTACATACGTTAACCATAAGAAAACACATATGTCCTGTCAAGTTTGTTGATGCACCGTACAGTGTTAATGAATAATTTGCATAATTAATAATTTTCGGTAATTAGGCTATATCTAAAGAATACATACTTCAATTCCAATATAATTTAGTACACACGTTAACCATAACAAATTGTGTATGTCCTATAAAGTTAGTTGATGTACCTTACAGTGTTAATGAATAATTTGCATAATTAATGATTTTCGGTAATTAGGCTATATCTTAAGACTGCATACTTCAATTTCAATACAACTTAGTACATACGTTAACCATAACAAAGCGGATATGTCCTATAAAATCTTTTATATAGCTTAGTTTTAATGAAAAATTTGCATAATTAATGATTTCAGGTAACTAGGTTGTATCTTAAAAATGCAAGCTTCAAATTTCGTATAATATGATACATCAACCATAATAATACACACCTGTCCTATGAAGTTTGTTGCTACAACTTTTTCCTTTAATGAGTATTTTGAATAATGAACGATATTCAGTAATTAAGCAGTATCATACACTCTTACATACATTAACCTAAGAAAGCACGCTTGTCCAAAAAACGAAGCCTGTTACCATAGTTTTTTTTAGTTTAATGAGTTATTTGCATAATTAGTGATTCCCTTACGGGAGGCATTCAGTTTAAATCTGGTTATCAACTTATCAGCATGTCAGGAGTAAGTACAGAAACTGTTATCATTGAAGGCGTGAAATTTGGTTAGAAGTGCGAAAATGAAGTTCAGCATTTGCAGTTACAGTCTTTGCTGAACAAAGAAAAATATTGGGGAATAACATCTAAGGCCAAATAAAAAAAAAGTAGTTTGGTTCCGGATACTCGACCCCACCTAGTTTTTCACGTCGACCCTAAAAGTTTTATGTATGCGAGAAAAATAATAATAAAATCGCGAAAATCGTGAAGTCTCGCAAGAAATAGTGGAAACTGACATCAACTTAAAAAGACAATAAAAAAATATTCTTCCTATCTGTAATGGCTGTACATCTGATAGGAAGAAATAAACAACACAGGGACCATTTAGAAAACAACGGAAACCTGAACTAGACACTCACACATGAAATAAAAAAATCTACCTACCCACCTATTTTAAAATTGAATGTAATCGGAACCACACAAGTTTTTTTTACGCCTAAATATCATCTGTAAACTTCTGATTTGTGATGGATACCTACATCAATATGACATTAATAAAAGTTAAGAAAAGCACAGGGCCCAACATCGATCCTTGTGGCACCCCACTAGGAATAGGGTTCCATGGTGAATTGCATCCCTGAACAAACAACAACAACAACACACTGTTGTCTGTAAGGCAGCCATTCTTCAATCCAGTTAGCTCCAACTATACATGCATGTGCTCGTACTTTGTGGAAGGTTTTAGCAAAGTCCAGGTAGATGATATCAACGGGGAATCTTTTATCGGTGTATGTTGTTACTTCACCTAGGAATTCTAGCAGGTTTGTCAAACAGGATTTCCCTCCTGGCATTACTAATTATTTTACATAAGATAACTAATCTCAAACGGGGCGAGAGCAGTTCCAATCTTGTTTCCATAAGCTGGTGTGAACATTTTGTTTTGTTTGTGTGATGCTCTATCACGAAACGTAAGTTATTCACTCGCTTAATTCTGGCCGATTTCATATTATAGACAATTTACTCAATTGTCTAAAGGTACCCTCTGATGCACTCGAGGTGCTCAAAATTTCTCAGGATTATTGTTTGTTTGTATAAAGTTCGCACATCTTTCAAACACCGCATTTCTTAAAAGACTCCCGAACATCTCTACTATTCAGAATGAGCTTCTCTACCAGCACTCACAAACCTCCTTCGATGCACTATTACATGTAAACGCCTTGACTCGAGTTGTCATGTAGCAGTGTCAGTTGTCTCTGTCTGTCCCTCAGAGGACTGTTGAACCCCCTCAGTGTTTTCTTTATTTGTCCCCTCAGTGGACTTTTAAATGCCCCTTCACGTTTTTTAGCTCCGCTGTCAGCGAAAGCTGAAAGCGTAGCTTTAGGTATAGGTGGGTATTGAGGTATAGAGAGTAGAGTGAATCCTAGGTGTCCGTCAAACTTTTATATTTTTACTATCTACTCCGAAAGTGACAGTCGGAATTCTTCGATATTTGGTGTGCATGTTCCCTGGGGGGAGGCTATTCAGATTTGTTCATGCCAAGTTGATCTGTGCCATTTTCAATTTTTTATGATTTTTTTTCATATAATGTCATTTTCATCAACTCCTTGAAAACCTCTTATTAGATTGCTTTGATATCTGGCGTGTTGATGCGCAGGGGGTAGCTTACTCAGATTTGTTAATTTCAAGTCAGCACATCCTCATTTTTATTTTTTATGATTTTTTTTTTGTAATTTAAAAAAAAAATGAATATGTTAATGAGCATAATGACCGACGCCATATTGGAAATCAGTCGACGAGACTTTAAGTAAACTGCCACTTTTCAAAAGACACTATTGACGTCAAACAAGCAATGTAATATGTGCTATAGTCATAATTCTACGCATTGGGCGCCCAAATGACAAGCGTTTGTTCGAAACAGGGTTGTAAACTTCAAATCCAATTCTGCACCCTTCTACATAATCAGCCAGTCCGCAACATCCTCATTTGCATACTCTATCCTGATTCGACCAGAAGCTGAAGGTGACCTCATTCGACCGAGCGATTTTCCACAGCAAGTATCTTGAGTATCAACACAGGACGTTCTTGGTACTCACTAAAATCACACTTCAGACCCACTATAAAAGTGTGATGTTTTCAGATAACATGTAACTTGTGGTTAATTCTATATTGTCGTGCACTTTGGAATGACAGTGAACCAGAATTCAGACAACTTGCGTAAGGAAGGGCATGCCAGGCATGCGGTTGAAGTTATGGCCGACAGTTCACATGTAAAGTTAAACGACATGAACGTGTCTTGCCTTTCCAAAATGCAAATATTTGGCAAGTAAAAATAATTAAAATAATTACAACTTTAATTTGGCTTCAGACTTTGCATTATTTTTTGCGTATCTTTCCCCGTTTTACATGTAAATCCGAAAAGGTTCTCTCTCATCATGTCATCAGTGTCAGTGATCATACCGCGCGGGATAGTCCTCGGGTGCACGAGTCTGTATTACTGACTTGACTCTAAACACCGGAGGGGGAGGGACAATTGTCAGAATCGAGTCCCGAATTCCTCCGTATGCAAGCAGGACTACGCGCGGGGCTGCTTTGAGTACGAGCGAAGTGAGGCATGTTGAGGTATTTTGTTGAGAATTATAAATATTGCGAAATGTCAAGTACAAGGTTTAAATACAATGGAATGATGAAAAAAATGGCAGAGTCTGCTGACAGGCGCCGGTCACAAGAAACACTGTGAATTAAAATATCAGACGATGTATGTATTAATCGCCGACAATCCACCCGTATGCACGAGGGACTAACCCGGAAGCAAGTCGTTGTCAGCCATACGTTACAGTGGTAACATCGTCCGAGAAATCGCTGCGTTCAGAGTGTCATTATTCACAGAATTGTTGTTTTCGAGTGAAAACCCGTCTTGAATTGTACAACTCTAACAAATGAAGACATGTCAAGTTATATTTTGAAAGTTGTATCGCTAGTTTGAGACGATTTTCTCACGTACTATAGTACTATCGAGGCTTACTTGGAAGTAGTAGGACCATACTCCAGTTCATCGGGAAGTTTAGCCAGTCCGATAATTCTTTCTGGTTTAGTTTACAACACTTTTGATCACACAGATTTTGTTGTTGTGATGAAAAGAAATTAAAAAAAGATCATTTCAACCATTTCGTTGTGTTTTCTTTGTGAAAGGTAACCGAACATGAACGAGTGTTACCACTGTAACGTATGGCTGAGAATGACTCTCTTCCGGGTACTTGAGTTTGTCGCCGTACGGAAACTAAGATGGCGATTAATACATTTCTTCCCTATATATATCTACCACAACTAGTACAAGTTGAATGTTGTTGACTTTGTAAATTTGTTAGAAAATTGAAATTCAAATTGCCTCAAAATTATTTTAGATCCCTAGTTTATTTCATTCATCATTAAAATTTTCCAGGGTTACAGCTGTAAGACACTGGAATTATTTATAGCCAACCTCAAAATCCTCTTTTTTTACTTTTTCTTGTGTGAATTTCCCAGTCATTTTTTTCTGAGATTTTGTGCAATTTTTCATAACAGTAGATTTTTGTTATAAAATGGTGACTATGGTATAAAAGTACAATACATTACCAACTTCTGTGTAAAATGTGTTTTATAGTGAGACATCATATGAAACCACTAACCACTTTATTGCATCGCTAAAACAAAACTGCATAGTGAAGAGCTGAAGACCTGAACCACTTCTACATGTCACCAAAATAAAAAATTGAATTAAAAAAAAAAACAGCGGAGCTATTCTGACCGATAGGTCGCTTGTTTCTCATCAGTCCCTCAGCGAACTGTCCATGCGTTTTTCTCATCAGTCCTTCAATGGACTGTTAAACGCCTCCATGCGTTTTTCGAATTTCGCCTAGCATTTTTACCTTCCGTAAGGAAGGTGATAATATACCGATGAAGTCTGTGTGTGTGTGTGTGTGTGTCTCTATCACGATTTCCGAAAGAACGGCTGCATCAATTCAAACGAAATTTCATAGACATGTTCCGTAGGGTGATGGCCAGAACTGATTAGGTTTTAGTAATAATCCGATGAATATTAATGACCAATTTGAGTAATTAATCGATCGTACGAGTATAAAGTTGGCTGCAGATTCAGATTCAGGTAGCCTTATCTTATGAACCTTATATTGAGCATCAGATGGCCACAGATCCGAAGACACCCGACGGACTCAAACCTGAAATAATACCATTGAGACTACAGGGAAGGATTCTGCTTCACTGCCGTCGGGTGTATTTGGATCTGAGGCTACCTGAATCTGAATCTGACGCCAACTTTATACTCGTCCTCTACATAGCTCTACACTGATGACTGTTTTCAGGGGTTTCGTACGTGCCAACCTTATTTTGTGTTTCCCTTGGATCAGCACTCTGCATTGGCTGGACAAACACAAAAAAAGAAGACTCCGAGGCAGGGTATTTAAGTGATTCAAACTCACAAGAAAACAATTTTTTTTCTTGGCCTGAAAATAGGTTTACAATGAGCGTGGAGTTCACACACAGGTGAAATATTTATCATCGTTTCTATTTCGTCAAATATGGACTTATCATTTTCAAATTTCACACACTGATGCGCAGATGAATAAAGAGAAATCGTGTCTTTTTAGATTTTCGATTAGACGTTTGGGAAGTATTATATTGACCGCGAACCGTCTCCTTTTTACCATGTTCTTTTCCGATTTCTCTCGATAACAAACTACCGCTGTTCGTTGCAAGGCTTGTACATAATCATTTATCTAGCTCTGTATCTCTGGATATAAATACACTCTCACATATTTATCAAGTGTAATAATCTATAATTTATACCCAAATCATGTGTGTGGTCAAAATATGGAAAACAGACCAAGCCTCACCTAGCCTGTGAAGAAAATTTCGCGACAATGTATCAATAATGGTGACCTATACATTGACCTCTATATAATAGTGTACAGTGAGGGCGCGCCACTCAACAAAATCTTGACAATTTTCCCGTAAACTCGTGGTGGGACAGAAGGAAGTTCGATACGCACATGCCATATCCTGGGTATGTTGGGGATCACGAAAGCCGAGTGAAGTCAAGGATGGCAAGCTTTCGTGTGCTGAGAATAGGAGGCATGGCGGGCATTTCAACAACATTTTTGACCACTATTACTTTCATTGGGATTTGACAAATCACAGATATAGAGCTAAATTTCTTGCATAAATCATGAAATTCCTTATGGAAGGCATTCAGCTAAAATCTGGTTATTTTTTGTCCTGGCACTACGAAAGCAGTTGAAATTGCTAAGAGAAAAAACATCGACAGAATTAAGTCATGTTTCCTGTAAGGCTACAAAGTCGTAAGAGTTGATTATATTAAGGAAATCAATGATATCTGTACATCTTTGCTGAACACCTCGTATATTCCAAGTCATAAAAGATAAGGTGTTCCCTTGTATAATTCCATTACGTTTTCGAGTACACATTGGAGCAATGGTAAAAAAATAAAACATATGTATATATTGGGCAAGGATTTAATTTTCGTCAACTTCCAGTATTAATAGACAATGTGACAGTGGTTCCTCCGAATTTTACATCAGCTATTCGTAACGATGTGAAAGGTAAGATTCCAACAGACATACGATATTATTGCTTTCATTGGGATGGTTATCTAGAATCTATGGAACATGTAATTTCGTCTGAGTATCTCAGTACACAGCATAAATCCATGGAAGACTATAATTATTTGCAAGCCAATACAACTCTTTCTATAAAAATTAGTCTTTACAAATGTAGCAAATGTTGACAGAAAGCAACATAAGCTAATTTTTGATAGTGCTACCTATGGTACATATATAGGTTTGTGGTATTATACACTGCAGTAAAATATGATGTAACAAAAATATGTAGAATCAAATACAACTCCCAGTTGTTGGTTGTGGTGATAGGAAAGGAGAGAGAAGCGTGAACACTGTGGTTAAAGAGACATTGGGGATGTTGGTAAATGAAGAAGGTTGTTCTTGGTCCAGGCAATGTCTACTATTTGCGGATCTGGCCTTCAACCATAGGGACTCGGAATAGGCATTTGTATTTGTTTTGAAATGTTTATTTCCAAGTTTGTTTGTTTACTTTTTACTTTGTAGAAAGAGACGCTTCCCTTGTTACAGGGGTTGCCGACATTCTCTAAGGGTCGCCGCTCGAGAGCGCTCGCTAGAATAGCTCATTCATTATTAATAAGGTAGCCATAGTAAAGCCAAAAGAACCAATTGATTTAGAAAAAAAGAACACAACACCAGCTTTTCAAATTGTTACTTTATTACGTGACACCTTGCAAGGAAAAGATGTTTTGAATCAACACTGATTTTACTAGTCATGACGTCATTTGGCATCTGTTTTCTCCGGTTGATTAAATTTTAGTTCAATCTTTACAAATTATATGTACAACAGTTTTTCATGCTATAACCAATCGTTTTAAGCTGCATATACTGAAATATCACAATGTATAAATATATTTAATTAGTGTGTTACTTGTCTGTGGTTAGTGTTAAACTTACCTAGTGTGTTCACAAATCACTTCCTGTACCACAGACAGGGAAAAGACTGCGCCTGTATGTATAATCATAAACAATAGAGAAAGGATCTCCCCTCCACTGTCTATTATACAATAACAAATTATTAATTAAATTTTTCCCAATAAATGACTTACAAATAGGAGCTTGACATAATGTTATTCCACAATGTTTTAAGGTGGGTCGCGGCTAATTCGGTGCGCGCGTACTTTTCTGTTATCGTCACTTCACGGTTTCGAGTGTTCTAAAGATCAGCGCGGGCTACTAATAAAGTGTCTTGTTGCGCGTTATTGCAGTGGCATAAAAAAAATTTAAAAAAAATTGGTACAAAGCTGGGAAAATTTTTAGGCCAATCGTATTGATTCTAACGTATGAAAACGGAGATCCCGTTCATTAGGAATGAGGCCCTGATATCCGAAGCAGACATTGTTATTACATCGACCTAGCCAATATGACTGTGAAAGTACAGGCAGAAGACAGAATTTCTGGACAACATTATCTTGACAACTAAAAAAAAAAGTACCAATCATCATAAATGTCTTGTTTAAATTTTGAAGTACAACTGACGCTCGTTGGGAAACCGTGTCGTATTTGCAATAAAGTTGCTTTAGGTGCGACAGAGCTATATTTGGAAAAGAACCAATCTTCATAGAATGAAAAGAATACATCGGCTAAAATTTATTGTACATCTCAGTGACGGTCGGTTTGTTTAGGTAACTTTTAAAAGTAGTACTAGTACTGATCATCATAGAATAAGAAATGTTGGCGGCCAAAATGTAATGTTTTAACTCTATTTCTATAGTGGGATAAGGTTTTAATGAGGCATAAGAATTTTCTTCTCCGAGCCCCCGGGTATCTTTTTTTATTCTAATCGCTAAAATTTGATGTAAACTTACTAATTCTCATCCAATAAAAATATCATCACCTTCAATCTAATGTACAATCCATAAAAGAATGTCTCACTCATAAAGTTAGCCAGAAATAGATTGCTTTTCAAACTGTAGAGGATGCCAAAGTTACCCTATATCTGTTACCTCAGACCACTATAGACCTCTATAGTGGTCAGGTATAGTGAAACATGTTACCCACAATACATTGATGTAATTGTTGTGTATGGTGTTTAGCATCCTAATGTTTGTTTTATAAGGAAAAGTGGAAATATTGTTTTGGAATATATGTCGAATATTAATTCTATACCTTTTAGTTGTGAAGTTTCAATGGAGATTACCATGGCAACCATTGATTTTTATAGTTTTTGATTACACCTGTACACATTTTGAGGAACCTATAGTGTCGTCAAATAATTAATAGCGAGCCTCCTTAAGATGGAAACTATAGTAAAGTTGTTTTGTTAATCCAAAATTAACCATTTCCAAGCTATATGTCTATAATAAAAGCTGGATAACTTGGATAGGTCCTGTCTTTTTTTAGTACGGACCAGAGGGCGCTAAACCTTAAATAGAAATTTAACATGTCACGACTCCGTTCAAACTCTTTTATAGTGGTCTGAGGATCGAGTCAGCACCAACGAGGTGCGAGGAAACGAATATGTGCCATGCGTTAGTCCTCAGACCATCAAAGAATTGTATTAGTGGTCTGACATTAGTCAATAAGCATTAATATTTGGGGAGGGGGTTGTGTGTTTTTATGAATATTATAAGAAAATAGTTCAATTAAATTTGCAGGTCAGTTTTACTGCTAATGTGCTATGAGATGGCGTTAAACAGCGTCACCATGTGATTAGAACCAATAGTCTTTGTACTGTGAGGACGCTGTTCGCCCTGTCTAAGTATCACATAGGGATATTGCAGCAGAATGTAGCTGTGTCTAGTTTTTAGGTTTGTATAAACGAACGTTTATAATAGCGAAATTCTCGGCATGAGGGAAGGCGATCATAATCAAAATTCCCATACGACTTGACTACAGGCTATGGAGGTAAGAAGTCGATCCTTGTCCCTTTTCTAGGGTTAAGTCGGGGGTTAAGTCTATTAAATTAGAGTAACGACCTATCAAAATGTGAAAGGTACGATTGTCATACATTTATGAAGTGTATTGTTATTCAAAACCCTGAACTTGAAATGTCATCTTTTGTATATTTTACCAGCACAATCACAAAAGAAGTCCCTTGACTGTATTGTTCGCATGGCTGAACCGGGGACATTTCCTCTGGTAGCATTGATCAGCTCTCCTGGTTCTGGTAATACATGGACTCGACATCTCATTCAACAAGCAACGGGGTTTTACACAGGATCAATGTATCAATACCCAGGGCTAGGTGATAATGGTAAGTTGAAGTGCACAATGTGTTCTAAATAGAAATACAAGAGAAATGACTTTGTGCATAGACCCTACTATGATTTGTGTTATTTGAAAGAACGTGTACTTACATCCAAAATATACACCCTATAACGTCTCATCATTTGTTCAACGTGGTACCCCTCCGCGAATCACTGTGACGTAATTCCCTCGTTGTCAGCTTCTAGTACAGAAGGGTTCCACATTCGACTTTCGATACAAGAACTGTGTCACAAGTGTACGTAGCACCTTTGAACCCAATTGTTTTATACCGTATGGAATAGCCAAACTTTACTTGTGTTAGAGAAGTATGGACTTCAAGAGACGTTGCAGTTATTAGAAATGTCATGAATTTGAAAGTTTTACTGTATGAAATTGTGTACTGTTTGGGAAAACATACATGCATCAAAGTTGGCAGGGTAATACGGTAGCATTGCTTTCAATCAAAGGTTTGAACGATAAAGTACTGCACCATCATTCCATAATGATACATCACTGAAATTGTTCTGGTGCATACGCATTGACATAGATTTAGCGTATACTAACCACAACATTACCGAGACAGCAACATGCGTTCAAGTAGCTGTTTGCTTTGGTGGCATGGCCGCCGAATAGGCACCCACATAATTCAAGTACATAGTACATGTTGGTCAACAAGTAAATGGGAATGTCACCTAAACGTAGATAGTATGTGCACGTGAAGTCAACCCATTCAGCCAACTTCACTTAAAATAACCGTGAAATATAACCAATTACTCGTGAGCAAATGTTCATAATACTTAACTTGTTCGAATTACTTTCACAAGTTCCCTATACATATATACACGTATCTATATATAATATCATAAACCACACAGTTCTGACCCAAATATTTCGAAGAGACTGAGCTGCTCATCATCGGTGTGTCTCCAGCTCTGTCAAATTCTGTCTCTTCGAAATATTTAGGTCAGAACTGTATGGTGCATGATATTATTTATATATAGAACCTCCGTGTAAAGTGTTATATATATAGATAAAGTGTGAAATATATATATATATATATATATATATATATATATATATATATATATATATATATATATATATATATATATATATATATATATATATATATAGTGTGTGTGTGTGTGTGTGTGTGTGTGTGTAAAACGAATAGTGCTGATATCAGACTGTCTTCGTCTATATGCTGCCTGGAATTGCAGCAACTGTATTACAGCACTGATTTTTTTGGGTGCGAACCCAAATATTGATATATTGCACCATGATGCTGTATGTACTTCTACACAACATGTGTTTATCCACATGTGATTCAATACTATTCAAAGTATGCAATATTAATGTCATTATGTCTAACAAAACTGTTCCAGTTGCAGTCATAATCCTAAGTTATAGCAACTGTGATAGCGACCTGAAGCTTGAAACAAAGTGTGTCAGAATATTGCGTAAATGTTAAACTATGACCTCAAACAAGTGCGTTCGTGTTTGTTTTATAAGGATATCCAGGCGAGATGGAAGACCCCTCTTCAGGCACTACTTTAACAATGAAAACTCATCACTTGTATTCGAAGCTTTCATCGGAGATGCAAAATAATTTGACCGCTGCTATTGTGCTGATACGTAACCCCATCGATGTTATCATAACTGAAAGAAATCGACAATTTTCAAAGAGCCAAACTGCAGTAGCTTTGCACATGTGGGATAGAAGACTACGAAATAGCACAGGTAAAGTTTCACTGTTAATTTAGTACTCCTAGAAAGTATATAATCCTTGTTGTAAGGGCTGTCGTACTTAATTCTATGTAACATTTTCTCATGACCCGACCAACCTTACATTGCTTCAGTCTGGCGAAATAATAAAAAACGGCGCCCTCTGTGGCAGGATTAGCAAAATTGACAACGTCACTGATTACACTGATGGCGACAAACGATCGCGTATCTGAACGAAAATTATCATTTAATTTTGTGACATTTTTGTTGTGTCAGACTACGTTGTGGTTCAAATTGTAACCGATTCGTATATTTCATTTCAGCGTGGCTAAAATTTGCCGCATTTAATGCGAGAATGTATAGGGATCGAGTTTTGACGTGGTTGGACTCTGGGCTTCCTATTCTTGTCGTCCATTACGAAAATCTCAAACAAAACAAAATCCACGAATTGAAGAGGATGGCAGCCTTTCTTAATGTATCTGAGACTGTTACTGAAGAGAGAATACGATGCGTTATAAACAATACGGAGGGTAATTACCATCGAAAATTCGACGACAGACAGAAAGCATATGATATGTTTACAGACAAACTGAAGATTGCTGTGATAGGGTTCATGAAATCTTTGGCAAAATACCTACCAGATTCGTCCCCAATACCGTGGGAATTATGCTTCGATCCACGGTTAGGTAACATCCCGAATATATCAAATGTACCTTCATTACCATTAAATTATAACATACCATTGGAGAATCTCTTGAGGAAATAGTAGAGTTTGCATGAAGGACATGATTTATTCAGTACATTAGGCCACCCTTGTACAATATGAAAATAGATATGAAATAAGTATATAGAAAACAATCGGAATAGAACGTAATAAGCCAAATAAACATCACAGAAGCTGAATTAAATATTTCTGATGATCTTGTTTCTTAATTTAAAACTATAGGCTAGATTCGGGATTGTATTGTCGGCCGGAAGTGCGTGACATCATAATTACCGTACGAAGACAAGTTCCATTGGAAGGTTCGCAAATTGTTGTTGATATTGTAAAGGCGACTGATCGTGTTAACTTCCGTAATGGAGCCTTCAGCTGATTACTGGTGAGGACAGTGGGAAATCAAGCCCGGTATGTGACCCTCCCTCTGGTCCGTTGTGCTGAGAAGTGACCCACCCTCAATTCCTTTCTCTAAAATATGACCCTCCCCCGTTCAAATATTTCATTGAATGAATATTTTTGAGATCACAGAGGGAGACTGTGAAAAAGATTTTAACCAAAATATTTTCTCCTCAGTGCCCCCCCCCCCCCCTAGCCGAAAAGTCTGCTCGTTCCCTAAGGTAAAAGAAAGGCGGTCGAATCTTGAACGAATGTACAGTATTTCAGTTTTCCCGTCATTCAGCTGCAACATGTTGAGGGACATCCGATTCGTTATGTCCAGGAAAATATAAATAACTATGAAGACAAAAGCGTAGTTGAAAGTTAATTCCCTTACGTTAGCCAGTGGAGAAGAAATTTGTTCTCCAATGTCTATGCTTACATCCACCATCATGATGGACATACTACGTACCATGGACCATCTATTATTGCTATAATAGATCCATGACCTGACAGCCCGGCTAAGATTAAGCAGAATAAAATTCACATTTGAATGAATTGGATCACACTGACAATTCAATTTAAATCATCGTCCCATTCTTCAAAGAAAAAGGAACAATGTATCATAGTCAAAAATAATTTTTCTTGTGAAACATGCTCGAGTGAATTCTATGCCACTGAAAATTTCGTGTTGTTGTCACACAATGTTATTAACATCATTTACATGCCTCACATTTTTGAATGTCAACTCCAAAGCGAGTCTCTACAGTAATGTAAGGCTATTGTTGCGTAACTTACTACCATTGATAAGTCTTTTCTTTCACCTCAAGTCCTCAATTATTCTTTGTTCCACTTTCTATTGCGAACTTACAAAAGACTGAACAATGGACTGAAAGAGACGTTAATTTGCATTGCTAATTCTTTTCAATTTTATTCGATTTGCTGAATATAAACCATGGTCATGTTTTATCATTCAGGTCTTGGACACCTATTGTTAGTGGTCTCAGAGTACCGGTCTATCGTATGCTGCTCAAACTTAGGGAGCCATCAGTAATTACAAGGGAGGAGGGCCAAGGGAATCAGAGGGGTAGTCACCTTTTATAAACCGGCTGTCGGAGGAGGGCCATATTTTAATAAATTGTGATTAGGGAAGGGTCAAATTTTTCTTCGACTCATTGTATTGCCTGACATTGCATTATTTGTTTGTGTCATTCCATTGCTGCCATTTGGGTTAGGGTTTGATAGGTTTCCATGATATCAGCATATATCAATGAAATTGCTGCTGACAACAATGTAGTGAATTAATTTCATATGTTGTCACTGGTGTGAAGAGCTGAGTGGATCTCACAAATATACAAAAATGGGAACAGTTAGGTAAGATATTATGGATAATGTTGAGATCATGACTTTGTTGCCGACTATGTCAGGAGTGTGTCAATCTAATCGGTGGGAGTTACAGCCTTCGGATCAGCCAATGAGATCCAAACACGGGTATTTATTAATGCAGTGCCTTCACACTCATCCACGTGGTGATAGTAGTGGGAAATAACCAATACCTTTAAAACTTTTAACATTGGTGGTAGCGGTGGAACTGAATCCTAACCAATGATTCTGAAACTCGTGTTCTATTGCATTTAACTCACATTTACAACTACTTAAACAAGAGGAGGGTCATGTTTTAGAGAAAAAAAAAGAAATTTGAGGGAGGGCCACTTTTTAGCACGACAGAATCGGGGAGGGTCACATTTTAGGCAACAGCCCGAACCTGATTTTCCCCCGGCCCTCCCCTCTTGTAATTACTGACGGCTCCCTTAGACAGGTTGTCATGTCCATGAGTGATTCGTAGAATAGTGAAAGACCCGGGATTTACTTCCAGAATCAATCCAACTTCGTTAATCGTGTGCATTTTGTTTATGCTTCCTTTTCTTGCAAGAAAATACACAACACGATAGTTCCCTCTGGTTCTGGATGTACAACTGTGGCAATGGACCGTCTATGTGATGGTGGCATAAACGTTCGCGTGTCCACACCCAAATGCGTTTTCATTTGTCTCTGCGTTACTCTATGCCTCCTAGATGTATATTTTGGAAAAGGATTACAACACAATGTGACAAGGGTTCCTTCGATTGTTGCATCAGCTGTACGTGACAACGCGAAAGGTAAGATTCCAAGCAATCTTATTAAAATCTGATGACATGTAGCGAAAGCAGCTAGATGCCTGTATTTGCCTCTGTTTCCATCGTTTGTGCCGTTTGTTTTGTTCCGAGTGATCGCCACCTTAATTCACTACATTGTTGTCAGCAGCAATTTCATTGATGTAGGTTAATATCATGGGTACCTAACCCTAACCGGAATGGCAATATTATTATTCTCCAATCATTATTAGAGTATGGAGGTGTAAGGGTAGTCTCGCTGTAGTAGTCCCCCTCTTCTCGCGGCTGCGCCGCTCGGCATGCATAAACAGATTAGGGACGATAGTCACGAGTCTGGCAGCGAGACAAGTGTAAGGGGAGAAGGAGTATGCACAGTCATTCACCCATGATAGTTTAATTCTGCTGATGATAGTTTAATTCACCCATGATAGTTTAATTCTGTTTGCACAGCGATTAGCGTTTCCTGCCATTCTCGCAAGCATGAACTCGGAACATGAGGGCTTGAAATTGGCCATATTTGTTTTCAAATTGTTGGTTTTGTTCATTGTTTACGTTCTTTTCTTACAGAAGTGAGTGTTTTGTTTGTTTACTGTTTTTGCTCTTTAAAAAATATCTTTACCATGGTGAGTGGGGACGAAGAAGGCTCAACGCGGTTGAGGGGCTCAGTAGAACTAACTCATAAATAACTAAGGTCGGTCGTGAGTCATCGTATAATCAATAATAGATCCATGGTACGATAGACAACTTCGTCAGCAGGAGTGTGTGTAGCAAAACATACCTGGCATAGTCACAGTGGTAAATAAGTATGTAGGCACACAGTGTAGCTATAATTGACAAGCAAGTCAAAAGAAGGTCGGAAAATTAAATATGAGTTTCCCAGAAGTACTAATAGCAAGTAAAATACCCAAAGTGTAAAAAAAAAGAAAGAAAGAAATTCATAATTATTTGGAAAACATTTGAGGATTACGCGGTAAAACAAGACTGGCCACGCTATCGCTAGCGAAAGCCTTCGAACTAGTTTCATGGGGACCGGACGTTGAAGGAAGCGCGAAGCGAAGTGTGAGGTCAATGTGACGTCTCATGATGTATATATGATGCAACAACACGACGTTTACGTAGAGTAGAACTAAATGTATTCTAAACTTCAGCGGAAAGAAATTTTGTCGATCGGACACTGACTATTTTCAAATTCTTAAAACATCTGAGAAAAATGAAGAGAGGAAGCAAAATATAGCACTGACAGACAAGATAGACGTACGGTACGTGTACAGGAGGCGAGGCACACCATGTGGTGCACACTGGACAATGATCGTGCGTGTTACGTATATGGCATCAGATGTAATACATGTAGCTAACCAAATATTCTTGGAATGCAGCCTTTCTTGTAACAAGTATTGGAAATTGTCAGAAACCTGAGGATTTTATGACTGAATATATTTCGATCAAGAATTCCCATACTTTCAGTTAAATTTTCTGATGACCCCGAAGCAAGACATGTTTGAAACATTTAGTGCGACATTTGATACTGATAAACGAGTGATATAATTCATAAACAAATCTAAAGTTGGCAACTCTTTTATTTCCGTAATGATCATCAAATTTCAAGGACAACTGTCTATGTTGTACACATAGATCATACATCACTGCCTAGTCTAGTTCCTATACCTGTCGACTGTTCTCTACGATCTCTAGCTCTGTGCATGTTGTGGAGATGAACGTAACGCGAACTGACAAGACTACAAGTACAATCATGGAGGCATCATAAATATTTGTTTCATTCAAATTTTAAGTTGAGAAATCGTATTAAATTCTTTCCAGATTTCTCAAAAATCGTTTCCATATGTTTTGGCACTATCCAGCAATAATCCTCGTCATGTAAATGGCATCGACTGACATCGTAGTCAAACATACGCACGGAGAGAGATCGGAGACCAAACAAGAGTCCGTACTCACCCCATCACGACGTATGCATTTATGCGTTTGTTTTGAAATAGCTGGGGTGGTACTCCTACACATCGGGATAACTCGGAGAAGCACATGTTTGTGAGTTTATTGACTGTTTTCTGAGATGGGACATTGGGTTTGGAAACAGCCATAACAGATACTTCCAAAGAATTAGAACACGGAAGGAAAATAACGGGAACATCGATGACATTTCTACCAAACTCGAGATCGCACGTAGCTAGCTACCTAGTCAATCTGATTAAAATCTGATGTTAGATAGGCTGGTTTTCCTGTATTTACCTTTATTCCATCGTTATTGCGTCTTTTACGTGAGTTTTTTTCCTGGGCGAACGCCTTTCTAATGGAAAGAAAGAAAGGCGTTCGCCCAGGAAAAAAAAACTCACGTAAAAGACGCAATAACGATGGAATAAAGGTAAATACAGGAAAACCAGCCTATCTAACATCAGATTTTAATCAGATTGGCTACCTAGTGTACAGTAAGTATGGAAGTGCAAAGCTTAGTCCGCTCTGACCCGTGCGATACTTGTGAAGTTAATTTTGAAGTTTTCACGATTATGTTGTCAAAACACGACCTACATGTAATCTGTAAAAAAAAAAATCTCATTCTCTCTAACGATTTTGGTGTGGTAACGATCGACCAAATGCCGACGCTAGTGTGTACGTGTGCAACTGTAATCTAGTACCTTGTACAAATGATACAAGTAAGTAAGTTTGTTCGTACCCAAGAATTTCAGTTTACAATTTCAATGACACAAATTGTCACTGTGTAATGTTTGGATCGTGTTAGAACAGGTCCCTCAGAATATAATTTTTCGGGTTATAATTTGTATGTATAAGTTTATAGAAATACGTGTTTCACCCAGACTGGGTGTCTGGCCGTACGTACGCACCGGAAAAAAACGTAGCAGAAACACTGCCACTAGACTTGAAAAAAAAATATAAAATTTTACATTTACTTTAGCCTGTCCCCACCCAAATTCTTTATACTTTGTCTTTGCGGTACTTTATGCTTCGTATATGTGTATTTTGGACAAGGATTTAATCCCGGACCTTATTATCATCAATTTCGACACAATATGCCAGTGGTTACTTCGAATGTTACATCAGCTATACGTGGCAATGTGAAAGGTAAGATTCCAGCAGACATATGATATTACATGTATTGTTATAATTACAAGGAGTCTCTACACAGTCATTCATCCTTTGAACCTCAGACCACTAAAAGAATTCGAATTATTTTAGTGGTATTAGTTTGAACCCATGATAGTTACCGATGTTTGCATATAGCGATTAGCGTTTCAAAAAACTGGAAACATTACATAAAAAATAATCTCAGTGTGCTGTACAACTGATTGGAAAAACAAAAACAGACATTCAAGACAACAAAAATACACTACCTGAAATTAAAACTGTGTAAAATGTCCCGATATTAGAAACATACTAGTAAAAAGGTTCACGTGCAAAAAGGTAAAATATGTAAAATCACAAAATGTAGTTATAAAACGACTTAAAATGTAAGTTTTCAAACTGCTTTTAAAACTGTTGAATGAAGAAGCAGCTCGGGTCGGTGATGGCATGCAAGGCATTCCATAGAGACGAGGGGCAGAGATTGAAAAAGCTCAATTACCATAATACATAGTATTGCCAATAGGCTAGTGTAAATACATCGACCCGTGGTGTATTTTCGATGCATTCATTATTGTTTGGTGATATTTATTTCTAGTACGCGGAACACGGAATAGGATTTGTTGGGGAATGTTCTGCCCTCACCTAAGCTTCGTGACCTGAAAATTATTTCATGGAATGTTAACGGAGGGTTTGCAAGTAAATGGCATGGCACAGCTTTTAGAAACTTCATATGACCTGATATTTCTGTCTGAATGCTGGACAGACAAGGATTATGAATTACAAACGGATGGTTTTAAATCTTTTGTTTTCCCTAGGCTAAAAGTAAAATCAAAACAGGGTGGAGGATCTATCATTGTGATTAGGGACGAGTTTATTCCCCTTGTGTAATGTATATTTTGATACAATTACATGGCTAAAATTAGATCAAGCCTTATGCCATGATGCTAAGGATATTTATTGCGCATTTGTATATTTACCACCAACTGGCTCAACTTTCTATAGGTATTATGACTGTGATATTTCTACGAACTTGAAAACCAAATTGCAACTTTTCAAACTTCTGGCAAAGTTATTGTTATTGGCGATACAAATAGTCGAACTAGAACGTGCGATGATTTCATAACGTACGATAATTTGTATGATTCAGTCAACCCCAGAGATGTCTTTACATACCACAGTGACGTAACTTTACCTATACGTTAATATACTATCTATACTATGTTAATCAATTTATGCAAGTCGACTGGTTTGCGGATTTTGAATGGTAGACATACGGGTGGCACTAGTAATGACTTTACATTCAATGGGGCACGTGGAATGAGTGTAATTGACTATGTGTTGACCACACCAACATTTTCCCTATTATTAGTAAATTTATTGTGTGTAACTTTAATGAATATTCTGACCATGCGCCCCTACATGTGGAATTGGCAGTCAGCTATTTGTATCCACAAGTAGAGAACAACGAACTTAGTACAGGGAAAGTTCGTGAAGTGTACCATTGGAACGCTAATCTTGCACCACAATGTCGTGAGGCAGTACGAGTGAATCTCGATAAAATTCACACTTCTTTCAATGAAGCTGAGATTGTTTCACAAGCTACCATGAATAGTAACGTTGATAATTTCACTAGTGTGCTGAGTGGGATATTCACTCCTTTCTGTAAATCCTATGCTACCCGATCTCGAACACCCGATAGCAATGTTCATACATTTGATGTAAATATATCGTCTCGTAATGTACCTGACAAACCTTGGTTTAATGATGAGCTAAAGCGATATTACAGAGAGTACAAACGTGCACTCAACCAAGTCAACAAGAGTAAGACTACTGAGCACCACACTTTTTTGAACGAAAAGAAACGAAAATATAATTTTTTAGAAGCTAAGCGTAAGCGATATTATTTGCGTACTGAAGGAGATATGCTAGCTTATTTGAAAAAAACATAATCCAAAAGAATTTTTTAAAAGATTCTCTCGTTCGAAGAAGGGTAGTATAGGTGTTAATTTGGGGACGCTCTCAGAGTACTTCAAACAACTACAGTCGTCTATAGTTGACACTGAGACTGCGGAAGAATATGCTATCGATGAACAAAACATTGTATTTGATGAACTAGAGGTCAGTATTACACAGGACAAGTTAGAGAATGCTATTGGCAAGTTAAAACGTGGGAAGAGTCATGGGCCAGACTGTGTTATGAATGAATTTTTCATTGAATGTAAAGATTTTATCGTTCCAATTTTAGTTAAGATCTTTAACTGTGTGTCAGATAAAGGTTTTTTTCCAGAAAGTTTGGTCATCGGCAGTAATTGTGCCAATATTTAAAAAGGGTGATGCCAAAGATCCCAGCAATTATCGTGGTATTAGTTTAGTAAGTCATTTAGGTAAACTTTTCACAGCCGTAATTAATCAACGTTTGCTTCGTGACATTGTCATCGAACCAAGATGTTATTACCGATGCCCAGTTTGGCTTTATGCCTGGCTTGAGTACTGTGGATGCAATATTTGCTTTGAACAATTTTATTGCTAAATCTTTGTCAAATAGAAAACGTTTATATTATGCATTTATAGACTTCAAGAAGGCTTTTGATTCTATAAACCGATACAAATTGTGGTATAAACTATCAAAAATAGGTATAAGGGGAAAAATCTTGAAAATAATTCGGTCTATGTACATTTACTTCAATGTCAGGTCTTGTGTCACAGTAAATGGCTTCCAGTCAGATTTTTTCTCTTGTACTCTTGGGTTAATGCAAGGAGAACCCTATTCTATTTTCATTGTATAGTAATGACTTGGAAATGGGGTTCTTGACTAACGATTGTATTCCCTTTGATTGTAAATCCTTGAGTCTTTTTCTTTTAATGTATGCTGACGATTTGGTACTATTTTCTGAAAGTGTTGAAGGGCTACAAAGCCAGTTGGACTATCTTTGTAATTACTCCCGTGAATGGGACCTTGAAGTAAATATTAAAAAACAAAGGTCATGGTTTTCAGGAAGGGTGGTAGGGTGAGAAATTTTGAGCAATGGGTCTACAATGGTCAAATTCTTGAAATAATTGATAGATTTACATACATTGGCATTCTACTTTATTATAATAACAGATTTTGGATGGCTGAAAAACAAATATCGGATCAAGGTAGAAAGGCTTTTGTCATGAATACAAGTTCTCTTTACTTTGAACTCACTCGACCTATACTTATGGCGACCTCAAACACACTTTGATCCTATTTACATTCTTTCGTTTGTTTTTTGTTTTTCTAGTTCTGTAACTGATGAGCAGAAATTGCTCAAAGTAAATAAAGAATTGAATTGAGTCCATCGATCGACCAGTGGTGTATTGTCGTTTTGATTACGAATACCCAATGCGTGTTTAAACCTGACGCAATACTCGTTATTAAAATTGTATACCGGTAGTCCATGTCTGTGTTAATTGATTCACTAAAAGTTAGTGCTCTGAGGTTGAACAAGTTCCGAGCGTTATCGTGAGCTTCTTTCACATGTTCATGCCAGCCAGGAATTGTAGGAGGTATTACTGCTAGTCATGATGGCTTATGTAGGGCTTGGATGATGTCCTGAAAACTTTTCATAAGAAAGGATTACATTTTACTATGACCATTTGAATTACAGTATCTGAGTTAGAATTGCTTTTGTAATTGGTGGCATTCCACCATTGTTGTACTGCAACATCAGAACAGGAGGGCGCCCTCCTCATAACATTTACAATCTTCAAAAATACAAATAAGGGGTAAAATGGTGTCATTGCTTATGGCTTATGCAGTGTTGGCGTTGCAGAAGGGTTGGAAGCAATTTGTCACGGATTTAACATAAAATCGACCTCTAATTCACAGATGCAATGTCTTTTTATAGCTAAGGTAGCCATCAGTAATTTACTAATTACAAGGGGAGGACCAGGTAATTAGGGGTGGGTCACTTTTTTACAATTCGGTCCTCGGAGAGGGCTTACTTAGAAAATTGAAAATAGGAGAGATCACATTTTACTTTGACTCATTTTTATCTAACTTTGCATTAATTTGTTATTTGGGCCTGATCCCACTACTTCCACCCGTTCCCAACTTGATCCTACTGCTACCATATCCCACCACTGCCACCACTGTAAAGTAGTAATGTCATAACATATCAGTGAAATGCTGTAAATTAACTGATAGTTGTGATGTAAGGAGAGGAGCAGGTCTCACTGCGTGGCAAGATATTGGGGATAATGTGGCGGAGCCGAGATGTTGACCTCAGTCCTGAGGTTGTCAGTGGTGTGCTCATCGAGTCTTTGGGGGTCCGAGTTCTGTCTTTCAGCTCAGCCAATGACATCCAAATGCAGGCATTGATTTAATACAAACATGAACTCCCTGTGGTGGTAATAGTTGCAAACAAATAAATGCCTTTAAAAATTATCAATGTGGTGGGATATTACTACAGACAAATTCCCTGTCCGATAGTGGGATTTGAACCCAGGACCTCCTGACTACTAATCTTGAACAACTGCACCACAGGGAGGTGGTGTTAAAATGTTTTTTTTTCATTGAATTGTTTGAACGGGGGGGGGGGGTCACATTTTAGAGAAAGGAAACTGAGGGTGGGGGTCATTTTTTAGCTCAACGGACTAGGAGGAGGGTCACGTTTTATGCCACATACCGGGCTTGATTTCCTCCGCTCCCGTGTAATTACTTATGACTCCCTAAGCTATTGAGCGATTTTTAGCAAATATTTATTTGGCTGTTTTATGAGAGAAAAAAATTGAACACCCCAGTTACAGCTTAAATATAACATCTGTTAACAATGGGTCAAACTAAAGAATACTCCGAGTCCACAATATTATTTTACAATCTCCTCACTGGCTTTTTTCGGAAACGTGTTTTGTTTAAACCGTAGAAAGTCGGCCTCGACTGCTGAGGAGACGTACTATACTATAAGCTTAATTGAGGTATACTGTGATTTCGACGAAGTTTGGGGCCTCAATGTTCATTCGAAAATTTGAACTTTGTTCACTTTAAATGTATATTTTCCTTTTCTCAGCACATCCACAAGATAAGCCCCTTGACTGTACTGTTCGCATGGCTGAACCGGGAACATTTCCTTTGGTGGCATTGCTCAGCTCTCCTGGTTCTGGTAATACATGGACTCGACATCTCATTCAACAAGCAACGGGGTTTTATACAGGATCAGTGTATCATCACCAAGGGCTAGGTGATAATGGTAAGTTTAAGTGCACAATGTGTTCTAAATAGCAATACAAGAGAAGTGACTTTGTGCAAAGACCCTACTATGATTTGTGTTATTTGAAAGAACGTGTACTTACATCCAAAATATACACCCTATAACGTCTCATCATTTGTTCGACGTGGTACCCCTCCGCGAATCATTGTGACGTAATTCCCTCATTGTCAGCTTCTAGTACAGAATGGTTCCACATGATGAAATTTATCAAATACACATAATAGAATGCCAGATAATGCTCAATGTACACAAACACACATGCTTGATCACCTGCGGCCTCATAATTAAATATTGGCAAAGTTACACAAATTGTGCATTTAATATTGAGGCGATTCGCAGCAAGAAATGTTGCCAAAAATATGCTAGGTAAACGACTGCTCAAGCAAGGCAAATTGCATTGCCCTAGAATGTTTGCTGGGCATACAGCACAGAATAGTGTGCCTATTGTGACCTACAATCATAGTAAGGGTGTGTTCATTTTTAACTTCCAGGGAGGGGGGGGGGGTTAGTCATGAAATTTCCCCAAGAATATAGGGAATTCCAAAAAACTGTTTATGTAACAACTAACAGTCGTTACTTGTACTAAAATGGCTACCAACCCTTCCGCCCCCTTCCTTCTTGACCTGGTGTACCTGCATTTGAAGCTTCACTGTCATCATCTCTAATGGCGGGCCGTTGAGATCTAGCCTCAGTTACCCAGACTCTCGCCGTTGAGGGCATAACCCCCGTGCGAGATGGGTTATGCCTTCAACGGCGAGAGTCTGGGTAACCGAGGCTAGTTGAGATGAGTTAATGTGTTATTATCATTAACGAAAACATTAATACGTTCGCTCGCTGTTTCTATGATACAACTGATAGCATTGTTTTGTTATGGATGGAAGTCTTTGGCATTCTACCTCTTAGATTGTCAGATACGTTGTTTCACTCCGGCCCCTCACCGGCCTCAGCTCACGTTGACCTATGTGTGAGGGCATCCTGTGACGACGTACCCCACAGACTATCTACTACTCTGCATGGCTAGTTTGAATCTATATGCTATTGTGATTAGATATATTTTAATCAGGATTCTGCCTCCCTGGTTCTAAATACCAATCCATTTCGAAAAAATGTTCTTAAGCAAAAAGGAAGATCATTATTAATACTAAGGTCGAGGAAGTATAGAAAAACGACAGACTCATGATGAAGATATTGATGTTCGGCCATGGCCATTGGGGGTGCTATATACAGATCATCACCCATGTCAAGTCGATGAACATGTGATACAATTTCTATTACTTTGTAAAAGCTGTACATCACAGAGGGACTGCGGGTTGTATTATATTTGTTTAAACTAGTGACTCGAAACTTTGGATTGGGTTTACGTATTTAAGGGAATGTTGAGGCAGAGAAAAAGACCGATGTTTAGGGATTTTTCAAAACATACCCGTTCACCTTCTTATGGAAGCACTCCTCATTACTTTATAGCTTGTCATTAAATATCCCAGGACATTTATACTTTTTGAATTATGTCCCTAAACGAAAGCACTCTAATTTTTCTCAGGGTATCCGGGCGAGATGGAAGATAAGTATGCCGGTACAACTCTAACAATGAAAACTCATTACAAGTTTTGGAAGATGCCAGAGGAGCTGCAAAAGAACGTGACCGCTGCCATTATACTGATACGGAATCCATTTGATGTAATCATCACGGAAAGAAATCGACAACAATCGAAGAGCCAGCTCGGTACAGCATCATGGGAAAGCAACCTAAAATATAGCAAAGGTAAAAATATTATGTTAATTAATAATTTTGATTGTAACTGTATAATGGTCCTTGTAAATAATACTACATATAAAATACTATTTCATGTGTTCATTCATTCAAACTACTAGTCTAGCCCCAAAATTAAATGCAATGCAATCGTCTCGATTATCTTCACCTTATAGTGAAGTGGATTTACCTCTTTCTGCAAGTAAAGGAAATATACTGTTCATAATTGTACGACAGTAAGGATTCAATACAAGCAATACTAAACGCGATCGTCACATGTCATGACTTTGCTCAATTAGTTCGGCAGTCATATTAGAATCCACAGTCTTTTTCTTCTTCTCTTTATTTATTTATATTTGTTAGGAGGGAGGGGGGTCCAAGCCAAACGAGGGTCAAAGTTTGTTGATGGAAAGGAAAGAACGAATGTTCCTCTTGAACTGGAGAATTTAGAGGTATTAAAATACATAAAAGATCATCCGTTTACATGTCGGTTAATGTCATAGGATATTCGTCAGCTCGAAGACCCTACATGTGTAGGGTCTATGGTCAGCTCGATGCAAACATGCAATGTTATGTGATTTGCTAAAGGAGGGTGGATGTATGATAAACAACACGGTAGTTCACTAGTTGCTTCAAAGGTCTTAGACTGTAATTTATTTATGTTGTACAGCTTGAGTTTTTAGCTTCGCTGTCAAGGACAGTCAGCAGAGCTATAGGGTTAGGTTGATGTCTGACATTTGACCGTCGTCCGTCCGTCAGTCAACTTTTTGTATTTAAATCTTCTTCTCCAAAACTGATGGGCCTATTGAGCTGAAATTTAGTGTGAAGGTGTCTTAAAATACCCAGTTCTGATTTTGTTCAAGAGAATTTGGGTAATAAATATGCAAAATGGGTCTTATAATATGATACTTTGATAATCTTCATCTCTGAAACAACTTGGCCATTTGTGCTGAAATTTGGTGAGAAGGTGGATTAAAATGCCCATATCTAGTTTTGTTCAAGAAAATTTAACTGGGTCATAAATATGCAAAGTGGGTTTAAGAATATAAAGCTTTGGTAAAAATGTTTCAAAAATTTTGAGTTGAAATTTGTTGTATGGGTGTTTAGGGATGAGCAGATATAAGTTTGTTCAAGAGAAATTGACCGAGTCAATTACACATGCACCACAAAAAAAGTAGAGTAGCCAAGGCTGGTGTCATGTTATGGCAGAAATACAACTTCTGCATATCTTCATAAGCTGCCAAAACACATCAAAATGAAATATTTACATACAGATAGCTAGAAAGCAAGGGCCAAATAGAAAAAAGAGAGAATACATGCACAGTAAAGATCTCAGTAAGAAAAGACTTGAATTACAGAAATTAAGAATGGAAAAAAACCATCACAGAAAACAGCAGAAAAGACAACAGTTAGAGCAGAACATTAAAAATAAGTGGGGTGTTTGGGAAGATGAGTCTGTGGTAGATAGAAAGCTACAGGAAATAAAACGAACTGAAGAAGTCAAGGCCATTAAGGACTAAATTATGTATAGAGTAACCATCCTTTAAGATTGTGTACCGAATAAAAAGTTGACAAAGTGGCAAGACAGTGGAAGAAAACTCACTATTAAGCATCTGGCAGAGAACTTAAAAACTACCATACATGCAAACAGCAGTGAAATACAAGACTTTGTAAAAGAGATAAATGAGAACTCAAGAAAAAAGAATACAGACGCTGAACATACACATAACATGGACACTGCAGGCTGGAATGTACATTGATGTAGCTTACGGAAATTCTTGGTTTGCTGGTGAATTAAAGATATTCACTTAAATCCTGATGGATATCAAAATGTCGCAACAACCTTTCCGTCTCGAATGGGTCCAAATTCATTTAAATGGCCCACACGAGCAGATGTTGCTAATATTGATTCAAGGTTTATCTTAAAGGGAAATTCGTATTGAGCCAAAAGACTCTTTGCTTCGTGCGTGATCAGTCCAAGATATAACTGAGATAAGAGCAACTATACAAAGTGTTTAAGCATCAGTATTTTTGAATCACTGATGCTAATACTGGTAGTTACCTTTTAGTGAAATTTGCTTACTGAATTATGAATACTTGTTTTAACTCATTTCAGAAGCAACCTTTGTATACTTCAGATTTTCTGCAAGGTATCACGTGACATGAGAAATTTGTTGAATGTCACTAAGGTCAAATGTAAAGTCGTATACATAAATACATACTATTTTGTCACTTTCAGAGTGTTGAAATTAAAATAATACATTATTAAATATATATCATAGTTTTATACAGGTATACTCTAGTCCTTGATGACAATACTGTTAGTCAAGTAGGCACTATGTCATGGCTGGTATGCCCAATGCACTAATACTGAACTGGCGCCATGCTTTTCCTGTGCCAGATTAACATAATCTGACAAAAGTGATTTTTTTTTTATTTTCAAGTTAGATAAAATATAATATCACATCTGTTTCTCGATCCATGACTTTGAGTACTAAGACTTTAGTTAAACGTTACTTTTCACTGAAAATTTCGAGAGGATTGTGTGCAGTTTTTTAGTTATGACCTTTTGAAATCGATGAATTACGTAAATTTCCCATGGTGCCATGCGTGAAAAAAGACTAATGAAATATTTAAAAACTTTAAACTTGTTTTTTTTAAAAAAATTTTAGTCAGAATTAAACATGTTAACTTTGCACAAGTTTGATAAAATGAACTTTTTAGTGGATATGATCAAAGAAATGGGATGTTTAATAGGTAATAGGTATAATTTAAAGTGTATGTAAATAGGTTTCCAATTTTTCCGACTTTTTGCCTCCAAATGATGTAGTTTTCATGGGTGATTAAAGATTTGTATGACATTTTTGACAAAACTACGATATTAATAATGAAAAATTGATTTTTTTGGAAATCTGCGATGAGCATTTTGCTTCGGGAGTCTTCGGAAAATTGCGTCACAACCAGAACACGATCGCTGTGTCCATGTTTTTTTTACCATGCTTGAACGTTGCGTGGTAGAGGGGGCCGTCAACGATTGAGTCTACACTGATTTTCTCACAAAAGATTTGGGAGTTCTAATCAGCCTGCTTCTTTTCAACATACAGAGGATAAGTTTCCAAACGTTTTCAATGATGTCTTAGTACTGCACAGCTCTCAAACTCACGAAAAACGATCATGAATTATAACATGTTGTGTCCTCGTGCATGGTGTACTACATACATATTACGGCACTAGCAATGATGAAGTTTCTTTTGTTGGCTGTGATTACGAGTCCTAATATTGAATTGAAAGTTATTTTACCAGATAAGAAACATAAATTACACTTTCAAAGAACATACTAGTATAACATTACGAGCTGGTACCACATAATGGGAATTTTTACTTGCGGTAGCAAGGTCTTCGTAACGGCCCACTGCTCGGATGAACAACAAAAACGAAACATGCTACGGTACTTTTCACACGTATTACAGTGCACTTCCTTTTAGACATATTCATGACCTTATTGTATGACTTTGGTTTCCTTGTCAGTGAATGAAGACCAGTCATTTATAAATGCAAAATTTAATGCATTGTTCGCAAGATTGAGAGCAGTTGAATGTGACTGAGAGTGAGATCAGAGCCAGAGGTTCGTCGGGCTGGCTAGCGTGTTCTCCAGTCCGGAGCGTGTCTAGTCACACGTTGAGCGGCTGTACAGGGTGCTGTAGCGGTAGACCTCCGAGTCGCCCTGCTACCCTGACACGCAGTGTATCCTCAGTGCTCACCGTCAATAAATTATTTGGCCGTTCCTGAACTGTTCTGATTTTTTCTGGTAATAATGATTTCACAAAATCCTTTAAAGATTGACAACCGATCATACCTTCAATTTTACATAGACGTTTACATGAAATATACGAATGGTGGTTCAAACCACAGGCATTTGTTTCCCGAGTTATGTCTCAGAATATGTCTATCAGAATACAATAAAATGTCGATAATATCGTTAATATTGACGTATTTAGCCAACTATATATGGAAGGGGTAAAATTACACTTGTTTCTGTGATCGCACAGGTTCACTCACCGCGAAAGGAACGGAAGGTAAAATGTTCGAAATGTTACGAGTGTGAAGCTACCATCATATTCATATTCATATTCACTTTCAAAAGTTGACCTCTACGATCAATGTGAATATGATGATAGCTTCACACGTTCATCATCAGATTCGAAGTCTTCCGAATGGGTACAAATAAGCGTTCGGCAAATCACAAATCCTTCATTGGCAGGTTGAAATCATGTGATTGTAGTTACTTTTCACATGATTAGCGTGGATTTGCATGCTTTCTTCTTATTTTTGCCAGAGTATCCAATTTGCACCATGAATTATTGTTGTCATATAAAAAACTAATTTGGATGTTTAGTATGCCTTTCCCATATCTTTGAACATGAAATATCAATATTTGGGTGTACAAAAAAACCTGTATGAGTAATGTAATAAAATACGACCTGGCTGGGTGTGTTTTGATTTCCCGCAGTGCTGCTATCTTTGAAACCCTACTTAATACTTACACTGGTGAAATTTACACAAAATAGTGTTGTCAAGACCACAATTATCACAATGTGTGTAGTTCCCTTGATCGGGATCGGTCAACGCAATTGATTGTGAAAAATAATGGTCCATGACAACAATAATTCATGGTGCAAATTGGATACTCTGGCAAAAATAACAAGAGAGCATGCAAATCCAGGCAAATCAAGTGAAAAGTAATTACAATCACATGATTTCAACCTGCCAATGAAGGATATGTGATTTGCCGAACGCATGTTCGTACCCATTCGGAAGTACTTCGAATCTGATGATGAATGTGTAAGCTATCATCATATTCACATTGATCGTAGAGGTCAGCTTTTGAAAGTGAAGATGAATATGAATATGATGGTAGCTTCACACTCGTCGAAATGTTTGCCCACTACAACGGCCGGTTGAAAGTTCATGTACTTACGGTACTATATACTAATGGCGGCCTGTCTTCTTTCGCGGCGGGTGAACCTGCGCGATCACAGAAACATGTGTAATGTTACCCCTTTCATCATGTTCATATATAGTTGGATAAAATACGTCAATATTAACGATATTATCGACATTTTATTGCATTCTGAGACATAACTCGGGAAACAAATGCCTGTGGTTTAAACACATGTCAGCGTACACATATTGTGTAGTCAGTAAGTCGATTATAATCCAACTAAACTAAATAGTACTACTGTTACGGTGTTACGATCTCAATGGGACAACTACTTTCGAAATTTCGACCCAATGTTTTCCTTCATCTGCTGATTTTAAATATCTACTTTTTATTATCATAACTTACCAGTCAGTATTATTTAGTCTGTCGACAATAACATCGTCAACAACCATTATGCATGTCTGCAGCTGGGGATTGCTGTTTGGCTGTAGTCGTGGTTTTGGTAGTGGATCATATAGAAACGGTACAATACCAATCTGATTAAAATCCGATGTAGATGTTGGCTAATCGTTCATTGCTATTTTACCTTCGTTATTTTGCCTGAATTGACCTTCTTGGTACATGTTTACATTTTCAGAGGAGGCGATCAGGCTAAAAACGTAAACATGTACTAGGAAGTCAATTCAAGCTAAATAACAATGGTAAGATAGCAATGCACGATTAGCCGACATCTACATCGGATTTTTAATCAGATTGGGTACAATACAAGCATCCCCCACTACCGCATCATCGTTGTCATCACTAGTACTAGTACTCCATTTATTGTTGTCATTGTCAATTTTGACTTCTAAATAGTGGAACATGGTTCCACTAGAATGGCTATCCCATGTTATGCAATCGGACATATTTGAAGTTGGTTCTGGTTGTGACGTCATGAAATACATAAACAACTTCGGCAATTTCCGGAATTTTTCCAAAAAAATCAATTTTTCGTTATTAATATGGTACTTTTGTCAAAAATGTCATACAAATCTTTAATCACCTATGAAAACTTCGTCATTTGCAGGCAAAAAGTCGGAAACTTTGGAAACCTATTTACATACACTTTATTAAATTGGACATATACAAAAATGCAAATGTTGTGGTTTTCGCACTTTTTTGGCAAAATTTCACGAAAAAGCCACTTTTTTCGACATTCAAATTGCTGTACTTCTAAAAGTTCTCGATGGATTTTGAAAATTTGTTTTTCTTTTTTTCTTATCCATAATATTTCAAAATCCATGTACTGCAATAAAGCTAAATTGATTTGAAATTTTTGCTTTGAACTCCCTAATATAAATTATATATATATATTTCTATTACAGAGTGGTTAACATATGCCAGATTCCTTGCACAAAAATATATGGAACGCCCTCTAACCTGGCTGACGTCAGGGATTCCTATTCATGTCGTCCATTACGAAAATCTCAAACAAAACAAAATCCACGAACTGAAGAGGATGGCAGCGTTTCTAAATGTATCCGAGGCTGTAACTGAAGAGAGAATACGATGTGTTATGAACAATACAGAGGGTAATTACCATCGAAAATTCGATGACAGACAGAAAGCATATGATATGTTTACTGACAAAATGAAGGCGTATGTAATATCGAATATGAAAACTTTGGCCAAATATCTACCAGATTCGTCCCCAATGCCATGGGAATTATGCTTCGATCCACGGTTAGGTAACATCCCAAATATATCAGATATCGCTCCAATACGATTGAATTATACGATACCATTGTCAGAGCTTCAAGAGAAGAGACGGAAAAAACGTCTGTAATAAGGACAATAGCGAGTTAACAGACAACGGAATATGATTGGGTTGGCGGAGTCATTCAATCCATGTTAGCGAAGTGGTGTTTCCTTTGAGGGAGGGGATGGGGGAGTACTGAACAGTAAAAACATATTGAAGTATTTAACGATGGCCTAATATTGCAATATTAGTTTGATATTCACTAATATCAAGACTTGTTCCAGTGTACAGATGTGCACCAGTATCAGGAACAGTATAAATATGTCAATAACTGGTAAACAGTCAATGGAAGGCGATATACTTTAGTCACACTGCATGGATGCCTTGAAGGCATCCACCAATCCAGATGTAAAAATGAGTTCCAGGAAATGTGTGTATTTGAATGAGGTAATGATTTGAAACCAGGTGTTATTTGTTGTGTGCTTTCCACAGGGTTGCTGTGTGTCGGTTGTAGTATGAGATATGTATCAGGCCTGATGTATAGCCAGTATCAGGCCCCAAGCAAGTTTAAAACATGAATTTGAGGCGAAGTTCTCTTTTCTCCGTTCCTGTAGTGGGCGGATGTTATTTCCTATGAACATGACTGTCTTGATCTGTAGTTCTTTTTTTTATATAAATCTTGCTGATTGCCTTAGTATGCATTCTAGTTTGTCTATATCTGATTGTGATTATGTGTCCCTATAATTGCACCGTATTCCATGGTTGATCTGACGAGTGAGATGTGTGCTGTTTTTCTGCAGGTACGTCTTGATACAGTACTTTCAATTCTCCTTAGAAAGCCCTGGATGCAAAATGTAACGGTCACACCACTACGATCGATGTAATGTAAAAACATGATGATAAACATGAATTTTCAACCTTTTAAACCTGTTTACTGAGATGATGGTTAACATACCAAAACGCTACCAGAAACTCAGCACTCAATGTCACATAGAATTCATTTTTTACCTCCCGTAAGGGTACGAGAGGTATTAAAAGGGGCATGTGTGTCTGTGTGTGCGTGTGTGTGTGTGTGTCTGTCTGTCTGTCTGTCTGTCTGTGTCATAATTTTCTAAAAATCGGCTTGCTCCATTGTAATGAAATTTGGGATATATAATCTTTAGGGTAATAGCAAGACCTGATTAGGTTTGAGCCAGATCTGTTAATGTTTAATTAGAGAAATTTGCATATTAATGAAATCAACTAATTACGCAGTATCTTAAAAACTGCATACTTCAATTTCAATATAATATAGTATATTCGTTAAACATAACAACATACATTTGTCCTATAAAATTCGTTGATGTATCTTACAGCGTTAATGAATAATTTGCTTAATTAATTATTTTTGGTAATTAGGCTACATCTTAAGAATACATACTTCAAATTCAACAATTTAGTACATACGTTAACCATAAGAAAACACATATGTCCTGTCAAGTTTGTTGATGCACCGTACAGTGTTAATGAATAATTTGCATAATTAATAATTTTCGGTAATTAGGCTATATCTAAAGAATACATACTTCAATTCCAATATAATTTAGTACACACGTTAACCATAACAAATTGTGTATGTCCTATAAAGTTAGTTGATGTACCTTACAGTGTTAATGAATAATTTGCATAATTAATGATTTTCGGTAATTAGGCTATATCTTAAGACTGCATACTTCAATTTCAATACAACTTGGTACATACGTTAACCATAACAAAGCGGATATGTCCTATAAAATCTTTTATATAGCTTAGTTTTAATGAAAAATTTGCATAATTAATGATTTCAGGTAACTAGGTTGTATCTTAAAAATGCAAGCTTCAAATTTCGTATAATATGATACATCAACCATAATAATACACACCTGTCCTATGAAGTTTGTTGCTACAACTTTTTCCTTTAATGAGTATTTTGAATAATGAACGATATTCAGTAATTAAGCAGTATCATACACTCTTACATACATTAACCTAAGAAAGCACGCTTGTCCAAAAAACGAAGCCTGTTACCATAGTTTTTTTTAGTTTAATGAGTTATTTGCATAATTAGTGATTCCCTTACGGGAGGCATTCAGTTTAAATCTGGTTATCAACTTATCAGCATGTCAGGAGTAAGTACAGAAACTGTTATCATTGAAGGCGTGAAATTTGGTTAGAAGTGCGAAAATGAAGTTCAGCATTTGCAGTTACAGTCTTTGCTGAACAAAGAAAAATATTGGGGAATAACATCTAAGGCCAAATAAAAAAAAAGTAGTTTGGTTCCGGGTACTCGACCCCACCTAGTTTTTCACGTCGACCCTAAAAGTTTTATGTATGCGAGAAAAATAATAATAAAATCGCGAAAATCGTGAAGTCTCGCAAGAAATAGTGGAAACTGACATCAACTTAAAAAGACAACATAAAACTATTCTTCCTATCTGTAATGGCTGTACATCTGATAGGAAGAAATAAACAACACAGGGACCATTTAGAAAACAACGGAAACCTGAACTAGACACTCACACATGAAATAAAAAAATCTACCTACCCACCTATTTTAAAATTGAATGTAATCGGAACCACACAAGTTTTTTTTACGCCTAAATATCATCTGTAAACTTCTGATTTGTGATGGATACCTACATCAATATGACATTAATAAAAGTTAAGAAAAGCACAGGGCCCAACATCGATCCTTGTGGCACCCCACTAGGAATAGGGTTCCATGGTGAATTGCATCCCTGAACAAACAACAACAACAACACACTGTTGTCTGTAAGGCAGCCATTCTTCAATCCAGTTAGCTCCAACTATACATGCATGTGCTCGTACTTTGTGGAAGGTTTTAGCAAAGTCCAGGTAGATGATATCAACGGGGAATCTTTTATCGGTGTATGTTGTTACTTCACCTAGGAATTCTAGCAGGTTTGTCAAACAGGATTTCCCTCCTGGCATTACTAATTATTTTACATAAGATAACTAATCTCAAACGGGGCGAGAGCAGTTCCAATCTTGTTTCCATAAGCTGGTGTGAACATTTTGTTTTGTTTGTGTGATGCTCTATCACGAAACGTAAGTTATTCACTCGCTTAATTCTGGCCGATTTCATATTATAGACAATTTACTCAATTGTCTAAAGGTACCCTCTGATGCACTCGAGGTGCTCAAAATTTCTCAGGATTATTGTTTGTTTGTATAAAGTTCGCACATCTTTCAAACACCGCATTTCTTAAAAGACTCCCGAACATCTCTACTATTCAGAATGAGCTTCTCTACCAGCACTCACAAACCTCCTTCGATGCACTATTACATGTAAACGCCTTGACTCGAGTTGTCATGTAGCAGTGTCAGTTGTCTCTGTCTGTCCCTCAGAGGACTGTTGAACCCCCTCAGTGTTTTCTTTATTTGTCCCCTCAGTGGACTTTTAAATGCCCCTTCACGTTTTTTAGCTCCGCTGTCAGCGAAAGCTGAAAGCGTAGCTTTAGGTATAGGTGGGTATTGAGGTATAGAGAGTAGAGTGAATCATAGGTGTCCGTCAAACTTTTATATTTTTACTATCTACTCCGAAAGTGACAGTCGGAATTCTTCGATATTTGGTGTGCATGTTCCCTGGGGGGAGGCTATTCAGATTTGTTCATGCCAAGTTGATCTGTGCCATTTTCAATTTTTTATGATTTTTTTTCATATAATGTCATTTTCATCAACTCCTTGAAAACCTCTTATTAGATTGCTTTGATATCTGGCGTGTTGATGCGCAGGGGGTAGCTTACTCAGATTTGTTAATTTCAAGTCAGCACATCCTCATTTTTATTTTTTATGATTTTTTTTTTGTAATTTAAAAAAAAAATGAATATGTTAATGAGCATAATGACCGACGCCATATTGGAAATCAGTCGACGAGACTTTAAGTAAACTGCCACTTTTCAAAAGACACTATTGACGTCAAACAAGCAATGTAATATGTGCTATAGTCATAATTCTACGCATTGGGCGCCCAAATGACAAGCGTTTGTTCGAAACAGGGTTGTAAACTTCAAATCCAATTCTGCACCCTTCTACATAATCAGCCAGTCCGCAACATCCTCATTTGCATACTCTATCCTGATTCGACCAGAAGCTGAAGGTGACCTCATTCGACCGAGCGATTTTCCACAGCAAGTATCTTGAGTATCAACACAGGACGTTCTTGGTACTCACTAAAATCACACTTCAGACCCACTATAAAAGTGTGATGTTTTCAGATAACATGTAACTTGTGGTTAATTCTATATTGTCGTGCACTTTGGAATGACAGTGAACCAGAATTCAGACAACTTGCGTAAGGAAGGGCATGCCAGGCATGCGGTTGAAGTTATGGCCGACAGTTCACATGTAAAGTTAAACGACATGAACGTGTCTTGCCTTTCCAAAATGCAAATATTTGGCAAGTAAAAATAATTAAAATAATTACAACTTTAATTTGGCTTCAGACTTTGCATTATTTTTTGCGTATCTTTCCCCGTTTTACATGTAAATCCGAAAAGGTTCTCTCTCATCATGTCATCAGTGTCAGTGATCATACCGCGCGGGATAGTCCTCGGGTGCACGAGTCTGTATTACTGACTTGACTCTAAACACCGGAGGGGGAGGGACAATTGTCAGAATCGAGTCCCGAATTCCTCCGTATGCAAGCAGGACTACGCGCGGGGCTGCTTTGAGTACGAGCGAAGTGAGGCATGTTGAGGTATTTTGTTGAGAATTATAAATATTGCGAAATGTCAAGTACAAGGTTTAAATACAATGGAATGATGAAAAAAATGGCAGAGTCTGCTGACAGGCGCCGGTCACAAGAAACACTGTGAATTAAAATATCAGACGATGTATGTATTAATCGCCGACAATCCACCCGTATGCACGAGGGACTAACCCGGAAGCAAGTCGTTGTCAGCCATACGTTACAGTGGTAACATCGTCCGAGAAATCGCTGCGTTCAGAGTGTCATTATTCACAGAATTGTTGTTTTCGAGTGAAAACCCGTCTTGAATTGTACAACTCTAACAAATGAAGACATGTCAAGTTATATTTTGAAAGTTGTATCGCTAGTTTGAGACGATTTTCTCACGTACTATAGTACTATCGAGGCTTACTTGGAAGTAGTAGGACCATACTCCAGTTCATCGGGAAGTTTAGCCAGTCCGATAATTCTTTCTGGTTTAGTTTACAACACTTTTGATCACACAGATTTTGTTGTTGTGATGAAAAGAAATTAAAAAAAGATCATTTCAACCATTTCGTTGTGTTTTCTTTGTGAAAGGTAACCGAACATGAACGAGTGTTACCACTGTAACGTATGGCTGAGAATGACTCTCTTCCGGGTACTTGAGTTTGTCGCCGTACGGAAACTAAGATGGCGATTAATACATTTCTTCCCTATATATATCTACCACAACTAGTACAAGTTGAATGTTGTTGACTTTGTAAATTTGTTAGAAAATTGAAATTCAAATTGCCTCAAAATTATTTTAGATCCCTAGTTTATTTCATTCATCATTAAAATTTTCCAGGGTTACAGCTGTAAGACACTGGAATTATTTATAGCCAACCTCAAAATCCTCTTTTTTTACTTTTTCTTGTGTGAATTTCCCAGTCATTTTTTTCTGAGATTTTGTGCAATTTTTCATAACAGTAGATTTTTGTTATAAAATGGTGACTATGGTATAAAAGTACAATACATTACCAACTTCTGTGTAAAATGTGTTTTATAGTGAGACATCATATGAAACCACTAACCACTTTATTGCATCGCTAAAACAAAACTGCATAGTGAAGAGCTGAAGACCTGAACCACTTCTACATGTCACCAAAATAAAAAATTGAATTAAAAAAAAAACAGCGGAGCTATTCTGACCGATAGGTCGCTTGTTTCTCATCAGTCCCTCAGCGAACTGTCCATGCGTTTTTCTCATCAGTCCTTCAATGGACTGTTAAACGCCTCCATGCGTTTTTCGAATTTCGCCTAGCATTTTTACCTTCCGTAAGGAAGGTGATAATATACCGATGAAGTCTGTGTGTGTGTGTGTGTGTGTCTCTATCACGATTTCCGAAAGAACGGCTGCATCAATTCAAACGAAATTTCATAGACATGTTCCGTAGGGTGATGGCCAGAACTGATTAGGTTTTAGTAATAATCCGATGAATATTAATGACCAATTTGAGTAATTAATCGATCGTACGAGTATAAAGTTGGCTTCAGATTCAGATTCAGGTAGCCTTATCTTATGAACCTTATATTGAGCATCAGATGGCCACAGATCCGAAGACACCCGACGGACTCAAACCTGAAATAATACCGTTGAGCCTACAGGGAAGGATTCTGCTTCACTGCCGTCGGGTGTATTTGAGGCTACCTAGCTAAATCTGAATCTGACGCCAACTTTATACTCGTCCTCTACATAGCTCTACACTGAGAATGACTGTTTTCAGGGGTTTCGTACGTGCCAACCTTATTTTGTGTTTCCCTTGGATCAGCACTCTGCATTGGCTGGACAAACACACAAAAAAGAAGACTCCGAGGCAGGGTATTTAAGTGATTCAAACTCACAAGAAAACAATTTTTTTTCTTGGCCTGAAAATAGGTTTACAATGAGCGTGGAGTTCACACACAGGTGAAATATTTATCATCGTTTCTATTTCGTCAAATATGGACTTATCATTTTCAAATTTCACACACTGATGCGCAGATGAATAAAGAGAAATCGTGTCTTTTTAGATTTTCGATTAGACGTTTGGGAAGTATTATATTGACCGCGAACCGTCTCCTTTTTACCATGTTCTTTTCCGATTTCTCTCGATAACAAACTACCGCTGTTCGTTGCAAGGCTTGTACATAATCATTTATCTAGCTCTGTATCTCTGGATATAAATACACTCTCACATATTTATCAAGTGTAATAATCTATAATTTATACCCAAATCATGTGTGTGGTCAAAATATGGAAAACAGACCAAGCCTCACCTAGCCTGTGAAGAAAATTTCGCGACAATGTATCAATAATGGTGACCTATACATTGACCTCTATATAATAGTGTACAGTGAGGGCGCGCCACTCAACAAAATCTTGACAATTTTCCCGTAAACTCGTGGTGGGACAGAAGGAAGTTCGATACGCACATGCCATATCCTGGGTATGTTGGGGATCACGAAAGCCGAGTGAAGTCAAGGATGGCAAGCTTTCCTGTGCTGAGAATAGGAGGCATGGCGGGCATTTCAACAACATTTTTGACCACTATTACTTTCATTGGGATTTGACAAATCACAGATATAGAGCTAAATTTCTTGCATAAATCATGAAATTCCTTATGGAAGGCATTCAGCTAAAATCTGGTTATTTTTTGTCCTGGCACTACGAAAGCAGTTGAAATTGCTAAGAGAAAAAACATCGACAGAATTAAGTCATGTTTCCTGTAAGGCTACAAAGTCGTAAGAGTTGATTATATTAAGGAAATCAATGATATCTGTACATCTTTGCTGAACACCTCGTATATTCCAAGTCATAAAAGATAAGGTGTTCCCTTGTATAATTCCATTACGTTTTCGAGTACACATTGGAGCAATGGTAAAAAAATAAAACATATGTATATATTGGGCAAGGATTTAATTTTCGTCAACTTCCAGTATTAATAGACAATGTGACAGTGGTTCCTCCGAATTTTACATCAGCTATTCGTAACGATGTGAAAGGTAAGATTCCAACAGACATACGATATTATTGCTTTCATTGGGATGGTTATCTAGAATCTATGGAACATGTAATTTCGTCTGAGTATCTCAGTACACAGCATAAATCCATGGAAGACTATAATTATTTGCAAGCCAATACAACTCTTTCTATAAAAATTAGTCTTTACAAATGTAGCAAATGTTGACAGAAAGCAACATAAGCTAATTTTTGATAGTGCTACCTATGGTACATATATAGGTTTGTGGTATTATACACTGCAGTAAAATATGATGTAACAAAAATATGTAGAATCAAATACAACTCCCAGTTGTTGGTTGTGGTGATAGGAAAGGAGAGAGAAGCGTGAACACTGTGGTTAAAGAGACATTGGGGATGTTGGTAAATGAAGAAGGTTGTTCTTGGTCCAGGCAATGTCTACTATTTGCGGATCTGGCCTTCAACCATAGGGACTCGGAATAGGCATTTGTATTTGTTTTGAAATGTTTATTTCCAAGTTTGTTTGTTTACTTTTTACTTTGTAGAAAGAGACGCTTCCCTTGTTACAGGGGTTGCCGACATTCTCTAAGGGTCGCCGCTCGAGAGCGCTCGCTAGAATAGCTCATTCATTATTAATAAGGTAGCCATAGTAAAGCCAAAAGAACCAATTGATTTAGAAAAAAAGAACACAACACCAGCTTTTCAAATTGTTACTTTATTACGTGACACCTTGCAAGGAAAAGATGTTTTGAATCAACACTGATTTTACTAGTCATGACGTCATTTGGCATCTGTTTTCTCCGGTTGATTAAATTTTAGTTCAATCTTTACAAATTATATGTACAACAGTTTTTCATGCTATAACCAATCGTTTTAAGCTGCATATACTGAAATATCACAATGTATAAATATATTTAATTAGTGTGTTACTTGTCTGTGGTTAGTGTTAAACTTACCTAGTGTGTTCACAAATCACTTCCTGTACCACAGACAGGGAAAAGACTGCGCCTGTATGTATAATCATAAACAATAGAGAAAGGATCTCCCCTCCACTGTCTATTATACAATAACAAATTATTAATTAAATTTTTCCCAATAAATGACTTACAAATAGGAGCTTGACATAATGTTATTCCACAATGTTTTAAGGTGGGTCGCGGCTAATTCGGTGCGCGCGTACTTTTCTGTTATCGTCACTTCACGGTTTCGAGTGTTCTAAAGATCAGCGCGGGCTACTAATAAAGTGTCTTGTTGCGCGTTATTGCAGTGGCATAAAAAAAATTAAAAAAAAATTGGTACAAAGCTGGGAAAATTTTTAGGCCAATCGTATTGATTCTAACGTATGAAAACGGAGATCCCGTTCATTAGGAATGAGGCCCTGATATCCGAAGCAGACATTGTTATTACATCGACCTAGCCAATATGACTGTGAAAGTACAGGCAGAAGACAGAATTTCTGGACAACATTATCTTGACAACTAAAAAAAAAAGTACCAATCATCATAAATGTCTTGTTTAAATTTTGAAGTACAACTGACGCTCGTTGGGAAACCGTGTCGTATTTGCAATAAAGTTGCTTTAGGTGCGACAGAGCTATATTTGGAAAAGAACCAATCTTCATAGAATGAAAAGAATACATCGGCTAAAATTTATTGTACATCTCAGTGACGGTCGGTTTGTTTAGGTAACTTTTAAAAGTAGTACTAGTACTGATCATCATAGAATAAGAAATGTTGGCGGCCAAAATGTAATGTTTTAACTCTATTTCTATAGTGGGATAAGGTTTTAATGAGGCATAAGAATTTTCTTCTCCGAGCCCCCGGGTATCTTTTTTTATTCTAATCGCTAAAATTTGATGTAAACTTACTAATTCTCATCCAATAAAAATATCATCACCTTCAATCTAATGTACAATCCATAAAAGAATGTCTCACTCATAAAGTTAGCCAGAAATAGATTGCTTTTCAAACTGTAGAGGATGCCAAAGTAACCCTATATCTGTTACCTCAGACCACTATAGACCTCTATAGTGGTCAGGTATAGTGAAACATGTTACCCACAATACATTGATGTAATTGTTGTGTATGGTGTTTAGCATCCTAATGTTTGTTTTATAAGGAAAAGTGGAAATATTGTTTTGGAATATATGTCGAATATTAATTCTATACCTTTTAGTTGTGAAGTTTCAATGGAGATTACCATGGCAACCATTGATTTTTATAGTTTTTGATTACACCTGTACACATTTTGAGGAACCTATAGTGTCGTCAAATAATTAATAGCGAGCCTCCTTAAGATGGAAACTATAGTAAAGTTGTTTTGTTAATCCAAAATTAACCATTTCCAAGCTATATGTCTATAATAAAAGCTGGATAACTTGGATAGGTCCTGTCTTTTTTTAGTACGGACCAGAGGGCGCTAAACCTTAAATAGAAATTTAACATGTCACGACTCCGTTCAAACTCTTTTATAGTGGTCTGAGGATCGAGTCAGCACCAACGAGGTGCGAGGAAACGAATATGTGCCATGCGTTAGTCCTCAGACCATCAAAGAATTGTATTAGTGGTCTGACATTAGTCAATAAGCATTAATATTTGGGGAGGGGGTTGTGTGTTTTTATGAATATTATAAGAAAATAGTTCAATTAAATTTGCAGGTCAGTTTTACTGCTAATGTGCTATGAGATGGCGTTAAACAGCGTCACCATGTGATTAGAACCAATAGTCTTTGTACTGTGAGGACGCTGTTCGCCCTGTCTAAGTATCACATAGGGATATTGCAGCAGAATGTAGCTGTGTCTAGTTTTTAGGTTTGTATAAACGAACGTTTATAATAGCGAAATTCTCGGCATGAGGGAAGGCGATCATAATCAAAATTCCCATACGACTTGACTACAGGCTATGGAGGTAAGAAGTCGATCCTTGTCCCTTTTCTAGGGTTAAGTCGGGGGTTAAGTCTATTAAATTAGAGTAACGACCTATCAAAATGTGAAAGGTGCGATTGTCATACATTTATGAAGTGTATTGTTATTCAAAACCCTGAACTTGAAATGTCATCTTTTGTATATTTTACCAGCACAATCACAAAAGAAGTCCCTTGACTGTATTGTTCGCATGGCTGAACCGGGGACATTTCCTCTGGTAGCATTGATCAGCTCTCCTGGTTCTGGTAATACATGGACTCGACATCTCATTCAACAAGCAACGGGGTTTTACACAGGATCAATGTATCAATACCCAGGGCTAGGTGATAATGGTAAGTTGAAGTGCACAATGTGTTCTAAATAGAAATACAAGAGAAATGACTTTGTGCATAGACCCTACTATGATTTGTGTTATTTGAAAGAACGTGTACTTACATCCAAAATATACACCCTATAACGTCTCATCATTTGTTCAACGTGGTACCCCTCCGCGAATCACTGTGACGTAATTCCCTCGTTGTCAGCTTCTAGTACAGAAGGGTTCCACATTCGACTTTCGATACAAGAACTGTGTCACAAGTGTACGTAGCACCTTTGAACCCAATTGTTTTATACCGTATGGAATAGCCAAACTTTACTTGTGTTAGAGAAGTATGGACTTCAAGAGACGTTGCAGTTATTAGAAATGTCATGAATTTGAAAGTTTTACTGTATGAAATTGTGTACTGTTTGGGAAAACATACATGCATCAAAGTTGGCAGGGTAATACGGTAGCATTGCTTTCAATCAAAGGTTTGAACGATAAAGTACTGCACCATCATTCCATAATGATACATCACTGAAATTGTTCTGGTGCATACGCATTGACATAGATTTAGCGTATACTAACCACAACATTACCGAGACAGCAACATGCGTTCAAGTAGCTGTTTGCTTTGGTGGCATGGCCGCCGAATAGGCACCCACATAATTCAAGTACATAGTACATGTTGGTCAACAAGTAAATGGGAATGTCACCTAAACGTAGATAGTATGTGCACGTGAAGTCAACCCATTCAGCCAACTTCACTTAAAATAACCGTGAAATATAACCAATTACTCGTGAGCAAATGTTCATAATACTTAACTTGTTCGAATTACTTTCACAAGTTCCCTATACATATATACACGTATCTATATATAATATCATAAACCACACAGTTCTGACCCAAATATTTCGAAGAGACTGAGCTGCTCATCATCGGTGTGTCTCCAGCTCTGTCAAATTCTGTCTCTTCGAAATATTTAGGTCAGAACTGTATGGTACATGATATTATTTATATATAGAACCTCCGTGTAAAGTGTTATATATATAGATAAAGTGTGAATATATATATATATATATATATATATATATATATATATATATATATATATATATATATATATATATATAGTGTGTGTGTGTGTGTGTGTGTGTATGTAAAACGAATAGTGCTGATATCAGACTGTCTTCGTCTATATGCTGCCTGGAATTACAGCAACTGTATTACAGCACTGATTTTTTTGGGTGCGAACCCAAATATTGATATATTGCACCATGCTGTATGTACTTCTACACAACATGTGTTTATCCACATGTGATTCAATACTATTCAAAGTATGCAATATTAATGTCATTATGTCTAACAAAACTGTTCCAGTTGCAGTCATAATCCTAAGTTATAGCAACTATGGTAGCGACCTGAAGCTTGAAACAAAGTGTGTCAGAATATTGCGTAAATGTTAAACTATGACCTCAAACAAGTGCGTTCGTGTTTGTTTTATAAGGATATCCAGGCGAGATGGAAGACCCCTCTTCAGGCACTACTTTAACAATGAAAACTCATCACTTGTATTCGAAGCTTTCATCGGAGATGCAAAATAATTTGACCGCTGCTATTGTGCTGATACGTAACCCCATCGATGTTATCATAGCTGAAAGAAATCGACAATTTTCAAAGAGCCAAACTGCAGTAGCTTTGCACATGTGGGATAGAAGACTACGAAATAGCACAGGTAAAGTTTCACTGTTAATTTAGTACTCCTAGAAAGTATATAATCCTTGTTGTAAGGGCTGTCGTACTTAATTCTATGTAACATTTTCTCATGACCCGACCAACCTTACATTGCTTCAGTCTGGCGAAATAATAAAAAACGGCGCCCTCTGTGGCAGGATTAGCAAAATTGACAACGTCACTGATTACACTGATGGCGACAAACGATCGCGTATCTGAACGAAAATTATCATTTAATTTTGTGACATTTTTGTTGTGTCAGACTACGTTGTGGTTCAAATTGTAACCGATTCGTATATTTCATTTCAGCGTGGCTAAAATTTGCCGCATTTAATGCGAGAATGTATAGGGATCGAGTTTTGACGTGGTTGGACTCTGGGCTTCCTATTCTTGTCGTCCATTACGAAAATCTCAAACAAAACAAAATCCACGAATTGAAGAGGATGGCAGCCTTTCTTAATGTATCTGAGACTGTTACTGAAGAGAGAATACGATGCGTTATAAACAATACGGAGGGTAATTACCATCGAAAATTCGACGACAGACAGAAAGCATATGATATGTTTACAGACAAACTGAAGATTGCTGTGATAGGGTTCATGAAATCTTTGGCAAAATACCTACCAGATTCGTCCCCAATACCGTGGGAATTATGCTTCGATCCACGGTTAGGTAACATCCCGAATATATCAAATGTACCTTCATTACCATTAAATTATAACATACCATTGGAGAATCTCTTGAGGAAATAGTAGAGTTTGCATGAAGGACATGATTTATTCAGTACATTAGGCCACCCTTGTACAATATGAAAATAGATATGAAATAAGTATATAGAAAACAATCGGAATAGAACGTAATAAGCCAAATAAACATCACAGAAGCTGAATTAAATATTTCTGATGATCTTGTTTCTTAATTTAAAACTATAGGCTAGATTCGGGATTGTATTGTCGGCCGGAAGTGCGTGACATCATAATTACCGTACGAAGACAAGTTCCATTGGAAGGTTCGCAAATTGTTGTTGATATTGTAAAGGCGACTGATCGTGTTAACTTCCGTAATGGAGCCTTCAGGTGATTACTGGTGAGGACAGTGGGAAATCAAGCCCGGTATGTGACCCTCCCTCTGGTCCGTTGTGCTGAGAAGTGACCCACCCTCAATTCCTTTCTCTAAAATATGACCCTCCCCCGTTCAAATATTTCATTGAATGAATATTTTTGAGATCACAGAGGGAGACTGTGAAAAAGATTTTAACCAAAATATTTTCTCCTCAGTGCCCCCCCCCCCCTAGCCGAAAAGTCTGCTCGTTCCCTAAGGTAAAAGAAAGGCGGTCGAATCTTGAACGAATGTACAGTATTTCAGTTTTCCCGTCATTCAGCTGCAACATGTTGAGGGACATCCGATTCGTTATGTCCAGGAAAATATAAATAACTATGAAGACAAAAGCGTAGTTGAAAGTTAATTCCCTTACGTTAGCCAGTGGAGAAGAAATTTGTTCTCCAATGTCTATGCTTACATCCACCATCATGATGGACATACTACGTACCATGGACCATCTATTATTGCTATAATAGATCCATGACCTGACAGCCCGGCTAAGATTAAGCAGAATAAAATTCACATTTGAATGAATTGGATCACACTGACAATTCAATTTAAATCATCGTCCCATTCTTCAAAGAAAAAGGAACAATGTATCATAGTCAAAAATAATTTTTCTTGTGAAACATGCTCGAGTGAATTCTATGCCACTGAAAATTTCGTGTTGTTGTCACACAATGTTATTAACATCATTTACATGCCTCACATTTTTGAATGTCAACTCCAAAGCGAGTCTCTACAGTAATGTAAGGCTATTGTTGCGTAACTTACTACCATTGATAAGTCTTTTCTTTCACCTCAAGTCCTCAATTATTCTTTGTTCCACTTTCTATTGCGAACTTACAAAAGACTGAACAATGGACTGAAAGAGACGTTAATTTGCATTGCTAATTCTTTTCAATTTTATTCGATTTGGTGAATATAAACCATGGTCATGTTTTATCATTCAGGTCTTAGACACCTATAGCTATTGTTAGTGGTCTCAGAGTACCGGTCTATCGTATGCTGCTCAAACTTAGGGAGCCATCAGTAATTACAAGGGAGGAGGGCCAAGGGAATCAGAGGGGTAGTCACCTTTTATAAACCGGCTGTCGGAGGAGGGCCATATTTTAATAAATTGTGATTAGGGAAGGGTCAAATTTTTCTTCGACTCATTGTATTGCCTGACATTGCATTATTTGTTTGTGTCATTCCATTGCTGCCATTTGGGTTAGGGTTTGATAGGTTTCCATGATATCAGCATATATCAATGAAATTGCTGCTGACAACAATGTAGTGAATTAATTTCATATGTTGTCACTGGTGTGAAGAGCTGAGTGGATCTCACAAATATACAAAAATGGGAACAGTTAGGTAAGATATTATGGATAATGTTGAGATCATGACTTTGTTGCCGACTATGTCAGGAGTGTGTCAATCTAATCGGTGGGAGTTACAGCCTTCGGATCAGCCAATGAGATCCAAACACGGGTATTTATTAATGCAGTGCCTTCACACTCATCCACGTGGTGATAGTAGTGGGAAATAACCAATACCTTTAAAACTTTTAACATTGGTGGTAGCGGTGGAACTGAATCCTAACCAATGATTCTGAAACTCGTGTTCTATTGCATTTAACTCACATTTACAACTACTTAAACAAGAGGAGGGTCATGTTTTAGAGAAAAAAAAAGAAATTTGAGGGAGGGCCACTTTTTAGCACGACAGAATCGGGGAGGGTCACATTTTAGGCAACAGCCCGAACCTGATTTTCCCCCGGCCCTCCCCTCTTGTAATTACTGACGGCTCCCTTAGACAGGTTGTCATGTCCATGAGTGATTCGTAGAATAGTGAAAGACCCGGGATTTACTTCCAGAATCAATCCAACTTCGTTAATCGTGTGCATTTTGTTTATGCTTCCTTTTCTTGCAAGAAAATACACAACACGATAGTTCCCTCTGGTTCTGGATGTACAACTGTGGCAATGGACCGTCTATGTGATGGTGGCATAAACGTTCGCGTGTCCACACCCAAATGCGTTTTCATTTGTCTCTGCGTTACTCTATGCCTCCTAGATGTATATTTTGGAAAAGGATTACAACACAATGTGACAAGGGTTCCTTCGATTGTTGCATCAGCTGTACGTGACAACGCGAAAGGTAAGATTCCAAGCAATCTTATTAAAATCTGATGACATGTAGCGAAAGCAGCTAGATGCCTGTATTTGCCTCTGTTTCCATCGTTTGTGCCGTTTGTTTTGTTCCGAGTGATCGCCACCTTAATTCACTACATTGTTGTCAGCAGCAATTTCATTGATGTAGGTTAATATCATGGGTACCTAACCCTAACCGGAATGGCAATATTATTATTCTCCAATCATTATTAGAGTATGGAGGTGTAAGGGTAGTCTCGCTGTAGTAGTCCCCCTCTTCTCGCGGCTGCGCCGCTCGGCATGCATAAACAGATTAGGGACGATAGTCACGAGTCTGGCAGCGAGACAAGTGTAAGGGGAGAAGGAGTATGCACAGTCATTCACCCATGATAGTTTAATTCTGCTGATGATAGTTTAATTCACCCATGATAGTTTAATTCTGTTTGCACAGCGATTAGCGTTTCCTGCCATTCTCGCAAGCATGAACTCGGAACATGAGGGCTTGAAATTGGCCATATTTGTTTTCAAATTGTTGGTTTTGTTCATTGTTTACGTTCTTTTCTTACAGAAGTGAGTGTTTTGTTTGTTTACTGTTTTTGCTCTTTAAAAAATATCTTTACCATGGTGAGTGGGGACGAAGAAGGCTCAACGCGGTTGAGGGGCTCAGTAGAACTAACTCATAAATAACTAAGGTCGGTCGTGAGTCATCGTATAATCAATAATAGATCCATGGTACGATAGACAACTTCGTCAGCAGGAGTGTGTGTAGCAAAACATACCTGGCATAGTCACAGTGGTAAATAAGTATGTAGGCACACAGTGTAGCTATAATTGACAAGCAAGTCAAAAGAAGATAAAGTACACACTGTCTCACCCCTTGCCAGGCTAGGTGATGATAATAACTGAGATAAAAGTGTACACATTCGGGTGAGGACACACACAGCATGCAGTGTTCGCGGCGAAGAAATAAGCCATACAACATTCACAAGCCCTGATATGACTGAACAACGAGACGTGTCTAATATTATAGTGTAGCTCATCTGAAGATCTGTGTAAAATTCGTTTTTTAAATGTTTACCGTTTCTTTTGAATGGTAACAGTTGTGCCCTTCATCCTTAAACCCTTACTGTGCAGTCACTACTCCATTCATGGTACAGTAGTATGACTTATTTTTAATACTACTCGCCACAACTATTTTTCTCCGTAATTAAGTTCTCCTCGTAATTTTGGCAAATTATTTTGGTCCGGGTCGTACTCTTGCATTTCATTCTTGAGACCATGGAGGTTCCCCTTCTATACTTCCATGTGCAGGCATATGGTTTCTGACTTTGCCGGACTGGTTTTACTTGAACTACAAAGGTCAACCCAATTCACACCTTCTAAGTCCCCCTTTGTCTTACACTATCCAATACTGATAAGACTTCAGCGGCAACTCAGACAAGGAGTTGGTTAATACCCGCTACACAAACTTTAATATTAGCTCCGGTAGAGGACTGCTAATCCCGTACATGTCAAACAATGTGTCAACATTATGACAGATAAAGGGCATAAGGTCGGAAAATTAAATATGAGTTTCCCAGAAGTACTAATAGCAAGTAAAATACCCAAAGTGTAAAAAAAAAGAAAGAAAGAAATTCATAATTATTTGGAAAACATTTGAGGATTACGCGGTAAAACAAGACTGGCCACGCTATCGCTAGCGAAAGCCTTCGAACTAGTTTCATGGGGACCGGACGTTGAAGGAAGCGCGAAGCGAAGTGTGAGGTCAATGTGACGTCTCATGATGTATATATGATGCAACAACACGACGTTTACGTAGAGTAGAACTAAATGTATTCTAAACTTCAGCGGAAAGAAATTTTGTCGATCGGACACTGACTATTTTCAAATTCTTAAAACATCTGAGAAAAATGAAGAGAGGAAGCAAAATATAGCACTGACAGACAAGATAGACGTACGGTACGTGTACAGGAGGCGAGGCACACCATGTGGTGCACACTGGACAATGATCGTGCGTGTTACGTATATGGCATCAGATGTAATACATGTAGCTAACCAAATATTCTTGGAATGCAGCCTTTCTTGTAACAAGTATTGGAAATTGTCAGAAACCTGAGGATTTTATGACTGAATATATTTCGATCAAGAATTCCCATACTTTCAGTTAAATTTTCTGATGACCCCGAAGCAAGACATGTTTGAAACATTTAGTGCGACATTTGATACTGATAAACGAGTGATATAATTCATAAACAAATCTAAAGTTGGCAACTCTTTTATTTCCGTAATGATCATCAAATTTCAAGGACAACTGTCTATGTTGTACACATAGATCATACATCACTGCCTAGTCTAGTTCCTATCACCTGTCGACTGTTCTCTACGATCTCTAGCTCTGTGCATGTTGTGGAGATGAACGTAACGCGAACTGACAAGACTACAAGTACAATCATGGAGGCATCATAAATATTTGTTTCATTCAAATTTTAAGTTGAGAAATCGTATTAAATTCTTTCCAGATTTCTCAAAAATCGTTTCCATATGTTTTGGCACTATCCAGCAATAATCCTCGTCATGTAAATGGCATCGACTGACATCGTAGTCAAACATACGCACGGAGAGAGATCGGAGACCAAACAAGAGTCCGTACTCACCCCATCACGACGTATGCATTTATGCGTTTGTTTTGAAATAGCTGGGGTGGTACTCCTACACATCGGGATAACTCGGAGAAGCACATGTTTGTGAGTTTATTGACTGTTTTCTGAGATGGGACATTGGGTTTGGAAACAGCCATAACAGATACTTCCAAAGAATTAGAACACGGAAGGAAAATAACGGGAACATCGATGACATTTCTACCAAACTCGAGATCGCACGTAGCTAGCTACCTAGTCAATCTGATTAAAATCTGATGTTAGATAGGCTGGTTTTCCTGTATTTACCTTTATTCCATCGTTATTGCGTCTTTTACGTGAGTTTTTTTCCTGGGCGAACGCCTTTCTAATGGAAAGAAAGAAAGGCGTTCGCCCAGGAAAAAAAAACTCACGTAAAAGACGCAATAACGATGGAATAAAGGTAAATACAGGAAAACCAGCCTATCTAACATCAGATTTTAATCAGATTGGCTACCTAGTGTACAGTAAGTATGGAAGTGCAAAGCTTAGTCCGCTCTGACCCGTGCGATACTTGTGAAGTTAATTTTGAAGTTTTCACGATTATGTTGTCAAAACACGACCTACATGTAATCTGTAAAAAAAAAAATCTCATTCTCTCTAACGATTTTGGTGTGGTAACGATCGACCAAATGCCGACGCTAGTGTGTACGTGTGCAACTGTAATCTAGTACCTTGTACAAATGATACAAGTAAGTAAGTTTGTTCGTACCCAAGAATTTCAGTTTACAATTTCAATGACACAAATTGTCACTGTGTAATGTTTGGATCGTGTTAGAACAGGTCCCTCAGAATATAATTTTTCGGGTTATAATTTGTATGTATAAGTTTATAGAAATACGTGTTTCACCCAGACTGGGTGTCTGGCCGTACGTACGCACCGGAAAAAAACGTAGCAGAAACACTGCCACTAGACTTGAAAAAAAAATATAAAATTTTACATTTACTTTAGCCTGTCCCCACCCAAATTCTTTATACTTTGTCTTTGCGGTACTTTATGCTTCGTATATGTGTATTTTGGACAAGGATTTAATCCCGGACCTTATTATCATCAATTTCGACACAATATGCCAGTGGTTACTTCGAATGTTACATCAGCTATACGTGGCAATGTGAAAGGTAAGATTCCAGCAGACATATGATATTACATGTATTGTTATAATTACAAGGAGTCTCTACACAGTCATTCATCCTTTGAACCTCAGACCACTAAAAGAATTCGAATTATTTTAGTGGTATTAGTTTGAACCCATGATAGTTACCGATGTTTGCATATAGCGATTAGCGTTTCAAAAAACTGGAAACATTACATAAAAAATAATCTCAGTGTGCTGTACAACTGATTGGAAAAACAAAAACAGACATTCAAGACAACAAAAATACACTACCTGAAATTAAAACTGTGTAAAATGTCCCGATATTAGAAACATACTAGTAAAAAGGTTCACGTGCAAAAAGGTAAAATATGTAAAATCACAAAATGTAGTTATAAAACGACTTAAAATGTAAGTTTTCAAACTGCTTTTAAAACTGTTGAATGAAGAAGCAGCTCGGGTCGGTGATGGCATGCAAGGCATTCCATAGAGACGAGGGGCAGAGATTGAAAAAGCTCAATTACCATAATACATAGTATTGCCAATAGGCTAGTGTAAATACATCGACCCGTGGTGTATTTTCGATGCATTCATTATTGTTTGGTGATATTTATTTCTAGTACGCGGAACACGGAATAGGATTTGTTGGGGAATGTTCTGCCCTCACCTAAGCTTCGTGACCTGAAAATTATTTCATGGAATGTTAACGGAGGGTTTGCAAGTAAATGGCATGGCACAGCTTTTAGAAACTTCATATGACCTGATATTTCTGTCTGAATGCTGGACAGACAAGGATTATGAATTACAAACGGATGGTTTTAAATCTTTTGTTTTCCCTAGGCTAAAAGTAAAATCAAAACAGGGTGGAGGATCTATCATTGTGATTAGGGACGAGTTTATTCCCCTTGTGTAATGTATATTTTGATACAATTACATGGCTAAAATTAGATCAAGCCTTATGCCATGATGCTAAGGATATTTATTGCGCATTTGTATATTTACCACCAACTGGCTCAACTTTCTATAGGTATTATGACTGTGATATTTCTACGAACTTGAAAACCAAATTGCAACTTTTCAAACTTCTGGCAAAGTTATTGTTATTGGCGATACAAATAGTCGAACTAGAACGTGCGATGATTTCATAACGTACGATAATTTGTATGATTCAGTCAACCCCAGAGATGTCTTTACATACCACAGTGACGTAACTTTACCTATACGTTAATATACTATCTATACTATGTTAATCAATTTATGCAAGTCGACTGGTTTGCGGATTTTGAATGGTAGACATACGGGTGGCACTAGTAATGACTTTACATTCAATGGGGCACGTGGAATGAGTGTAATTGACTATGTGTTGACCACACCAACATTTTCCCTATTATTAGTAAATTTATTGTGTGTAACTTTAATGAATATTCTGACCATGCGCCCCTACATGTGGAATTGGCAGTCAGCTATTTGTATCCACAAGTAGAGAACAACGAACTTAGTACAGGGAAAGTTCGTGAAGTGTACCATTGGAACGCTAATCTTGCACCACAATGTCGTGAGGCAGTACGAGTGAATCTCGATAAAATTCACACTTCTTTCAATGAAGCTGAGATTGTTTCACAAGCTACCATGAATAGTAACGTTGATAATTTCACTAGTGTGCTGAGTGGGATATTCACTCCTTTCTGTAAATCCTATGCTACCCGATCTCGAACACCCGATAGCAATGTTCATACATTTGATGTAAATATATCGTCTCGTAATGTACCTGACAAACCTTGGTTTAATGATGAGCTAAAGCGATATTACAGAGAGTACAAACGTGCACTCAACCAAGTCAACAAGAGTAAGACTACTGAGCACCACACTTTTTTGAACGAAAAGAAACGAAAATATAATTTTTTAGAAGCTAAGCGTAAGCGATATTATTTGCGTACTGAAGGAGATATGCTAGCTTATTTGAAAAAAACATAATCCAAAAGAATTTTTTAAAAGATTCTCTCGTTCGAAGAAGGGTAGTATAGGTGTTAATTTGGGGACGCTCTCAGAGTACTTCAAACAACTACAGTCGTCTATAGTTGACACTGAGACTGCGGAAGAATATGCTATCGATGAACAAAACATTGTATTTGATGAACTAGAGGTCAGTATTACACAGGACAAGTTAGAGAATGCTATTGGCAAGTTAAAACGTGGGAAGAGTCATGGGCCAGACTGTGTTATGAATGAATTTTTCATTGAATGTAAAGATTTTATCGTTCCAATTTTAGTTAAGATCTTTAACTGTGTGTCAGATAAAGGTTTTTTTCCAGAAAGTTTGGTCATCGGCAGTAATTGTGCCAATATTTAAAAAGGGTGATGCCAAAGATCCCAGCAATTATCGTGGTATTAGTTTAGTAAGTCATTTAGGTAAACTTTTCACAGCCGTAATTAATCAACGTTTGCTTCGTGACATTGTCATCGAACCAAGATGTTATTACCGATGCCCAGTTTGGCTTTATGCCTGGCTTGAGTACTGTGGATGCAATATTTGCTTTGAACAATTTTATTGCTAAATCTTTGTCAAATAGAAAACGTTTATATTATGCATTTATAGACTTCAAGAAGGCTTTTGATTCTATAAACCGATACAAATTGTGGTATAAACTATCAAAAATAGGTATAAGGGGAAAAATCTTGAAAATAATTCGGTCTATGTACATTTACTTCAATGTCAGGTCTTGTGTCACAGTAAATGGCTTCCAGTCAGATTTTTTCTCTTGTACTCTTGGGTTAATGCAAGGAGAACCCTATTCTATTTTCATTGTATAGTAATGACTTGGAAATGGGGTTCTTGACTAACGATTGTATTCCCTTTGATTGTAAATCCTTGAGTCTTTTTCTTTTAATGTATGCTGACGATTTGGTACTATTTTCTGAAAGTGTTGAAGGGCTACAAAGCCAGTTGGACTATCTTTGTAATTACTCCCGTGAATGGGACCTTGAAGTAAATATTAAAAAACAAAGGTCATGGTTTTCAGGAAGGGTGGTAGGGTGAGAAATTTTGAGCAATGGGTCTACAATGGTCAAATTCTTGAAATAATTGATAGATTTACATACATTGGCATTCTACTTTATTATAATAACAGATTTTGGATGGCTGAAAAACAAATATCGGATCAAGGTAGAAAGGCTTTTGTCATGAATACAAGTTCTCTTTACTTTGAACTCACTCGACCTATACTTATGGCGACCTCAAACACACTTTGATCCTATTTACATTCTTTCGTTTGTTTTTTGTTTTTCTAGTTCTGTAACTGATGAGCAGAAATTGCTCAAAGTAAATAAAGAATTGAATTGAGTCCATCGATCGACCAGTGGTGTATTGTCGTTTTGATTACGAATACCCAATGCGTGTTTAAACCTGACGCAATACTCGTTATTAAAATTGTATACCGGTAGTCCATGTCTGTGTTAATTGATTCACTAAAAGTTAGTGCTCTGAGGTTGAACAAGTTCCGAGCGTTATCGTGAGCTTCTTTCACATGTTCATGCCAGCCAGGAATTGTAGGAGGTATTACTGCTAGTCATGATGGCTTATGTAGGGCTTGGATGATGTCCTGAAAACTTTTCATAAGAAAGGATTACATTTTACTATGACCATTTGAATTACAGTATCTGAGTTAGAATTGCTTTTGTAATTGGTGGCATTCCACCATTGTTGTACTGCAACATCAGAACAGGAGGGCGCCCTCCTCATAACATTTACAATCTTCAAAAATACAAATAAGGGGTAAAATGGTGTCATTGCTTATGGCTTATGCAGTGTTGGCGTTGCAGAAGGGTTGGAAGCAATTTGTCACGGATTTAACATAAAATCGACCTCTAATTCACAGATGCAATGTCTTTTTATAGCTAAGGTAGCCATCAGTAATTTACTAATTACAAGGGGAGGACCAGGTAATTAGGGGTGGGTCACTTTTTTACAATTCGGTCCTCGGAGAGGGCTTACTTAGAAAATTGAAAATAGGAGAGATCACATTTTACTTTGACTCATTTTTATCTAACTTTGCATTAATTTGTTATTTGGGCCTGATCCCACTACTTCCACCCGTTCCCAACTTGATCCTACTGCTACCATATCCCACCACTGCCACCACTGTAAAGTAGTAATGTCATAACATATCAGTGAAATGCTGTAAATTAACTGATAGTTGTGATGTAAGGAGAGGAGCAGGTCTCACTGCGTGGCAAGATATTGGGGATAATGTGGCGGAGCCGAGATGTTGACCTCAGTCCTGAGGTTGTCAGTGGTGTGCTCATCGAGTCTTTGGGGGTCCGAGTTCTGTCTTTCAGCTCAGCCAATGACATCCAAATGCAGGCATTGATTTAATACAAACATGAACTCCCTGTGGTGGTAATAGTTGCAAACAAATAAATGCCTTTAAAAATTATCAATGTGGTGGGATATTACTACAGACAAATTCCCTGTCCGATAGTGGGATTTGAACCCAGGACCTCCTGACTACTAATCTTGAACAACTGCACCACAGGGAGGTGGTGTTAAAATGTTTTTTTTTCATTGAATTGTTTGAACGGGGGGGGGGTCACATTTTAGAGAAAGGAAACTGAGGGTGGGGGTCATTTTTTAGCTCAACGGACTAGGAGGAGGGTCACGTTTTATGCCACATACCGGGCTTGATTTCCTCCGCTCCCATGTAATTACTTATGACTCCCTAAGCTATTGAGCGATTTTTAGCAAATATTTATTTGGCTGTTTTATGAGAGAAAAAAATTGAACACCCCAGTTACAGCTTAAATATAACATCTGTTAACAATGGGTCAAACTAAAGAATACTCCGAGTCCACAATATTATTTTACAATCTCCTCACTGGCTTTTTTCGGAAACGTGTTTTGTTTAAACCGTAGAAAGTCGGCCTCGACTGCTGAGGAGACGTACTATACTATAAGCTTAATTGAGGTATACTGTGATTTCGACGAAGTTTGGGGCCTCAATGTTCATTCGAAAATTTGAACTTTGTTCACTTTAAATGTATATTTTCCTTTTCTCAGCACATCCACAAGATAAGCCCCTTGACTGTACTGTTCGCATGGCTGAACCGGGAACATTTCCTTTGGTGGCATTGCTCAGCTCTCCTGGTTCTGGTAATACATGGACTCGACATCTCATTCAACAAGCAACGGGGTTTTATACAGGATCAGTGTATCATCACCAAGGGCTAGGTGATAATGGTAAGTTTAAGTGCACAATGTGTTCTAAATAGCAATACAAGAGAAGTGACTTTGTGCAAAGACCCTACTATGATTTGTGTTATTTGAAAGAACGTGTACTTACATCCAAAATATACACCCTATAACGTCTCATCATTTGTTCGACGTGGTACCCCTCCGCGAATCATTGTGACGTAATTCCCTCATTGTCAGCTTCTAGTACAGAATGGTTCCACATGATGAAATTTATCAAATACACATAATAGAATGCCAGATAATGCTCAATGTACACAAACACACATGCTTGATCACCTGCGGCCTCATAATTAAATATTGGCAAAGTTACACAAATTGTGCATTTAATATTGAGGCGATTCGCAGCAAGAAATGTTGCCAAAAATATGCTAGGTAAACGACTGCTCAAGCAAGGCAAATTGCATTGCCCTAGAATGTTTGCTGGGCATACAGCACAGAATAGTGTGCCTATTGTGACCTACAATCATAGTAAGGGTGTGTTCATTTTTAACTTCCAGGGAGGGGGGGGGGGGTTAGTCATGAAATTTCCCCAAGAATATAGGGAATTCCAAAAAACTGTTTATGTAACAACTAACAGTCGTTACTTGTACTAAAATGGCTACCAACCCTTCCGCCCCCTTCCTTCTTGACCTGGTGTACCTGCATTTGAAGCTTCACTGTCATCATCTCTAATGGCGGGCCGTTGAGATCTAGCCTCAGTTACCCAGACTCTCGCCGTTGAGGGCATAACCCCCGTGCGAGATGGGTTATGCCTTCAACGGCGAGAGTCTGGGTAACCGAGGCTAGTTGAGATGAGTTAATGTGTTATTATCATTAACGAAAACATTAATACGTTCGCTCGCTGTTTCTATGATACAACTGATAGCATTGTTTTGTTATGGATGGAAGTCTTTGGCATTCTACCTCTTAGATTGTCAGATACGTTGTTTCACTCCGGCCCCTCACCGGCCTCAGCTCACGTTGACCTATGTGTGAGGGCATCCTGTGACGACGTACCCCACAGACTATCTACTACTCTGCATGGCTAGTTTGAATCTATATGCTATTGTGATTAGATATATTTTAATCAGGATTCTGCCTCCCTGGTTCTAAATACCAATCCATTTCGAAAAAATGTTCTTAAGCAAAAAGGAAGATCATTATTAATACTAAGGTCGAGGAAGTATAGAAAAACGACAGACTCATGATGAAGATATTGATGTTCGGCCATGGCCATTGGGGGTGCTATATACAGATCATCACCCATGTCAAGTCGATGAACATGTGATACAATTTCTATTACTTTGTAAAAGCTGTACATCACAGAGGGACTGCGGGTTGTATTATATTTGTTTAAACTAGTGACTCGAAACTTTGGATTGGGTTTACGTATTTAAGGGAATGTTGAGGCAGAGAAAAAGACCGATGTTTAGGGATTTTTCAAAACATACCCGTTCACCTTCTTATGGAAGCACTCCTCATTACTTTATAGCTTGTCATTAAATATCCCAGGACATTTATACTTTTTGAATTATGTCCCTAAACGAAAGCACTCTAATTTTTCTCAGGGTATCCGGGCGAGATGGAAGATAAGTATGCCGGTACAACTCTAACAATGAAAACTCATTACAAGTTTTGGAAGATGCCAGAGGAGCTGCAAAAGAACGTGACCGCTGCCATTATACTGATACGGAATCCATTTGATGTAATCATCACGGAAAGAAATCGACAACAATCGAAGAGCCAGCTCGGTACAGCATCATGGGAAAGCAACCTAAAATATAGCAAAGGTAAAAATATTATGTTAATTAATAATTTTGATTGTAACTGTATAATGGTCCTTGTAAATAATACTACATATAAAATACTATTTCATGTGTTCATTCATTCAAACTACTAGTCTAGCCCCAAAATTAAATGCAATGCAATCGTCTCGATTATCTTCACCTTATAGTGAAGTGGATTTACCTCTTTCTGCAAGTAAAGGAAATATACTGTTCATAATTGTACGACAGTAAGGATTCAATACAAGCAATACTAAACGCGATCGTCACATGTCATGACTTTGCTCAATTAGTTCGGCAGTCATATTAGAATCCACAGTCTTTTTCTTCTTCTCTTTATTTATTTATATTTGTTAGGAGGGAGGGGGGTCCAAGCCAAACGAGGGTCAAAGTTTGTTGATGGAAAGGAAAGAACGAATGTTCCTCTTGAACTGGAGAATTTAGAGGTATTAAAATACATAAAAGATCATCCGTTTACATGTCGGTTAATGTCATAGGATATTCGTCAGCTCGAAGACCCTACATGTGTAGGGTCTATGGTCAGCTCGATGCAAACATGCAATGTTATGTGATTTGCTAAAGGAGGGTGGATGTATGATAAACAACACGGTAGTTCACTAGTTGCTTCAAAGGTCTTAGACTGTAATTTATTTATGTTGTACAGCTTGAGTTTTTAGCTTCGCTGTCAAGGACAGTCAGCAGAGCTATAGGGTTAGGTTGATGTCTGACATTTGACCGTCGTCCGTCCGTCAGTCAACTTTTTGTATTTAAATCTTCTTCTCCAAAACTGATGGGCCTATTGAGCTGAAATTTAGTGTGAAGGTGTCTTAAAATACCCAGTTCTGATTTTGTTCAAGAGAATTTGGGTAATAAATATGCAAAATGGGTCTTATAATATGATACTTTGATAATCTTCATCTCTGAAACAACTTGGCCATTTGTGCTGAAATTTGGTGAGAAGGTGGATTAAAATGCCCATATCTAGTTTTGTTCAAGAAAATTTAACTGGGTCATAAATATGCAAAGTGGGTTTAAGAATATAAAGCTTTGGTAAAAATGTTTCAAAAATTTTGAGTTGAAATTTGTTGTATGGGTGTTTAGGGATGAGCAGATATAAGTTTGTTCAAGAGAAATTGACCGAGTCAATTACACATGCACCACAAAAAAAGTAGAGTAGCCAAGGCTGGTGTCATGTTATGGCAGAAATACAACTTCTGCATATCTTCATAAGCTGCCAAAACACATCAAAATGAAATATTTACATACAGATAGCTAGAAAGCAAGGGCCAAATAGAAAAAAGAGAGAATACATGCACAGTAAAGATCTCAGTAAGAAAAGACTTGAATTACAGAAATTAAGAATGGAAAAAAACCATCACAGAAAACAGCAGAAAAGACAACAGTTAGAGCAGAACATTAAAAATAAGTGGGGTGTTTGGGAAGATGAGTCTGTGGTAGATAGAAAGCTACAGGAAATAAAACGAACTGAAGAAGTCAAGGCCATTAAGGACTAAATTATGTATAGAGTAACCATCCTTTAAGATTGTGTACCGAATAAAAAGTTGACAAAGTGGCAAGACAGTGGAAGAAAACTCACTATTAAGCATCTGGCAGAGAACTTAAAAACTACCATACATGCAAACAGCAGTGAAATACAAGACTTTGTAAAAGAGATAAATGAGAACTCAAGAAAAAAGAATACAGACGCTGAACATACACATAACATGGACACTGCAGGCTGGAATGTACATTGATGTAGCTTACGGAAATTCTTGGTTTGCTGGTGAATTAAAGATATTCACTTAAATCCTGATGGATATCAAAATGTCGCAACAACCTTTCCGTCTCGAATGGGTCCAAATTCATTTAAATGGCCCACACGAGCAGATGTTGCTAATATTGATTCAAGGTTTATCTTAAAGGGAAATTCGTATTGAGCCAAAAGACTCTTTGCTTCGTGCGTGATCAGTCCAAGATATAACTGAGATAAGAGCAACTATACAAAGTGTTTAAGCATCAGTATTTTTGAATCACTGATGCTAATACTGGTAGTTACCTTTTAGTGAAATTTGCTTACTGAATTATGAATACTTGTTTTAACTCATTTCAGAAGCAACCTTTGTATACTTCAGATTTTCTGCAAGGTATCACGTGACATGAGAAATTTGTTGAATGTCACTAAGGTCAAATGTAAAGTCGTATACATAAATACATACTATTTTGTCACTTTCAGAGTGTTGAAATTAAAATAATACATTATTAAATATATATCATAGTTTTATACAGGTATACTCTAGTCCTTGATGACAATACTGTTAGTCAAGTAGGCACTATGTCATGGCTGGTATGCCCAATGCACTAATACTGAACTGGCGCCATGCTTTTCCTGTGCCAGATTAACATAATCTGACAAAAGTGATTTTTTTTTTATTTTCAAGTTAGATAAAATATAATATCACATCTGTTTCTCGATCCATGACTTTGAGTACTAAGACTTTAGTTAAACGTTACTTTTCACTGAAAATTTCGAGAGGATTGTGTGCAGTTTTTTAGTTATGACCTTTTGAAATCGATGAATTACGTAAATTTCCCATGGTGCCATGCGTGAAAAAAGACTAATGAAATATTTAAAAACTTTAAACTTGTTTTTTTTAAAAAAATTTTAGTCAGAATTAAACATGTTAACTTTGCACAAGTTTGATAAAATGAACTTTTTAGTGGATATGATCAAAGAAATGGGATGTTTAATAGGTAATAGGTATAATTTAAAGTGTATGTAAATAGGTTTCCAATTTTTCCGACTTTTTGCCTCCAAATGATGTAGTTTTCATGGGTGATTAAAGATTTGTATGACATTTTTGACAAAACTACGATATTAATAATGAAAAATTGATTTTTTTGGAAATCTGCGATGAGCATTTTGCTTCGGGAGTCTTCGGAAAATTGCGTCACAACCAGAACACGATCGCTGTGTCCATGTTTTTTTTACCATGCTTGAACGTTGCGTGGTAGAGGGGGCCGTCAACGATTGAGTCTACACTGATTTTCTCACAAAAGATTTGGGAGTTCTAATCAGCCTGCTTCTTTTCAACATACAGAGGATAAGTTTCCAAACGTTTTCAATGATGTCTTAGTACTGCACAGCTCTCAAACTCACGAAAAACGATCATGAATTATAACATGTTGTGTCCTCGTGCATGGTGTACTACATACATATTACGGCACTAGCAATGATGAAGTTTCTTTTGTTGGCTGTGATTACGAGTCCTAATATTGAATTGAAAGTTATTTTACCAGATAAGAAACATAAATTACACTTTCAAAGAACATACTAGTATAACATTACGAGCTGGTACCACATAATGGGAATTTTTACTTGCGGTAGCAAGGTCTTCGTAACGGCCCACTGCTCGGATGAACAACAAAAACGAAACATGCTACGGTACTTTTCACACGTATTACAGTGCACTTCCTTTTAGACATATTCATGACCTTATTGTATGACTTTGGTTTCCTTGTCAGTGAATGAAGACCAGTCATTTATAAATGCAAAATTTAATGCATTGTTCGCAAGATTGAGAGCAGTTGAATGTGACTGAGAGTGAGATCAGAGCCAGAGGTTCGTCGGGCTGGCTAGCGTGTTCTCCAGTCCGGAGCGTGTCTAGTCACACGTTGAGCGGCTGTACAGGGTGCTGTAGCGGTAGACCTCCGAGTCGCCCTGCTACCCTGACACGCAGTGTATCCTCAGTGCTCACCGTCAATAAATTATTTGGCCGTTCCTGAACTGTTCTGATTTTTTCTGGTAATAATGATTTCACAAAATCCTTTAAAGATTGACAACCGATCATACCTTCAATTTTACATAGACGTTTACATGAAATATACGAATGGTGGTTCAAACCACAGGCATTTGTTTCCCGAGTTATGTCTCAGAATATGTCTATCAGAATACAATAAAATGTCGATAATATCGTTAATATTGACGTATTTAGCCAACTATATATGGAAGGGGTAAAATTACACTTGTTTCTGTGATCGCACAGGTTCACTCACCGCGAAAGGAACGGAAGGTAAAATGTTCGAAATGTTACGAGTGTGAAGCTACCATCATATTCATATTCATATTCACTTTCAAAAGTTGACCTCTACGATCAATGTGAATATGATGATAGCTTCACACGTTCATCATCAGATTCGAAGTCTTCCGAATGGGTACAAATAAGCGTTCGGCAAATCACAAATCCTTCATTGGCAGGTTGAAATCATGTGATTGTAGTTACTTTTCACATGATTAGCGTGGATTTGCATGCTTTCTTCTTATTTTTGCCAGAGTATCCAATTTGCACCATGAATTATTGTTGTCATATAAAAAACTAATTTGGATGTTTAGTATGCCTTTCCCATATCTTTGAACATGAAATATCAATATTTGGGTGTACAAAAAAACCTGTATGAGTAATGTAATAAAATACGACCTGGCTGGGTGTGTTTTGATTTCCCGCAGTGCTGCTATCTTTGAAACCCTACTTAATACTTACACTGGTGAAATTTACACAAAATAGTGTTGTCAAGACCACAATTATCACAATGTGTGTAGTTCCCTTGATCGGGATCGGTCAACGCAATTGATTGTGAAAAATAATGGTCCATGACAACAATAATTCATGGTGCAAATTGGATACTCTGGCAAAAATAACAAGAGAGCATGCAAATCCAGGCAAATCAAGTGAAAAGTAATTACAATCACATGATTTCAACCTGCCAATGAAGGATATGTGATTTGCCGAACGCATGTTCGTACCCATTCGGAAGTACTTCGAATCTGATGATGAATGTGTAAGCTATCATCATATTCACATTGATCGTAGAGGTCAGCTTTTGAAAGTGAAGATGAATATGAATATGATGGTAGCTTCACACTCGTCGAAATGTTTGCCCACTACAACGGCCGGTTGAAAGTTCATGTACTTACGGTACTATATACTAATGGCGGCCTGTCTTCTTTCGCGGCGGGTGAACCTGCGCGATCACAGAAACATGTGTAATGTTACCCCTTTCATCATGTTCATATATAGTTGGATAAAATACGTCAATATTAACGATATTATCGACATTTTATTGCATTCTGAGACATAACTCGGGAAACAAATGCCTGTGGTTTAAACACATGTCAGCGTACACATATTGTGTAGTCAGTAAGTCGATTATAATCCAACTAAACTAAATAGTACTACTGTTACGGTGTTACGATCTCAATGGGACAACTACTTTCGAAATTTCGACCCAATGTTTTCCTTCATCTGCTGATTTTAAATATCTACTTTTTATTATCATAACTTACCAGTCAGTATTATTTAGTCTGTCGACAATAACATCGTCAACAACCATTATGCATGTCTGCAGCTGGGGATTGCTGTTTGGCTGTAGTCGTGGTTTTGGTAGTGGATCATATAGAAACGGTACAATACCAATCTGATTAAAATCCGATGTAGATGTTGGCTAATCGTTCATTGCTATTTTACCTTCGTTATTTTGCCTGAATTGACCTTCTTGGTACATGTTTACATTTTCAGAGGAGGCGATCAGGCTAAAAACGTAAACATGTACTAGGAAGTCAATTCAAGCTAAATAACAATGGTAAGATAGCAATGCACGATTAGCCGACATCTACATCGGATTTTTAATCAGATTGGGTACAATACAAGCATCCCCCACTACCGCATCATCGTTGTCATCACTAGTACTAGTACTCCATTTATTGTTGTCATTGTCAATTTTGACTTCTAAATAGTGGAACATGGTTCCACTAGAATGGCTATCCCATGTTATGCAATCGGACATATTTGAAGTTGGTTCTGGTTGTGACGTCATGAAATACATAAACAACTTCGGCAATTTCCGGAATTTTTCCAAAAAAATCAATTTTTCGTTATTAATATGGTACTTTTGTCAAAAATGTCATACAAATCTTTAATCACCTATGAAAACTTCGTCATTTGCAGGCAAAAAGTCGGAAACTTTGGAAACCTATTTACATACACTTTATTAAATTGGACATATACAAAAATGCAAATGTTGTGGTTTTCGCACTTTTTTGGCAAAATTTCACGAAAAAGCCACTTTTTTCGACATTCAAATTGCTGTACTTCTAAAAGTTCTCGATGGATTTTGAAAATTTGTTTTTCTTTTTTTCTTATCCATAATATTTCAAAATCCATGTACTGCAATAAAGCTAAATTGATTTGAAATTTTTGCTTTGAACTCCCTAATATAAATTATATATATATATTTCTATTACAGAGTGGTTAACATATGCCAGATTCCTTGCACAAAAATATATGGAACGCCCTCTAACCTGGCTGACGTCAGGGATTCCTATTCATGTCGTCCATTACGAAAATCTCAAACAAAACAAAATCCACGAACTGAAGAGGATGGCAGCGTTTCTAAATGTATCCGAGGCTGTAACTGAAGAGAGAATACGATGTGTTATGAACAATACAGAGGGTAATTACCATCGAAAATTCGATGACAGACAGAAAGCATATGATATGTTTACTGACAAAATGAAGGCGTATGTAATATCGAATATGAAAACTTTGGCCAAATATCTACCAGATTCGTCCCCAATGCCATGGGAATTATGCTTCGATCCACGGTTAGGTAACATCCCAAATATATCAGATATCGCTCCAATACGATTGAATTATACGATACCATTGTCAGAGCTTCAAGAGAAGAGACGGAAAAAACGTCTGTAATAAGGACAATAGCGAGTTAACAGACAACGGAATATGATTGGGTTGGCGGAGTCATTCAATCCATGTTAGCGAAGTGGTGTTTCCTTTGAGGGAGGGGATGGGGGAGTACTGAACAGTAAAAACATATTGAAGTATTTAACGATGGCCTAATATTGCAATATTAGTTTGATATTCACTAATATCAAGACTTGTTCCAGTGTACAGATGTGCACCAGTATCAGGAACAGTATAAATATGTCAATAACTGGTAAACAGTCAATGGAAGGCGATATACTTTAGTCACACTGCATGGATGCCTTGAAGGCATCCACCAATCCAGATGTAAAAATGAGTTCCAGGAAATGTGTGTATTTGAATGAGGTAATGATTTGAAACCAGGTGTTATTTGTTGTGTGCTTTCCACAGGGTTGCTGTGTGTCGGTTGTAGTATGAGATATGTATCAGGCCTGATGTATAGCCAGTATCAGGCCCCAAGCAAGTTTAAAACATGAATTTGAGGCGAAGTTCTCTTTTCTCCGTTCCTGTAGTGGGCGGATGTTATTTCCTATGAACATGACTGTCTTGATCTGTAGTTCTTTTTTTTATATAAATCTTGCTGATTGCCTTAGTATGCATTCTAGTTTGTCTATATCTGATTGTGATTATGTGTCCCTATAATTGCACCGTATTCCATGGTTGATCTGACGAGTGAGATGTGTGCTGTTTTTCTGCAGGTACGTCTTGATACAGTACTTTCAATTCTCCTTAGAAAGCCCTGGATGCAAAATGTAACGGTCACACCACTACGATCGATGTAATGTAAAAACATGATGATAAACATGAATTTTCAACCTTTTAAACCTGTTTACTGAGATGATGGTTAACATACCAAAACGCTACCAGAAACTCAGCACTCAATGTCACATAGAATTCATTTTTTACCTCCCGTAAGGGTACGAGAGGTATTAAAAGGGGCATGTGTGTCTGTGTGTGCGTGTGTGTGTGTGTGTCTGTCTGTCTGTCTGTCTGTCTGTGTCATAATTTTCTAAAAATCGGCTTGCTCCATTGTAATGAAATTTGGGATATATAATCTTTAGGGTAATAGCAAGACCTGATTAGGTTTGAGCCAGATCTGTTAATGTTTAATTAGAGAAATTTGCATATTAATGAAATCAACTAATTACGCAGTATCTTAAAAACTGCATACTTCAATTTCAATATAATATAGTATATTCGTTAAACATAACAACATACATTTGTCCTATAAAATTCGTTGATGTATCTTACAGCGTTAATGAATAATTTGCTTAATTAATTATTTTTGGTAATTAGGCTACATCTTAAGAATACATACTTCAAATTCAACAATTTAGTACATACGTTAACCATAAGAAAACACATATGTCCTGTCAAGTTTGTTGATGCACCGTACAGTGTTAATGAATAATTTGCATAATTAATAATTTTCGGTAATTAGGCTATATCTAAAGAATACATACTTCAATTCCAATATAATTTAGTACACACGTTAACCATAACAAATTGTGTATGTCCTATAAAGTTAGTTGATGTACCTTACAGTGTTAATGAATAATTTGCATAATTAATGATTTTCGGTAATTAGGCTATATCTTAAGACTGCATACTTCAATTTCAATACAACTTGGTACATACGTTAACCATAACAAAGCGGATATGTCCTATAAAATCTTTTATATAGCTTAGTTTTAATGAAAAATTTGCATAATTAATGATTTCAGGTAACTAGGTTGTATCTTAAAAATGCAAGCTTCAAATTTCGTATAATATGATACATCAACCATAATAATACACACCTGTCCTATGAAGTTTGTTGCTACAACTTTTTCCTTTAATGAGTATTTTGAATAATGAACGATATTCAGTAATTAAGCAGTATCATACACTCTTACATACATTAACCTAAGAAAGCACGCTTGTCCAAAAAACGAAGCCTGTTACCATAGTTTTTTTTAGTTTAATGAGTTATTTGCATAATTAGTGATTCCCTTACGGGAGGCATTCAGTTTAAATCTGGTTATCAACTTATCAGCATGTCAGGAGTAAGTACAGAAACTGTTATCATTGAAGGCGTGAAATTTGGTTAGAAGTGCGAAAATGAAGTTCAGCATTTGCAGTTACAGTCTTTGCTGAACAAAGAAAAATATTGGGGAATAACATCTAAGGCCAAATAAAAAAAAAGTAGTTTGGTTCCGGGTACTCGACCCCACCTAGTTTTTCACGTCGACCCTAAAAGTTTTATGTATGCGAGAAAAATAATAATAAAATCGCGAAAATCGTGAAGTCTCGCAAGAAATAGTGGAAACTGACATCAACTTAAAAAGACAACATAAAACTATTCTTCCTATCTGTAATGGCTGTACATCTGATAGGAAGAAATAAACAACACAGGGACCATTTAGAAAACAACGGAAACCTGAACTAGACACTCACACATGAAATAAAAAAATCTACCTACCCACCTATTTTAAAATTGAATGTAATCGGAACCACACAAGTTTTTTTTACGCCTAAATATCATCTGTAAACTTCTGATTTGTGATGGATACCTACATCAATATGACATTAATAAAAGTTAAGAAAAGCACAGGGCCCAACATCGATCCTTGTGGCACCCCACTAGGAATAGGGTTCCATGGTGAATTGCATCCCTGAACAAACAACAACAACAACACACTGTTGTCTGTAAGGCAGCCATTCTTCAATCCAGTTAGCTCCAACTATACATGCATGTGCTCGTACTTTGTGGAAGGTTTTAGCAAAGTCCAGGTAGATGATATCAACGGGGAATCTTTTATCGGTGTATGTTGTTACTTCACCTAGGAATTCTAGCAGGTTTGTCAAACAGGATTTCCCTCCTGGCATTACTAATTATTTTACATAAGATAACTAATCTCAAACGGGGCGAGAGCAGTTCCAATCTTGTTTCCATAAGCTGGTGTGAACATTTTGTTTTGTTTGTGTGATGCTCTATCACGAAACGTAAGTTATTCACTCGCTTAATTCTGGCCGATTTCATATTATAGACAATTTACTCAATTGTCTAAAGGTACCCTCTGATGCACTCGAGGTGCTCAAAATTTCTCAGGATTATTGTTTGTTTGTATAAAGTTCGCACATCTTTCAAACACCGCATTTCTTAAAAGACTCCCGAACATCTCTACTATTCAGAATGAGCTTCTCTACCAGCACTCACAAACCTCCTTCGATGCACTATTACATGTAAACGCCTTGACTCGAGTTGTCATGTAGCAGTGTCAGTTGTCTCTGTCTGTCCCTCAGAGGACTGTTGAACCCCCTCAGTGTTTTCTTTATTTGTCCCCTCAGTGGACTTTTAAATGCCCCTTCACGTTTTTTAGCTCCGCTGTCAGCGAAAGCTGAAAGCGTAGCTTTAGGTATAGGTGGGTATTGAGGTATAGAGAGTAGAGTGAATCATAGGTGTCCGTCAAACTTTTATATTTTTACTATCTACTCCGAAAGTGACAGTCGGAATTCTTCGATATTTGGTGTGCATGTTCCCTGGGGGGAGGCTATTCAGATTTGTTCATGCCAAGTTGATCTGTGCCATTTTCAATTTTTTATGATTTTTTTTCATATAATGTCATTTTCATCAACTCCTTGAAAACCTCTTATTAGATTGCTTTGATATCTGGCGTGTTGATGCGCAGGGGGTAGCTTACTCAGATTTGTTAATTTCAAGTCAGCACATCCTCATTTTTATTTTTTATGATTTTTTTTTTGTAATTTAAAAAAAAAATGAATATGTTAATGAGCATAATGACCGACGCCATATTGGAAATCAGTCGACGAGACTTTAAGTAAACTGCCACTTTTCAAAAGACACTATTGACGTCAAACAAGCAATGTAATATGTGCTATAGTCATAATTCTACGCATTGGGCGCCCAAATGACAAGCGTTTGTTCGAAACAGGGTTGTAAACTTCAAATCCAATTCTGCACCCTTCTACATAATCAGCCAGTCCGCAACATCCTCATTTGCATACTCTATCCTGATTCGACCAGAAGCTGAAGGTGACCTCATTCGACCGAGCGATTTTCCACAGCAAGTATCTTGAGTATCAACACAGGACGTTCTTGGTACTCACTAAAATCACACTTCAGACCCACTATAAAAGTGTGATGTTTTCAGATAACATGTAACTTGTGGTTAATTCTATATTGTCGTGCACTTTGGAATGACAGTGAACCAGAATTCAGACAACTTGCGTAAGGAAGGGCATGCCAGGCATGCGGTTGAAGTTATGGCCGACAGTTCACATGTAAAGTTAAACGACATGAACGTGTCTTGCCTTTCCAAAATGCAAATATTTGGCAAGTAAAAATAATTAAAATAATTACAACTTTAATTTGGCTTCAGACTTTGCATTATTTTTTGCGTATCTTTCCCCGTTTTACATGTAAATCCGAAAAGGTTCTCTCTCATCATGTCATCAGTGTCAGTGATCATACCGCGCGGGATAGTCCTCGGGTGCACGAGTCTGTATTACTGACTTGACTCTAAACACCGGAGGGGGAGGGACAATTGTCAGAATCGAGTCCCGAATTCCTCCGTATGCAAGCAGGACTACGCGCGGGGCTGCTTTGAGTACGAGCGAAGTGAGGCATGTTGAGGTATTTTGTTGAGAATTATAAATATTGCGAAATGTCAAGTACAAGGTTTAAATACAATGGAATGATGAAAAAAATGGCAGAGTCTGCTGACAGGCGCCGGTCACAAGAAACACTGTGAATTAAAATATCAGACGATGTATGTATTAATCGCCGACAATCCACCCGTATGCACGAGGGACTAACCCGGAAGCAAGTCGTTGTCAGCCATACGTTACAGTGGTAACATCGTCCGAGAAATCGCTGCGTTCAGAGTGTCATTATTCACAGAATTGTTGTTTTCGAGTGAAAACCCGTCTTGAATTGTACAACTCTAACAAATGAAGACATGTCAAGTTATATTTTGAAAGTTGTATCGCTAGTTTGAGACGATTTTCTCACGTACTATAGTACTATCGAGGCTTACTTGGAAGTAGTAGGACCATACTCCAGTTCATCGGGAAGTTTAGCCAGTCCGATAATTCTTTCTGGTTTAGTTTACAACACTTTTGATCACACAGATTTTGTTGTTGTGATGAAAAGAAATTAAAAAAAGATCATTTCAACCATTTCGTTGTGTTTTCTTTGTGAAAGGTAACCGAACATGAACGAGTGTTACCACTGTAACGTATGGCTGAGAATGACTCTCTTCCGGGTACTTGAGTTTGTCGCCGTACGGAAACTAAGATGGCGATTAATACATTTCTTCCCTATATATATCTACCACAACTAGTACAAGTTGAATGTTGTTGACTTTGTAAATTTGTTAGAAAATTGAAATTCAAATTGCCTCAAAATTATTTTAGATCCCTAGTTTATTTCATTCATCATTAAAATTTTCCAGGGTTACAGCTGTAAGACACTGGAATTATTTATAGCCAACCTCAAAATCCTCTTTTTTTACTTTTTCTTGTGTGAATTTCCCAGTCATTTTTTTCTGAGATTTTGTGCAATTTTTCATAACAGTAGATTTTTGTTATAAAATGGTGACTATGGTATAAAAGTACAATACATTACCAACTTCTGTGTAAAATGTGTTTTATAGTGAGACATCATATGAAACCACTAACCACTTTATTGCATCGCTAAAACAAAACTGCATAGTGAAGAGCTGAAGACCTGAACCACTTCTACATGTCACCAAAATAAAAAATTGAATTAAAAAAAAAACAGCGGAGCTATTCTGACCGATAGGTCGCTTGTTTCTCATCAGTCCCTCAGCGAACTGTCCATGCGTTTTTCTCATCAGTCCTTCAATGGACTGTTAAACGCCTCCATGCGTTTTTCGAATTTCGCCTAGCATTTTTACCTTCCGTAAGGAAGGTGATAATATACCGATGAAGTCTGTGTGTGTGTGTGTGTGTGTCTCTATCACGATTTCCGAAAGAACGGCTGCATCAATTCAAACGAAATTTCATAGACATGTTCCGTAGGGTGATGGCCAGAACTGATTAGGTTTTAGTAATAATCCGATGAATATTAATGACCAATTTGAGTAATTAATCGATCGTACGAGTATAAAGTTGGCTTCAGATTCAGATTCAGGTAGCCTTATCTTATGAACCTTATATTGAGCATCAGATGGCCACAGATCCGAAGACACCCGACGGACTCAAACCTGAAATAATACCGTTGAGCCTACAGGGAAGGATTCTGCTTCACTGCCGTCGGGTGTATTTGAGGCTACCTAGCTAAATCTGAATCTGACGCCAACTTTATACTCGTCCTCTACATAGCTCTACACTGAGAATGACTGTTTTCAGGGGTTTCGTACGTGCCAACCTTATTTTGTGTTTCCCTTGGATCAGCACTCTGCATTGGCTGGACAAACACACAAAAAAGAAGACTCCGAGGCAGGGTATTTAAGTGATTCAAACTCACAAGAAAACAATTTTTTTTCTTGGCCTGAAAATAGGTTTACAATGAGCGTGGAGTTCACACACAGGTGAAATATTTATCATCGTTTCTATTTCGTCAAATATGGACTTATCATTTTCAAATTTCACACACTGATGCGCAGATGAATAAAGAGAAATCGTGTCTTTTTAGATTTTCGATTAGACGTTTGGGAAGTATTATATTGACCGCGAACCGTCTCCTTTTTACCATGTTCTTTTCCGATTTCTCTCGATAACAAACTACCGCTGTTCGTTGCAAGGCTTGTACATAATCATTTATCTAGCTCTGTATCTCTGGATATAAATACACTCTCACATATTTATCAAGTGTAATAATCTATAATTTATACCCAAATCATGTGTGTGGTCAAAATATGGAAAACAGACCAAGCCTCACCTAGCCTGTGAAGAAAATTTCGCGACAATGTATCAATAATGGTGACCTATACATTGACCTCTATATAATAGTGTACAGTGAGGGCGCGCCACTCAACAAAATCTTGACAATTTTCCCGTAAACTCGTGGTGGGACAGAAGGAAGTTCGATACGCACATGCCATATCCTGGGTATGTTGGGGATCACGAAAGCCGAGTGAAGTCAAGGATGGCAAGCTTTCCTGTGCTGAGAATAGGAGGCATGGCGGGCATTTCAACAACATTTTTGACCACTATTACTTTCATTGGGATTTGACAAATCACAGATATAGAGCTAAATTTCTTGCATAAATCATGAAATTCCTTATGGAAGGCATTCAGCTAAAATCTGGTTATTTTTTGTCCTGGCACTACGAAAGCAGTTGAAATTGCTAAGAGAAAAAACATCGACAGAATTAAGTCATGTTTCCTGTAAGGCTACAAAGTCGTAAGAGTTGATTATATTAAGGAAATCAATGATATCTGTACATCTTTGCTGAACACCTCGTATATTCCAAGTCATAAAAGATAAGGTGTTCCCTTGTATAATTCCATTACGTTTTCGAGTACACATTGGAGCAATGGTAAAAAAATAAAACATATGTATATATTGGGCAAGGATTTAATTTTCGTCAACTTCCAGTATTAATAGACAATGTGACAGTGGTTCCTCCGAATTTTACATCAGCTATTCGTAACGATGTGAAAGGTAAGATTCCAACAGACATACGATATTATTGCTTTCATTGGGATGGTTATCTAGAATCTATGGAACATGTAATTTCGTCTGAGTATCTCAGTACACAGCATAAATCCATGGAAGACTATAATTATTTGCAAGCCAATACAACTCTTTCTATAAAAATTAGTCTTTACAAATGTAGCAAATGTTGACAGAAAGCAACATAAGCTAATTTTTGATAATGCTACCTATGGTACATATATAGGTTTGTGGTATTATACACTGCAGTAAAATATGATGTAACAAAAATATGTAGAATCAAATACAACTCCCAGTTGTTGGTTGTGGTGATAGGAAAGGAGAGAGAAGCGTGAACACTGTGGTTAAAGAGACATTGGGGATGTTGGTAAATGAAGAAGGTTGTTCTTGGTCCAGGCAATGTCTACTATTTGCGGATCTGGCCTTCAACCATAGGGACTCGGAATAGGCATTTGTATTTGTTTTGAAATGTTTATTTCCAAGTTTGTTTGTTTACTTTTTACTTTGTAGAAAGAGACGCTTCCCTTGTTACAGGGGTTGCCGACATTCTCTAAGGGTCGCCGCTCGAGAGCGCTCGCTAGAATAGCTCATTCATTATTAATAAGGTAGCCATAGTAAAGCCAAAAGAACCAATTGATTTAGAAAAAAAGAACACAACACCAGCTTTTCAAATTGTTACTTTATTACGTGACACCTTGCAAGGAAAAGATGTTTTGAATCAACACTGATTTTACTAGTCATGACGTCATTTGGCATCTGTTTTCTCCGGTTGATTAAATTTTAGTTCAATCTTTACAAATTATATGTACAACAGTTTTTCATGCTATAACCAATCGTTTTAAGCTGCATATACTGAAATATCACAATGTATAAATATATTTAATTAGTGTGTTACTTGTCTGTGGTTAGTGTTAAACTTACCTAGTGTGTTCACAAATCACTTCCTGTACCACAGACAGGGAAAAGACTGCGCCTGTATGTATAATCATAAACAATAGAGAAAGGATCTCCCCTCCACTGTCTATTATACAATAACAAATTATTAATTAAATTTTTCCCAATAAATGACTTACAAATAGGAGCTTGACATAATGTTATTCCACAATGTTTTAAGGTGGGTCGCGGCTAATTCGGTGCGCGCGTACTTTTCTGTTATCGTCACTTCACGGTTTCGAGTGTTCTAAAGATCAGCGCGGGCTACTAATAAAGTGTCTTGTTGCGCGTTATTGCAGTGGCATAAAAAAAATTTAAAAAAAATTGGTACAAAGCTGGGAAAATTTTTAGGCCAATCGTATTGATTCTAACGTATGAAAACGGAGATCCCGTTCATTAGGAATGAGGCCCTGATATCCGAAGCAGACATTGTTATTACATCGACCTAGCCAATATGACTGTGAAAGTACAGGCAGAAGACAGAATTTCTGGACAACATTATCTTGACAACTAAAAAAAAAAGTACCAATCATCATAAATGTCTTGTTTAAATTTTGAAGTACAACTGACGCTCGTTGGGAAACCGTGTCGTATTTGCAATAAAGTTGCTTTAGGTGCGACAGAGCTATATTTGGAAAAGAACCAATCTTCATAGAATGAAAAGAATACATCGGCTAAAATTTATTGTACATCTCAGTGACGGTCGGTTTGTTTAGGTAACTTTTAAAAGTAGTACTAGTACTGATCATCATAGAATAAGAAATGTTGGCGGCCAAAATGTAATGTTTTAACTCTATTTCTATAGTGGGATAAGGTTTTAATGAGGCATAAGAATTTTCTTCTCCGAGCCCCCGGGTATCTTTTTTTATTCTAATCGCTAAAATTTGATGTAAACTTACTAATTCTCATCCAATAAAAATATCATCACCTTCAATCTAATGTACAATCCATAAAAGAATGTCTCACTCATAAAGTTAGCCAGAAATAGATTGCTTTTCAAACTGTAGAGGATGCCAAAGTTACCCTATATCTGTTACCTCAGACCACTATAGACCTCTATAGTGGTCAGGTATAGTGAAACATGTTACCCACAATACATTGATGTAATTGTTGTGTATGGTGTTTAGCATCCTAATGTTTGTTTTATAAGGAAAAGTGGAAATATTGTTTTGGAATATATGTCGAATATTAATTCTATACCTTTTAGTTGTGAAGTTTCAATGGAGATTACCATGGCAACCATTGATTTTTATAGTTTTTGATTACACCTGTACACATTTTGAGGAACCTATAGTGTCGTCAAATAATTAATAGCGAGCCTCCTTAAGATGGAAACTATAGTAAAGTTGTTTTGTTAATCCAAAATTAACCATTTCCAAGCTATATGTCTATAATAAAAGCTGGATAACTTGGATAGGTCCTGTCTTTTTTTAGTACGGACCAGAGGGCGCTAAACCTTAAATAGAAATTTAACATGTCACGACTCCGTTCAAACTCTTTTATAGTGGTCTGAGGATCGAGTCAGCACCAACGAGGTGCGAGGAAACGAATATGTGCCATGCGTTAGTCCTCAGACCATCAAAGAATTGTATTAGTGGTCTGACATTAGTCAATAAGCATTAATATTTGGGGAGGGGGTTGTGTGCTTTTATGAATATTATAAGAAAATAGTTCAATTAAATTTGCAGGTCAGTTTTACTGCTAATGTGCTATGAGATGGCGTTAAACAGCGTCACCATGTGATTAGAACCAATAGTCTTTGTACTGTGAGGACGCTGTTCGCCCTGTCTAAGTATCACATAGGGATATTGCAGCAGAATGTAGCTGTGTCTAGTTTTTAGGTTTGTATAAACGAACGTTTATAATAGCGAAATTCTCGGCATGAGGGAAGGCGATCATAATCAAAATTCCCATACGACTTGACTACAGGCTATGGAGGTAAGAAGTCGATCCTTGTCCCTTTTCTAGGGTTAAGTCGGGGGTTAAGTCTATTAAATTAGAGTAACGACCTATCAAAATGTGAAAGGTACGATTGTCATACATTTATGAAGTGTATTGTTATTCAAAACCCTGAACTTGAAATGTCATCTTTTGTATATTTTACCAGCACAATCACAAAAGAAGTCCCTTGACTGTATTGTTCGCATGGCTGAACCGGGGACATTTCCTCTGATAGCATTGATCAGCTCTCCTGGTTCTGGTAATACATGGACTCGACATCTCATTCAACAAGCAACGGGGTTTTACACAGGATCAATGTATCAATACCCAGGGCTAGGTGATAATGGTAAGTTGAAGTGCACAATGTGTTCTAAATAGAAATACAAGAGAAATGACTTTGTGCATAGACCCTACTATGATTTGTGTTATTTGAAAGAACGTGTACTTACATCCAAAATATACACCCTATAACGTCTCATCATTTGTTCAACGTGGTACCCCTCCGCGAATCACTCTGACGTAATTCCCTCATTGTCAGCTTCTAGTACAGAATGGTTCCACATTCGACTTTCGATACAAGAACTGTGTCACAAGTGTACGTAGCACCTTTGAACCCAATTGTTTTATACCGTATGGAATAGCCAAACTTCACTTGTGTTAGAGAAGTATGGACTTCAAGAGACGTTGCAGTTATTAGAAATGTCATGAATTTGAAAGTTTTACTGTATGAAATTGTGTACTGTTTGGGAAAACATACATGCATCAAAGTTGGCAGGGTAATACGGTAGCATTGCTTTCAATCAAAGGTTTGAACGATAAAGTACTGCACCATCATTCCATAATGATACATCACTGAAATTGTTCTGGTGCATACGCATTGACATAGATTTAGCGTATACTAACCACAACATTACCGAGACAGCAACATGCGTTCAAGTAGCTGTTTGCTTTGGTGGCATGGCCGCCGAATAGGCACCCACATAATTCAAGTACATAGTACATGTTGGTCAACAAGTAAATGGGAATGTCACCTAAACGTAGATAGTATGTACACGTGAAGTCAACCCATTCAGCCAACTTCACTTAAAATAACCGTGAAATATAACCAATTACTCGTGAGCAAATGTTCATAATACTTAACTTGTTCGAATTACTTTCACAAGTTCCCTATACATATATACACGTATCTATATATATAATATCATAAACCACACAGTTCTGACCCAAATATTTCGAAGAGACTGAGCTGCTCTTCATCGGTGGGTCTCCAGTTCTGTCAAATTCTGTCTCTTCGAAATATTTGCGTCAGAACTGTATGGTACATGATATTATTTATATATAGAACCTCCGTGTAAAGTGTTATATATATAGATAAAGTGTGATATATATATATATATATATATATATATATATATATATATATATATATATATATATATAGTGTGTGTGTGTGTGTGCGTGCGTGCGTGTGTGTGTGTGTGTGTGTGTGTGTGTGTGTGTGTGTGTGTGTGTGTGTGTGTGTGTGTGTGTGTGTGAAACGAATAGTGCTGATATCAGACTGTCTTCGTCTATATGCTGCCTGGAATTGCAGCAACTGTATTACAGCACTGATTTTTTTGGGTGCGAACCCAAATATTGATATATTGCACCATGATGCTGTATGTACTTCTACACAACATGTGTTTATCCACATGTGATTCAATACTATTCAAAGTATGCAATATTAATGTCATTATGTCTAACAAAACTGTTCCAGTTGCAGTCATAATCCTAAGTTATAGCAACTGTGATAGCGACCTGAAGCTTGAAACAAAGTGTGTCAGAATATTGCGTAAATGTTAAACTATGACCTCAAACAAGTGCGTTCGTGTTTGTTTTATAAGGATATCCAGGCGAGATGGAAGACCCCTCTTCAGGCACTACTTTAACAATGAAAACTCATCACTTGTATTCGAAGCTTTCATCGGAGATGCAAAATAATTTGACCGCTGCTATTGTGCTGATACGTAACCCCATCGATGTTATCATAACTGAAAGAAATCGACAATTTTCAAAGAGCCAAACTGCAGTAGCTTTGCACATGTGGGATAGAAGACTACGAAATAGCACAGGTAGTTTCATTGTTAATTTAGTACTCCTAGAAAGTATATAATCCTTGTTGTAAGGGCTGTCGTACTTAATTCTATGTAACATTTTCTCATGACCCGACCAACCTTACATTGCTTCAGTCTGGCGAAATAATAAAAAACGGCGCCCTCTGTGGCAGGATTAGCAAAATTGATAACGTCACTGATTACACTGATGGCGACTAAACGATCGCGTATCTGAACGAAAATTATCATTTAATTTTGTGACATTTTTGTTGTGTCAGACTACGGTGTGGTTCAAATTGTAACCGATTCGTATATTTCATTTCAGCGTGGCTAAAATTTGCCGCATTTAATGCGAGAATGTATAGGGATCGAGTTTTGACGTGGTCGGACTCTGGGCTTCCTATTCTTGTCGTCCATTACGAAAATCTCAAACAAAACAAAATCCACGAACTGAAGAGGATGGCAGCCTTTCTTAATGTATCTGAGACTGTTACTGAAGAGAGAATACGATGCGTTATAAACAATACGGAGGGTAATTACCATCGAAAATTCGACGACAGACAGAAAGCATATGATATGTTTACAGACAAACTGAAGATTGCTGTGATAGGGTTCATGAAATCTTTGGCAAAATACCTACCAGATTCGTCCCCAATACCGTGGGAATTATGCTTCGATCCACGGTTAGGTAACATCCCGAATATATCAAATGTACCTTCATTACCATTAAATTATAACATACCATTGGAGAATCTCTTGAGGAAATAGTAGAGTTTGCATGAAGGACATGATTTATTCAGTACATTAGGCCACCCTTGTACAATATGAAAATAGATATGAAATAAGTATATAGAAAACAATCGGAATAGAACGTAATAAGCCAAATAAACATCAAAGAAGCTGAATTAAATATTTCTGATGATCTTGTTTCTTAATTTAAAACTATAGGCTAGATTCGGGATTGTATTGTCGGCCGGAAGTGCGTGACATCATAATTACCGTACGAAGACAAGTTCCATTGGAAGGTTCGCAAATTGTTGTTGATATTGTAAAGGCGACTGATCGTGTTAACTTCCGTAATGGAGCCTTCAGGTGATTACTGGTGAGGACAGTGGGAAATCAAGCCCGGTATGTGACCCTCCCTCTGGTCCGTTGTGCTGAGAAGTGACCCACCCTCAATTCCTTTCTCTAAAATATGACCCTCCCCCGTTCAAATATTTCATTGAATGAATATTTTTGAGATCACAGAGGGAGACTGTGAAAAAGATTTTAACCAAAATATTTTCTCCTCAGTGCCCCCCCCCCCCCCCTAGCCGAAAAGTCTGCTCGTTCCCTAAGGTAAAAGAAAGGCGGTCGAATCTTGAACGAATGTACAGTATTTCAGTTTTCCCGTCATTCAGCTGCAACATGTTGAGGGACATCCGATTCGTTATGTCCAGGAAAATATAAATAACTATGAAGACAAAAGCGTAGTTGAAAGTTAATTCCCTTACGTTAGCCAGTGGAGAAGAAATTTGTTCTCCAATGTCTATGCTTACATCCACCATCATGATGGACATACTACGTACCATGGACCATCTATTATTGCTATAATAGATCCATGACCTGACAGCCCGGCTAAGATTAAGCAGAATAAAATTCACATTTGAATGAATTGGATCACACTGACAATTCAATTTAAATCATCGTCCCATTCTTCAAAGAAAAAGGAACAATGTATCATAGTCAAAAATAATTTTTCTTGTGAAACATGCTCGAGTGAATTCTATGCCACTGAAAATTTCGTGTTGTTGTCACACAATGTTATTAACATCATTTACATGCCTCACATTTTTGAATGTCAACTCCAAAGCGAGTCTCTACAGTAATGTAAGGCTATTGTTGCGTAACTTACTACCATTGATACTTAAGTCTTTTCTTTCACCTCAAGTCCTCAATTATTCTTTGTTCCACTTTCTATTGCGAACTTACAAAAGACTGAACAAAGACGTTAATTTTCATTGCTAATTCTTTTCAATTTTATTCGATTTGCTGAATATAAACCATGGTCATGTTTTATCATTCAGGTCTTAGACACCTATTGTTAGTGGTCTCAGAGTACCGGTCTATCGTATGCTGCTCAAACTTAGGGAGCCATCAGTAATTACAAGGGAGGAGGGCCAAGGGAATCAGAGGGGTAGTCACCTTTTATAAACCGGCTGTCGGAGGAGGGCCATATTTTAATAAATTGTGATTAGGGAAGGGTCAAATTTTTCTTCGACTCATTGTATTGCCTGACATTGCATTATTTGTTTGTGTCATTCCATTGCTGCCATTTGGGTTAGGGTTTGATAGGTTTCCATGATATCAGCATATATCAATGAAATTGCTGCTGACAACAATGTAGTGAATTAATTTCATATGTTGTCACTGGTGTGAAGAGCTGAGTGGATCTCACAAATATACAAAAATGGGAACAGTTAGGTAAGATATTATGGATAATGTTGAGATCATGACTTTGTTGCCGACTATGTCAGGAGTGTGTCAATCTAATCGGTGGGAGTTACAGCCTTCGGATCAGCCAATGAGATCCAAACACGGGTATTTATTAATGCAGTGCCTTCACACTCATCCACGTGGTGATAGTAGTGGGAAATAACCAATACCTTTAAAACTTTTAACATTGGTGGTAGCGGTGGAACTGAATCCTAACCAATGATTCTGAAACTCGTGTTCTATTGCATTTAACTCACATTTACAACTACTTAAACAAGAGGAGGGTCATGTTTTAGAGAAAAAAAAAGAAATTTGAGGGAGGGCCACTTTTTAGCACGACAGAATCGGGGAGGGTCACATTTTAGGCAACAGCCCGAACCTGATTTTCCCCCGGCCCTCCCCTCTTGTAATTACTGACGGCTCCCTTAGACAGGTTGTCATGTCCATGAGTGATTCGTAGAATAGTGAAAGACCCGGGATTTACTTCCAGAATCAATCCAACTTCGTTAATCGTGTGCATTTTGTTTATGCTTCCTTTTCTTGCAAGAAAATACACAACACGATAGTTCCCTCTGGTTCTGGATGTACAACTGTGGCAATGGACCGTCTATGTGATGGTGGCATAAACGTTCGCGTGTCCACACCCAAATGCGTTTTCATTTGTCTCTGCGTTACTCTATGCCTCCTAGATGTATATTTTGGAAAAGGATTACAACACAATGTGACAAGGGTTCCTTCGATTGTTGCATCAGCTGTACGTGACAACGCGAAAGGTAAGATTCCAAGCAATCTTATTAAAATCTGATGACATGTAGCGAAAGCAGCTAGATGCCTGTATTTGCCTCTGTTTCCATCGTTTGTGCCGTTTGTTTTGTTCCGAGTGATCGCCACCTTAATTCACTACATTGTTGTCAGCAGCAATTTCATTGATGTAGGTTAATATCATGGGTACCTAACCCTAACCGGAATGGCAATATTATTATTCTCCAATCATTATTAGAGTATGAAGGTGTAAGGGTAGTCTCGCTGTAGTAGTCCCCCTCTTCTCGCGGCTGCGCCGCTCGGCATGCATAAACAGATTAGGGACGATAGTCACGAGTCTGGCAGCGAGACAAGTGTAAGGGGAGAAGGAGTATGCACAGTCATTCACCCATGATAGTTTAATTCTGCTGATGATAGTTTAATTCACCCATGATAGTTTAATTCTGTTTGCACAGCGATTAGCGTTTCCTGCCATTCTCGCAAGCATGAACTCGGAACATGAGGGCTTGAAATTGGCCATATTTGTTTTCAAATTGTTGGTTTTGTTCATTGTTTACGTTCTTTTCTTACAGAAGTGAGTGTTTTGTTTGTTTACTGTTTTTGCTCTTTAAAAAATATCTTTACCATGGTGAGTGGGGACGAAGAAGGCTCAACGCGGTTGAGGGGCTCAGTAGAACTAACTCATAAATAACTAAGGTCGGTCGTGAGTCATCGTATAATCAATAATAGATCCATGGTACGATAGACAACTTCGTCAGCAGGAGTGTGTGTAGCAAAACATACCTGGCATAGTCACAGTGGTAAATAAGTATGTAGGCACACAGTGTAGCTATAATTGACAAGCAAGTCAAAAGAAGATAAAGTACACACTGTTTCACCCCTTGCCAGGCTAGGTGATGATAATAACTGAGATAAAAGTGTACACATTCGGGTGAGGACACACACAGCATGCAGTGTTCGCGGCGAAGAAATAAGCCATACAACATTCACAAGCCCTGATATGACTGAACAACGAGACGTGTCTAATATTATAGTGTAGCTCATCTGAAGATCTGTGTAAAATTCGTTTTTTAAATGTTTACCGTTTCTTTTGAATGGTAACAGTTGTGCCCTTCATCCTTAAACCCTTACTGTGCAGTCACTACTCCATTCATGGTACAGTAGTATGACTTATTTTTAATACTACTCGCCACAACTATTTTTCTCCGTAATTAAGTTCTCCTCGTAATTTTGGCAAATTATTTTGGTCCGGGTCGTACTCTTGCATTTCATTCTTGAGACCATGGAGGTTCCCCTTCTATACTTCCATGTGCAGGCATATGGTTTCTGACTTTGCCGGACTGGTTTTACTTGAACTACAAAGGTCAACCCAATTCACACCTTCTAAGTCCCCCTTTGTCTTACACTATCCAATACTGATAAGACTTCAGCGGCAACTCAGACAAGGAGTTGGTTAATACCCGCTACACAAACTTTAATATTAGCTCCGGTAGAGGACTGCTAATCCCGTACATGTCAAACAATGTGTCAACATTATGACAGATAAAGGGCATAAGGTCGGAAAATTAAATATGAGTTTCCCAGAAGTACTAATAGCAAGTAAAATACCCAAAGTGTAAAAAAAAAAATAAAAAATAAATTCATAATTATTTGGAAAACATTTGAGGATTACGCGGTAAAACAAGACTGGCCACGCTATCGCTAGCGAAAGCCTTCGAACTAGTTTCATGGGGACCGGACGTTGAAGGAAGCGCGAAGCGAAGTGTGAGGTCAATGTGACGTCTCATGATGTATATATGATGCAACAACACGACGTTTACGTAGAGTAGAACTAAATGTATTCTAAACTTCAGCGGAAAGAAATTTTGTCGATCGGACACTGACTATTTTCAAATTCTTAAAACATCTGAGAAAAATGAAGAGAGGAAGCAAAATATAGCACTGACAGACAAGATAGACGTACGGTACGTGTACAGGAGGCGAGGCACACCATGTGGTGCACACTGGACAATGATCGTGCGTGTTACGTATATGGCATCAGATGTAATACATATAGCTAACCAAATATTCTTGGAATGCAGCCTTTCTTGTAACAAGTATTGGAAATTGTCAGAAACCTGAGGATTTTATGACTGAATATATTTCGATCAAGAATTCCCATACTTTCAGTTAAATTTTCTGATGACCCCGAAGCAAGACATGTTTGAAACATTTAGTGCGACATTTGATACTGATAAACGAGTGATATAATTCATAAACAAATCTAAAGTTGGCAACTCTTTTATTTCTGTAATGATCATCAAATTTCAAGGACAACTGTCTATGTTGTACACATAGATCATACATCACTGCCTAGTCTAGTTCCTATACCTGTCGACTGTTCTCTACGATCTCTAGCTCTGTGCATGTTGTGGAGATGAACGTAACGCGAACTGACAAGACTACAAGTACAATCATGGAGGCATCATAAATATTTGTTTCATTCAAATTTTAAGTTGAGAAATCGTATTAAATTCTTTCCAGATTTCTCAAAAATCGTTTCCATATGTTTTGGAACTATCCAGCAATAATCCTCGTCATGTAAATGGCATCGACTGACATCGTAGTCAAACATACGCACGGAGAGAGATCGGAGACCAAACAAGAGTCCGTACTCACCCCATCACGACGTATGCATTTATGCGTTTGTTTTGAAATAGCTGGGGTGGTACTCCTACACATCGGGATAACTCGGAGAAGCACATGTTTGTGAGTTTATTGACTGTTTTCTGAGATGGGACATTGGGTTTGGAAACAGCCATAACAGATACTTCCAAAGAATTAGAACACGGAAGGAAAATAACGGGAACATCGATGACATTTCTACCAAACTCGAGATCGCACGTAGCTAGCTACCTAGTCAATCTGATTAAAATCTGATGTTAGATAGGCTGGTTTTCCTGTATTTACCTTTATTCCATCGTTATTGCGTCTTTTACGTGAGTTTTTTTCCTGGGCGAACGCCTTTCTAATGGAAAGAAAGAAAGGCGTTCGCCCAGGAAAAAAAAACTCACGTAAAAGACGCAATAACGATGGAATAAAGGTAAATACAGGAAAACCAGCCTATCTAACATCAGATTTTAATCAGATTGGCTACCTAGTGTACAGTAAGTATGGAAGTGCAAAGCTTAGTCCGCTCTGACCCGTGCGATACTTGTGAAGTTAATTTTGAAGTTTTCACGATTATGTTGTCAAAACACGACCTACATGTAATCTGTAAAAAAAAAATCTCATTCTCTCTAACGATTTTGGTGTGGTAACGATCGACCAAATGCCGACGCTAGTGTGTACGTGTGCAACTGTAATCTAGTACCTTGTACAAATGATACAAGTAAGTAAGTTTGTTCGTACCCAAGAATTTCAGTTTACAATTTCAATGACACAAATTGTCACTGTGTAATGTTTGGATCGTGTTAGAACAGGTCCCTCAGAATATAATTTTTCGGGTTATAATTTGTATGTATAAGTTTATAGAAATACGTGTTTCACCCAGACTGGGTGTCTGGCCGTACGTACGCACCGGAAAAAACGTAGCAGAAACACTGCCACTAGACTTGAAAAAAAAATATATCAAGGGACTCTTCGGATTAGGCAAGAACTACATGTAACCAATATGTTGATAAACTACCTGGGTCGGATTTACCAAATGCTCCTCCCAGATAAACAAACGTATTCCGGCGTTGCACATGAGCAAACCTACTTCCGTAGCGTGGGCACATAGCCTGTTTGGACCTTGGCCATAAATTGATTAACCTAGTATATATTCACCTAGTCTATCAGCTAGCCCTCGGATGTTCTTCCGATAAAATACGACACACAGCCGAACAACGCTATCGAGGATGGAACATCCGAGCAGGCCCTCACATACGAACTTCGTTCGCTTATAGTTATAGCATCGAAAGAAAGCCCGAACGTCTAGCAGCAAGACTAATATACACCCAGAATTCAACCACTGCTGCGTAATTAGACTTTGAATAAAAGATTGAACAAAGGTCTAAACAAAACACACGCTAATTTGCATTGCTAATTCAATGCCTTCACACGAGCTATTGTCTATGATTCTGCTCATGGTTAGTCGTGCTGTCATGTCCGTGTGTGATCAGTAGAATAGTGAATGATACCGGGATTTACTTTCAAGAATAAGTCAAATTACGTTATCGTGCGGTTACTGATAGTTAAAGTACATGTCAGAGGACATTTACTAGTATTTATGGTTCCTTTTTTTGGCAGGAAAATACACGATACTGCACACAGTTCAGGATATACAACTATGACCATGAACCATCAACGTGCCATTTACTTTAGCCTGTCCCCACCCAAATTCTTTATACTTTGTCTTTGCGGTACTTTATGCTTCGTATATGTGTATTTTGGACAAGGATTTAATCCCGGACCTTATTATCATCAATTTCGACACAATATGCCAGTGGTTACTTCGAATGTTACATCAGCTATACGTGGCAATGTGAAAGGTAATATTCCAGCAGACATATGATATTACATGTATTGTTATAATTACAAGGAGTCTCTACACAGTCATTCATCCTTTGAACCTCAGACCACTAAAAGAATTCGAATTATTTTAGTGGTATTAGTTTGAACCCATGATAGTTACCGATGTTTGCATATAGCGATTAGCGTTTCAAAAAACTGGAAACATTACATAAAAAATAATCTCATCATGCTGTACAACTGATTGGAAAAACAAAAACAGACATTCAAGACAACAAAAATACACTACCTGAAATTAAAACTGTGTAAAATGTCCCGATATTAGAAACATACTAGTAAAAAGGTTCACGTGCAAAAAGGTAAAATATGTAAAATCACAAAATGTACTGAGTTATAAAACGACTTAAAATGTAAGTTTTCAAACTGCTTTTAAAACTGTTGAATGAAGAAGCAGCTCGGGTCGGTGATGGCATGCAAGGCATTCCATAGAGACGAGGGGCAGAGATTGAAAAAGCTCAATTACCATAATACATAGTATTGCCAATAGGCTAGTGTAAATACATCGACCCGTGGTGTATTTTCGATGCATTCATTATTGTTTGGTGATATTTATTTCTAGTACGCGGAACACGGAATAGGATTTGTTGGGGAATGTTCTGCCCTCACCTAAGCTTCGTGACCTGAAAATTATTTCATGGAATGTTAACGGAGGGTTTGCAAGTAAATGGCATGGCACAGCTTTTAGAAACTTCATATGACCTGATATTTCTGTCTGAATGCTGGACAGACAAGGATTATGAATTACAAACGGATGGTTTTAAATCTTTTGTTTTCCCTAGGCTAAAAGTAAAATCAAAACAGGGTGGAGGATCTATCATTGTGATTAGGGACGAGTTTATTCCCCTTGTGTAATGTATATTTTGATACAATTACATGGCTAAAATTAGATCAAGCCTTATGCCAAGATGCTAAGGATATTTATTGCGCATTTGTATATTTACCACCAACTGGCTCAACTTTCTATAGGTATTATGACTGTGATATTTCTACGAACTTGAAAACCAAATTGCAACTTTTCAAACTTCTGGCAAAGTTATTGTTATTGGCGATACAAATAGTCGAACTAGAACGTGCGATGATTTCATAACGTACGATAATTTGTATGATTCAGTCAACCCCAGAGATGTCTTTACATACCACAGTGACGTAACTTTACCTATACGTTAATATACTATATATACTAGGTTAATCAATTTATGCAAGTCGACTGGTTTGCGGATTTTGAATGGTAGACATACGGGTGGCACTAGTAATGACTTTACATTCAATGGGGCACGTGGAATGAGTGTAATTGACTATGTGTTGACCACACCAACATTTTCCCTATTATTAGTAAATTTATTGTGTGTAACTTTAATGAATATTCTGACCATGCGCCCCTACATGTGGAATTGGCAGTCAGCTATTTGTATCCACAAGTAGAGAACAACGAACTTAGTACAGGGAAAGTTCGTGAAGTGTACCATTGGAACGCTAATCTTGCACCACAATGTCGTGAGGCAGTACGAGTGAATCTCGATAAAATTCACACTTCTTTCAATGAAGCTGAGATTGTTTCACAAGCTACCATGAATAGTAACGTTGATAATTTCACTAGTGTGCTGAGTGGGATATTCACTCCTTTCTGTAAATCCTATGCTACCCGATCTCGAACACCCGATAGCAATGTTCATACCTTTGATGTAAATATATCGTCTCGTAATGTACCTGACAAACCTTGGTTTAATGATGAGCTAAAGCGATATTACAGAGAGTACAAACGTGCACTCAACCAAGTCAACAAGAGTAAGACTACTGAGCACCACACTTTTTTGAACGAAAAGAAACGAAAATATAATTTTTTAGAAGCTAAGCGTAAGCGATATTATTTGCGTACTGAAGGAGATATGCTAGCTCATTTGAAAAAAACATAATCCAAAAGAATTTTTTAAAAGATTCTCTCGTTCGAAGAAGGGTAGTATAGGTGTTAATTTGGGGACGCTCTCAGAGTACTTCAAACAACTACAGTCGTCTATAGTTGACACTGAGACTGCGGAAGAATATGCTATCGATGAACAAAACATTGTATTTGATGAACTAGAGGTCAGTATTACACAGGACAAGTTAGAGAATGCTATTGGCAAGTTAAAACGTGGGAAGAGTCATGGGCCAGACTGTGTTATGAATGAATTTTTCATTGAATGTAAAGATTTTATCGTTCCAATTTTAGTTAAGATCTTTAACTGTGTGTCAGATAAAGGTTTTTTTCCAGAAAGTTTGGTCATCGGCAGTAATTGTGCCAATATTTAAAAAGGGTGATGCCAAAGATCCCAGCAATTATCGTGGTATTAGTTTAGTAAGTCATTTAGGTAAACTTTTCACAGCCGTAATTAATCAACGTTTGCTTCGTGACATTGTCATCGAACCAAGATGTTATTACCGATGCCCAGTTTGGCTTTATGCCTGGCTTGAGTACTGTGGATGCAATATTTGCTTTGAACAATTTTAATTGCAAAATCTTTGTCAAATAGAAAACGTTTATATTATGCATTTATAGACTTCAAGAAGGCTTTTGATTCTATAAACCGATACAAATTGTGGTATAAACTATCAAAAATAGGTATAAGGGGAAAAATCTTGAAAATAATTCGGTCTATGTACATTTACTTCAATGTCAGGTCTTGTGTCACAGTAAATGGCTTCCAGTCAGATTTTTTCTCTTGTACTCTTGGGTTAATGCAAGGAGAACCCTATTCTATTTTCATTGTATAGTAATGACTTGGAAATGGGGTTCTTGACTAACGATTGTATTCCCTTTGATTGTAAATCCTTGAGTCTTTTTCTTTTAATGTATGCTGACGATTTGGTACTATTTTCTGAAAGTGTTGAAGGGCTACAAAGCCAGTTGGACTATCTTTGTAATTACTCCCGTGAATGGGACCTTGAAGTAAATATTAAAAAACAAAGGTCATGGTTTTCAGGAAGGGTGGTAGGGTGAGAAATTTTGAGCAATGGGTCTACAATGGTCAAATTCTTGAAATAATTGATAGATTTACATACATTGGCATTCTACTTTATTATAATAACAGATTTTGGATGGCTGAAAAACAAATATCGGATCAAGGTAAAAAGGCTTTTGTCATGAATACAAGTTCTCTTTACTTTGAACTCACTCGACCTATACTTATGGCGACCTCAAACACACTTTGATCCTATTTACATTCTTTCGTTTGTTTTTTGTTTTTCTAGTTCTGTAACTGGTGAGCAGAAATTGCTCAAAGTAAATAAAGAATTGAATTGAGTCCATCGATCGACCAGTGGTGTATTGTCGTTTTGATTACGACGGCGACGCAATACTCGTGCTAAAAAATGATTGGGAACGGGTGGCAGTAGTGGGACCAGGCCAAAATAACAAATTAATGCAAAGTTAGATACAAATGAGTCAAAGTAAAATGTGATCTCTCCTAATTTCAATTTTCTAAATAAACCCTCCCCAAGGACCGAATTGTAAAAAGTGACCCACCCCTAATTCCCTGGTCCTCCCCGTGTAATTAGTAAATTACTGATGGCTACCTTAGCTATAAAAAGACATTGCATCTGTGAATTAGAGGTCGATTGTATGTTAAATCCGTGACAAATTGCTTCCAACCCTTCTGCAACGCCAACACTGCATAAGCCATAAGCAATGACACCATTTTACCCCTTATTTGTATTTTTGAAGATTGTAAATGTAATGAGGAGGGCGCCCTCCTGTTCTGATGTTGCAGTACAACAATGGTGGGATGCCACCAATTACAAAACAATGCTAACTCAGATACTGTAATTCAAATGGTCATAGTAATAGGGAGGTGGTGTTAAAATATTTTTGTTTTCATTGAAATGTTTGAACAGGGGAGGGTCACATTTTAGAGAAAGGAGACTGAGGGTGGGGGTCATTTTTTAGCACAACGGACTAGGAGGAGGGTCACATTTTATGCCATATACCGGGCTTGATTTCCTCCGCTCCCGTGTAATTACCTATGACTCCCTAAGCTGTTGAGCGATTTTTAGCAAATATATATTTGGCTGTTCTATGAAAAAAAAAGTTAAATGCCCCAGTTGCAGCTTTAATATAACATCTGTTAACAATGGGTTAAACTATAGAGTACTCCGAGTCCACAATATTATTTTACAAACTCCTCACTGGCTTTTTTCGGAAACGTGTTTTGTTAAACCGTAGAAAGTCGGCCCCTGTATGAACTCGACTGCTGGGGAGACGTACTATAATATGTCCGTAACGTACTGTACTATAATTGAGATATACTGTGATTTCGACGAAGTGTGGGGCCTCAATGTTTATTCGAAAATTTGAACTTTGTTCACTTTAAATGTATATTTTTTCCTTTTCTCAGCACATCCACAAGATAAGCCTCTTGACTGTACTGTTCGCATGGCTGAACCGGGGACATTTCCTCTGGTAGCATTGCTCAGCTCTCCTGGTTCTGGTAATACATGGACTCGACACCTCATTCAACAGGCAACGGGATGGTATACAGGATCAATAAGTCATTATCCCGGACTGGGTAATAATGGTAAGTTATTCATAATGCTTTGGTTAATTGGTTAATTTTGTGTAATTTGAAAGTCATTGTAGTTACAATTAACATATAGAATGAGCAGAATTTACGCTGGAGATGTGCAATTGTACGGTACACTAATATACAACGTTTAGATATAGGCTGTAACAGCTGCAATCTAGTTCAGAGTCTAACAGATTCATTACAAATATATGTGGGCTCCACAATAAGGAGAAATTGCACTTTGACCTCTAACTTATACTTGGAGATATCATACAGCAGAGAGAATCAAACTTTGCAGAGACAATTAAAGACATTGAAAATAACTATTATTCTCACAGATAAATTAGACACAATACATCAAGATAAGCTAAACATAAAGGCAAAATTTGACGCCCAAGACAAGTTAACTGCAGGATGCCAAAGGGACCTTACAGAAATTAATGCATCAATAAACAAGTTCAACACAGCACTACAGAACTCAATCAAGGAAATAGTGAACATAAAGAACAGTGTTATGAATGTTCAGGAATAGCAAACTAAAATTCTTGACATTCTAAAAGATTTGCAAAGAGAAATACCAGAAACAGTAAAACCTGCTACTTGTGATTATTATTTATTTAGCCAGCGGGGTTTCTCTTCAATCTTTATGGGTGGGAAAGGGGCAACATAACCATGGTGGCTGCTGTATGGATGAAATTTATCAAATACACATAATAGAATGCCAGATAATGCTCAATGTACACAAACACACATGCTTTATCACCTGCGGCCTCATAATTAAATATTGGCAAAGATACACAAATTGTGCATTTAATATTGAGGCGATTCGCAGCAATGTTGCCAAAATATGTTAGGTAAACGACTGCTCAAGTAAGGCAAATTGCATTGCCCTAGAATGTTTGCTGGGCCTACAGCACACAATAGTGTGCCTATTGTGACATACAATCATAGTAAGGGTGTGTTCATTTTTAACTTCCAGGGAGGGGGTAGTCATGAAATTTCCCCAAGAATATAGGGAATTCCCAAAAGCTGTTTATGTAACAACTAGCAGTCGTTACTTGTACTAAAATGGCTACAAACCCTTCCGCTCCCGAAATCTTGACCTGGTGTACCTGCATGTGAAGTTTCACTGTCATCATCTCTAATGGCGGGCCGTTGAGATCTAGCCTCAGTTACCCAGACTCTCGCCGTTGAGGGCATAACCCCGTGCGAGATGCCTTCAACGGCGAGAGTCTTGGTAACCGAGGCTAGTTGAGATGAGTTAATGTGTTATTATCATTAACGAAAACATTAATACCTACGCTCGCTGTTTCTATGATACAACTGATAGCATTGTTTTGTTATGGATGGAAGTCTTTGGCATTCTACCTCTTAGACTGTCAGATACGTTGTTTCACTCTGGCCCCTCACCGGCCTCAGCTCACGTTGACCTATGTGTGAGGGCATCCTGTGACGACGTACCCTACAGACTATCTACTACTCTGCATGGCTAGTTTGAATCTATATGCTATTGTGATTAGATATATTTTAATCAGGATTCTGCCTCCCTGGTTCTAAATACCAATCCATTTCGATAAAAAAATGTTCTTTAGCAAAAAGGAGGATCATTATTAATACTAAGGTCGAGGAAGTACAGAAAAACAACAGACTCATGATGAAGATATTGATGTTCGGCCATGGCCATTGGGGGTGCTATATACAGATCATCACCCATGTCAAGTCGAAGAACATGTGATACAATTTCTATTACTTTGTAAACGCTGTACATCACAGAGGGACTGCGGGTTGCATTATCTTTATTTAAACTAGTGACTCGAAACTATTCTTAAGGAATGGATTGGGTTTACGTATTTAAGGGAATGTTGAGGCAGAGAAAAAGACCGATGTTTAGGGATTTTTCAAAACATACCCGTTCACCTTCTTATGGAAGCACTCCTCATTACTTTATAGCTTGTCATTAAATATCGCAGGACATTTATACTTTTTGAATTATGTCCCTAAACGAAAGCACTCTAATTTTTCTCAGGGTTTTCGGGCGAGATGGAAGATAACTATGCCGGTACAACTTTAACAATGAAAACTCATCGCATGTATGGGATGATGCCAGAGGAGATGCAAAAGAACATGACCGCTGCCATTATACTGATACGGAATCCATTTGATGTAATCATCACGGAAAGAAATCGACAACAAACAAACCAGCTCGGTACAGCATCATGGGAAAGCAACCTAAAAGATAGCAAAGGTAAAAAATATTATGTTATTAATAATTTTGATTGTAACTGTATAATGGTCCTTGTAAATAATACTACATATAAAATACTATTTCATGTGTTCATTCATTCAAACTACTAGTCTAGCCCCAAAATTAAATGCAATGCAATCGTCTCGATTATCTTCACCTTATGGTGAAGTGGATTTACCTCTTTCTGCAAGTAAAGGAAATATACTGTTCATAATTGTACGACAGTAAGGATTCAATACAAGCAATACTAAACGCGATCGTCACATTGCTCAATTAGTTCGGCAGTCATATTAGAATCCACTGTCTTTTTCTTCTTCTTTTTATTTTTTCGGGGGGGGGGGGGGGTCCAAGCCAAACGAGGGTCAAAGTTTGTTGATGGAAAGGAAAGAACGAATGCTCTTCTTGAACTGGGGAATTTAGAGGTATTAAAATACATAAAAGATCATCCGTTTACATGTCGGTTAATGTCATAGGATATTCGTCAGCTCGAAGACCCTACATGTGTAGGGTCTATGGTCAACTCGATGCAAACATACAATGTTATGTGATTCGCTAAAGGAGGGTGGATGTATGATAAACAACACGGTAGTTCACTAGTTGCTTCAAAGGTCTTAAACTGTAATTTGCCTTTTACATTTATGTAATTGTACATGTATTTATGTTGTACAGCTTGAGTTTTAGGGTTAGGTTGATGTCTGACATTTGACCGTCGTCCGTCCGTCCATCCGTCGTCTGTCCGTCAGTCAACTTTTTGTATTTAAATCTTCTTCTCCAAAACTGATGGGCCTAGCTATTGAGCTGAAATTTAGAGTGTAGGTGTCTTGAAATACCCAGTTCTGATTTTGTTCCAGAGAATTTGGGTCATAAATATGCAAAATGGGTCTAATAATATAATACTTTGAAAATCTTCATCTCTGAAACAGCTTGGCCAATTGTGCTGAAATTTGGTGTGAAGGTGGTTTAAAATGCCCAGATCTAGTTTTGTTCAAGAATATTTAACCGGGTCATAAATATGCAAAATGGGTCTAAAAATATAAAGCTTTGGTAAAAATGCTTCAAAAATTTGAGTTGAAATTTGTTGTATGGGTGTTTAGGGATGAACAGATATAAGTTTGTTCAAGAGAAATTGACCGGGTCAATTAGACATGCACCACAAAAAAGTAGAGTAGCCAAGGCTGGCGTCATATGTTATGGCAGAAATAAAACTTCTGCATATCTTCATAAGCTGCCAAACACATCAAAATGAAATATTTACAGATAGCTAGAAAGCAAGCACCAAATAGAAAAAAGAGAGAATACATGCACAGTAAAGATCTCAGTAAGAAAAGACTTGAATTACAGAAATCAAGAATGGAAAAAAAAACATCACAGAAAACAGCAGAAAAGAAAATAGTTAGAGCAGAACATTAAAAATAAGTGGGGTGTTTGGGAAGATGAGTCTGTGGTAGATAGAAAGCTGCAGGAAATTTAAAAACTATCATACATGCAAACAGCAGTGAAATACCAGACTTTGTAAAAGAGAAAAATGAGAACTTCAGAAACAAGAATGCAGATACTGAACAGACACATAACATGGAGAAGAAACGAAAGAGAATTAGAAAAACAAAAGAGCATAAATTTAGAGTAGAAAGAACACTGCAGGCTGGAATGTACATTGCTGTAGCTTACGGAAATTCTTGGTTTGTTGGTGAAATCAAAGATGTTCACTTAAATCCTGATGGAAATCAAAATGTCGCAACAACTTTTCTGTCTCGAATGGGTACAAATTCATTTAAATGGCCCACACAAGCAGATGTTGCTAATATCGATTCAAGGTTTATCTTAAAGGGAAATTCGTATTGAGCCAAAAAACTCTTTGCTTCGTGCATGGTCAGTCCAAGATATAACTGAGATAGAGCAACTATACAAAGTGTTTAAGCATCAGTATTTTTGAATCACTGATGCTAATACTGGTAGTTACCTTTTAGTGAAATTTGCTTACTGAATTATGAATACTTGTTTTAACTCATTTCAGAAGCAACCTGTGTATACTTCAGATTCTTTGCAAGGTATCACGTGACATGACTTTGACATGAGAAATTTGTTGAATGTCACTAAGGTCACATGTAAAGTCGTATACATATTCTACATACTATTTTGTCACTTTCAGAGTGTTGAAATTAAAATAATACATAATTCAATACATATAATAGTTTTATACAGGTATACTGTTACTCAAGTAGGCACTATGTCATGGTTGGTATGCCCAATGCACTAACACTGAACTGGCGCGATGCTTTTCCTCCATCCAGCGTATATCCCATATATCTTTGGCAATAGTATTAAGTTTATCATTCTCACCAAATTTTCAGTGAAACTGATGTAAATATCACATCTTATACTTTATTTGAATGTATACCAAATTTCAGCAATATCCCTCATAAAAAGAATTGAATAACCATTCCATAAATTTGACAAAACCTTGAGATATAACCAACACAGCTAGCACCCGGACCCATGGTCCATCCCACACACCCTTCGCTAGCGCTGGCATATTTTGATAAATGAAAGTTCATTTCTGATTTTTAAGCTAGATAAAATATAATACCACATCTGTTGCTAGATCCATGACTTTGAGTGCTTAGAATATAGATACGTGTTTGTTTTCACAGAAAATTTCATCACAACTGTGTGGGTAGTTTTTGAGTTATGAGCTTTGGAAATTCATAAATTGTGCAATTTTTCCATGATGCCACCGCGCCCGGGGGCCGCGCCGCTCACATTAACATAATCTGACAAAGGTTATTTTTTCTGATTTTCAAGTTAGATAAAATATAATATCACATCTGTTTCTAGATCCATGACTTTGAGTACTAAGACTTTAGGTAAATGTTACTTTTCACTGAAAATTTCAAGAGGATTGTGTGCATAGTTTTTGAGTTCTGGCCTTTTGAAATCGATGTATTACGTAAATTTCCCATGGTGCCATGCGTGAAAAAACTAAGTCTAATGAAATATTTTAAAACTTTAAACTTGGGGTTTTTTTTAATTTTGTAGTCAGAATTAAACATGTTAACTTTGCACAAGTTTGATAGAATGAACTTTTTAGTGAATATGATCAAAGAAATGGGATGTTTAATACGTAATAGGTATAATTCAAATTGGACATCAAAAAATGCAAATTTTGTGGTTTTTGCACTTTTTTGGCAAAATTTCATGAAAAAGCTGTAATTCTAAAAGTACTTGATGGATTTTGAAAATTTTTTTTTCTTTTTTTTCTCATCCATAATATTTCAAAATCCATGTACTGCAATAAAGCTAAATTGATTTGAAATTTTTGCTTTGAACTCCCTAATATAAATTATATATATATTTCTATTACAGAGTGGTTAAAGCGTGTGAGATTCCTTGCACAAAAATATATGGAACGCCCTCTAACCTGGCTGACGTCAGGGATTCCTATTCATGTCGTCCATTACGAAAATCTCAAACAAAACAAAATCGACGAACTGAAGAGGATGGCAGCGTTTCTAAATGTATCTGAGGCTGTAACTGAAGAGAGAATACGATGTGTTATAAACAATACGGAGGGTAATTACCATCGAAAATTCGACGACAGACAGAAAGCATATGATATGTTTACTGACAAAATGAAGGCGTATGTAATATCGAATATGAAAACTTTGGCCAAATATCTACCAGATTCGTCCCCAATGCCATGGGAATTATGCTTCGATCCACGGTTAGGTAACATCCCAAATATATCAGATATCGCTCCAATACGATTGAATTATACGATACCATTGTCAGAGCTTCAAGAGAAGAGACGGAAAAAACGGAAAAAACGTCTGTAATAAGGACAATAGCAAGTTAACAGACAACGGAATATGATTGGGTTGGCGGAGTCATTCAATCCATGTTAGCGAAGTGGTGTTTCCTTTGAGGGAGGGGATGGGGGAGTACTGAACAGTAAAAACATATTGAAGTATTTAGAGATGGCCTAATATTGCAATATTAGTTTGACATTCACTAATATCAAGACTTGCTCCAGTGTACAGATGTGCACCAGTATCAGGAACAGTATAAATACGTCGAAAAGCCAATAACTGGTAAACAGTAAATGGAAGGCGATATACTTAGTCACACTGCATGGATGCCTTGAAGGCATCCACCGATCCAGATGTAACCAAGTTAATGTTTAGTTTGTCTCAGTCTGTAATTGTTCTTTGAAAAAAATGAGTCCCAGGAAATGTCTGTATTTGAATGAGGTAATGATTTGAAACCAGGTGTTATTTGTTGTGTGCTTTCCACAGGGTTGCTGTGTGTTGGTTGTAGTATGAGATATGTATCAGGCCTGATGTATAGCCAGTATCAGGCCCCAAGCAAGTTTAAAACATGAATTTGAGGCGAAGTTCTCTTTTCTCCGTTCCTGTAGTGGGCGGATGTTATTTCCTATGAACATGACTGTCTTGATCTGTAGTTCTTTTTTTTATATAAATCTTGCTGATTGCCATAGTATGCATTCTAGTTTGTCTATATCTGATTGTGATTATGTGTCCCTATAATTGCACCGTATTCCATGGTTGATCTGACGAGTGAGATGTGTGCTGTTTTTCTGAAGGTACGTCTTGATACAGTACTTTCATTTCTCCTTAGAAAGCCCTGGATGCAAAATGTAACGGTCACACCACTACGATCGATGTAATGTAAAAACATGATGATAAACATGAATTTTCAACCTTTTAAACCTGTTTACTGAGATGATGGTTAACATACCAAAACGCTACCAGAAACTCAGCACTCAATGTCACATAGAATTCATTTTTTACCTCCCGTAAGGGTACGAGAGGTATTAAAAGGGGCATGTGTGTCTGTGTGTGTGTGTGTGTGTGTGTGTCTGTCTGTCTGTCTGTCTGTGTCATCATTTTCTAAAAATCGGCTTGCTCCATTGTAATGAAATTTGGGATATATAATCTTTAGGGTAATAGCAAGACCTGATTAGGTTTGAGCCAGATCTGTTAATGTTTAATTAGAGAAATTTGCATATTAATGAAATCAACTAATTACGCAGTATCTTAAAAACTGCATACTTCAATTTCAATATAATATAGTATATTCGTTAAACATAACAACATACATTTGTCCTATAAAATTCGTTGATGTATCTTACAGCGTTAATGAATAATTTGCTTAATTAATTATTTTTGGTAATTAGGCTACATCTTAAGAATACATACTTCAAATTCAACAATTTAGTACATACGTTAACCATAAGAAAACACATATGTCCTGTCAAGTGTGTTGATGCACCGTACAGTGTTAATGAATAATTTGCATAATTAATAATTTTCGGTAATTAGGCTATATCTAAAGAATACATACTTCAATTCCAATATAATTTAGTACACACGTTAACCATAACAAATTGTGTATGTCCTATAAAGTTAGTTGATGTACCTTACAGTGTTAATGAATAATTTGCATAATTAATGATTTTCGGTAATTAGGCTATATCTTAAGACTGCATACTTCAATTTCAATACAACTTGGTACATACGTTAACCATAACAAAGCGGATATGTCCTATAAAATCTTTTATATAGCTTAGTTTTAATGAAAAATTTGCATAATTAATGATTTCAGGTAACTAGGTTGTATCTTAAAAATGCAAGCTTCAAATTTCGTATAATATGATACATCAACCATAATAATACACACCTGTCCTATGAAGTTTGTTGCTACAACTTTTTCCTTTAATGAGTATTTTGAATAATGAACGATATTCAGTAATTAAGCAGTATCATACACTCTTACATACATTAACCTAAGAAAGCACGCTTGTCCAAAAAACGAAGCCTGTTACCATAGTTTTTTTTAGTTTAATGAGTTATTTGCATAATTAGTGATTCCCTTACGGGAGGCATTCAGTTTAAATCTGGTTATCAACTTATCAGCATGTCAGGAGTAAGTACAGAAACTGTTATCATTGAAGGCGTGAAATTTGGTTAGAAGTGCGAAAATGAAGTTCAGCATTTGCAGTTACAGTCTTTGCTGAACAAAGAAAAATATTGGGGAATAACATCTAAGGCCAAATAAAAAAAAAGTAGTTTGGTTCCGGGTACTCGACCCCACCTAGTTTTTCACGTCGACCCTAAAAGTTTTATGTATGCGAGAAAAATAATAATAAAATCGCGAAAATCGTGAAGTCTCGCAAGAAATAGTGGAAACTGACATCAACTTAAAAAGACAACATAAAACTATTCTTCCTATCTGTAATGGCTGTACATCTGATAGGAAGAAATAAACAACACAGGGACCATTTAGAAAACAACGGAAACCTGAACTAGACACTCACACATGAAATAAAAAAATCTACCTACCCACCTATTTTAAAATTGAATGTAATCGGAACCACACAAGTTTTTTTTACGCCTAAATATCATATGTAAACTTCTGATTTGTGATGGATACCTACATCAATATGACATTAATAAAAGTTAAGAAAAGCACAGGGCCCAACATCGATCCTTGTGGCACCCCACTAGGAATAGGGTTCCATGGTGAATTGCATCCCTGAACAAACAACAACAACACACTGTTGTCTGTAAGGCAGCCATTCTTCAATCCAGTTAGCTCCAACTATACATGCATGTGCTCGTACTTTGTGGAAGGTTTTAGCAAAGTCCAGGTAGATGATATCAACGGGGAATCTTTTATCGGTGTATGTTGTTACTTCACCTAGGAATTCTAGCAGGTTTGTCAAACAGGATTTCCCTCCTGGCATTACTAATTATTTTACATAAGATAACTAATCTCAAACGGGGCGAGAGCAGTTCCAATCTTGTTTCCATAAGCTGGTGTGAGCATTTTGTTTTGTTTGTGTGATGCTCTATCACGAAACGTAAGTTATTCACTCGCTTAATTCTGGCCGATTTCATATTATAGACAATTTACTCAATTGTCTAAAGGTACCCTCTGATGCACTCAGGTGCTCAAAATTTCTCAGGATTATTGTTTGTTTGTATAAAGTTCGCACATCTTTCAAACACCGCATATCTTAAAAGACTCCCGAACATCTCTACTATTCAGAATGAGCTTCTCTACCAACACTCACAAACCTCCTTCGATGCACTATTACATGTAAACGCCTTGACTCGAGTTGTCATGTAGCAGTGTCAGTTGTCTCTGTCTGTCCCTCAGAGGACTAAAGTGAAGCTGAGGATAGACAACAAACAAAACAAGCCTACCTGAATTAGTTGGTGAGATATTATACGAAAACCGCCTCCCAGGCAACCGCACTATGGCCCTTTTTCCTTGGTATATATACCACCGTGGATCCCGGTATGTGTTGCTTATCCGCTGTCTATTCTTGCTCTGGTTCTCTTCGCCCCAGAGGGCGGGCTACCCCAGTGTCAGCCGGGGAACAGGGGGCGTCACTCCTTGATAATCCCAGTAGGGCCGGGGTCCAACTTCACTACACTCTCCCTCCTTTTCTTTTTAGGAGTCCGGACCTCCATGTAGACCAATTGGATTGGAGCCACTCACAATAAGCGTGCGTCCCCAGACTTGTGCGTCGATGTTGTACCAATCACCAGCTATAGTTGACAGGTCCATCATCAACGGACATCCATCCATGGGCTCCCGGGTTCACTCCCAGCCATACAACCGTCGGGCATTGCTGACGGTTCTCTCCAACAGAGCCTCAGTCCTTGTGCCGAGATGCCGGATGACTGCTGCACCTAAATCCTCTATTCTAACCATTCCCATCCACCGGATTGTTTGAGCACATAGGACACTTAAAGTCGGGTATAGCACTTGCAATTGCTCTAGACTTAATTCCAACACATCGACCATGGAACCAGTCATAGCAATGGTCACACTGCACCATCAAGGTTCCATCATCCGGTTGTCGGCAAACACAGTACAACTGCTGCTTACTACCACTGTTACCAGTTAAGCCCCTGCCTTGATCCAAGTGTCCCTTAAAGCGAACAATCCAGGATGGCAATTCTCCATCTGTACATCGTTTCATACGGTCATGATTCACCGTGAATACTGACCGCGACATCTTCACTCTATATAGATACGGGGTAAGCTTAGCGATGACAAGGCCGGGTCCTTTCCATGGTGGACTCAACTTCCTGCATTTACCCTTCACTGTCGCTGTATCCAGTACGTACACCGGATCTCCAACCCCATAGGAGTGAACATTGGTTTTCAGATCATAGTCCCTCTTCATGATCTTCTGTGATGCTCGAAGAGCTGATCGAGCAACGTCATAGGAAGACTTGATGGCTTCTTCCAAGTCAGCTACATAGTCATCGTGGTCCACTACCGAAGAGCGCATTTCTGATCCAAATACCAAGTCAGTTGGTTGATTGGTCTCTCTTCCTAGCATCAGGCGATTGGGAGTGTACCCAGTCTGGCGGTTCACAGACGACCGGATTGCTCCAGCAATTTGAGGCAAATACACATCCCACTCGGACTGTGACTTGTCGATGAAGCACCGGACAGCATCCATCAAAGTCCGGTTATAACGCTCTACTTGTCCGTTCGAAGATGGGCGATAAGAGGTGGTTCGGGCCTTATGAATTCTCAGTACTTTACAGAGTGCCGCAAATAGTTCACTCTCAAAATTCCTGCCCTGATCCGTGAACATCTGAAATGGATACCCAAATCGAGAGAAGAAGTGGTTAACTGCAGCACGGGCAGTCTCTTCAGCATTCTGGCTTGTCAAAGGTATGCACTCGACCCATTTCGTGAACTGATCGACCATCATAAGTATATGCTGGTTACCTCTGGCCGTCTTGGGCAATGGTCCCAGGAAATCCAGATGTACTCTTTCCATCGGTGCCCCTGCATGGTAGCACGTCATGTTATAACGGGCATGTTTACCACCCTTCTTCTTCTGGTTACAGGGTCCACACCGGACTATAAAGCGATGAATATCTTCATGCATTCCATACCAGTAATATCTATCTTTAATCCTGGCTGTAGTGCGGTGTTTACCCTGGTGTCCGGCTGATGGCAGATTATGGTTCAACTCTATGACCTCCTCCTTCAATGAGGTAGGGATCACTAAATATGAACCGGAACCAGTGTCAGCTTTTCTTCGAATGATGCCATCCTCCAGTATATACCGTTCCCGGTTGATCCAGTATTTTTTCGCTGCCGGACTCTCCAAGAATATCTCACCCTCACTTGGTTCCTTCCCCTCCTCCAACCATGATTTCAGACCAGCCAAGTCTGAATCTTCGGATTGTAATTCACCCAACTCTTCCCGGGTATAACCAAGTCTAGCAAAACCGGAACGTACCTTGGCCCCTTGGGCAACAATGGTAGTAACTGGAGATAGGTCCTTACCAATGGCTCTCTCGTTTGTGATGTTGATCCGCGAGCAATACAGTTCTTGGCCATGGCACATGTTAGTTTTCTCACTGCCTGACCCCTTGTCGCTGCCGCTGACCATACCATTCCCATCTGGTTTACCAATCTTGCTGCCAGTCCCAACCACAGTTGAATTTCTATGGTCCCCCACCAGTTCTACCGATGAAGGACTTGGTAACCTACTCTCCCCAATGCCCAATTCCATACCAGTACTGTTGTTACAAGCTGGCAGTGTTGGGAGGCCTTCATTGCCTGTCGATGTCGGACCTAGGCCTTGTTCCTCCACCCATAGTCGTTCAAAGTCAGCTTGTAAGTCACTCTCTATTACCGATGAGCATCCCCAGATTGCCGTGTGGTTGTGCTGGTAAAACTTAATCCTATCTACAGCATCTTCTATGGAGGTCAGCCGTAGATTAGCAGCATACTGCCCTGCCTCCTTATCTGAACACCCTTGGCAGAACCTGAGTATTGCCTGCTCATACATGTGCATATCTGAGATATTCCCAAATGCAGCTGTGGCAAGAGTAAGGACTCTGTCTGCCCAATCATCCAGTAATTCATCGGACTGTTGTTTACTTTGATAGAATTGGATTGATGCAGTCTCCGGTAAGTCCCGGAAACCAAATCTTCGCTCCAACCTAGTTAGCAGATCCCCATATCCAATATCCGTGCGTCTTTCCAGTAAGACTGAATAATAATCAGCTGCTCTGCCCTCTAGACACCAACACATGTACTTCTTCCATTCATCAGGTGGCAATCCCTGAACCTTACAAAACATGGTAAACCGCTGCATGAAAGCTTTCCAACTGCCTTTACCGTCGTATCGGATACCCTTTGGGATATTCAGTACCTTCGGATTCCGACTGGTTGGACTATGTTTCTCATACCGCAATCTCCGAGCAACAGGTTCACTTCCATCATCACTTTCTGATGAGCACTGTTGCTCAGTATCACTCAACGTTGAGCGTGACACAGGGTGTCTATTGCTTTGCCGGTCACTACTTGACTTGTGTTCAGGTACCGGTGACTGCACTGTTGTCGGCTGCCCACTACCAGAGTCATTCTGTGTCGTGCCAGAGCCTGTTGGGGGCGCCATTGCTGCCTGGGTTCTATGGGGTGGAGGTGCATGTAGGCCCAAGGAGGGGACAGGTGGATGAGGTTGTTGACCAGTCCATGCTTGTGGTGGTGGTCCCCAGTAAGTAGGTTGCTGCAAACCCCTGGGTTGCCACTGTTGTGCAGGTGGTCCCCATCCCGCTGGCCCAGTCCATCCCGGTTGTCCATAGGGTGGTGGTGGAGTACCCCATTGTTGCCATGGTAATGTTGATCCCCAAGGTGACCAGGGTGTTGGCGTTCCCCACTGTAAACTAGGTGGTGGTCCCCAGGGTTGCCATGGTAATTGTGGTCCTGCCTGTGTTGGGTGACCAGTGAAACCAGTTGACTGTGCGGGCTGAGTGGTAGCCGGATTTGATTGCCCCGGGAACCCATAATTACTGTTGGCGTTCGGTAACCCAGTTCCATGCAGTGGTGTCGGTTGTTGGTAACCACCATTATCTTGTGGCCACATAAAACTGTTAGGTGGGGACATAGAAGGTGATTCTCCCATCATTGGCTTCAGGTTGGGTGATCCCACCTCTAGTGTCAAACCAGTTGCACCATTAACTTGTGGTTGTGCACGAGTGTTATATAGGGGGTTACCTACACGTAGTACTGCTCCTGGTGGTAGATTAGTGAAAGCCACTGGGGGTTGACCATATTTTTTAACACCATCATCCACTGCTTTGGCCACACTCTCCACTATGGTTTGGTCTGCTGGTTGACTTTCAGCTTCCATACCATTTCCCCCCATCTTTTCATACATTGGCTGGTCCATTGTCTGTAACGGAGCCTTGACTACACTTGTAAAGAAAAGCACTTGCGAACCGAGAAATCCGAATTAACTCGAAAATCCCAGCAAAAGCAATTAATTTCAAAATTACCAATGGGGTGCTGACAATAGGTGGAACAGCGTAGCCGATCCTACCCGCCGGAGACAGTAAATAGAACAGCCGTATAAACACTATAGTAGGAGATGAGTAATGTTTAGCCCAGCATGTATTACTACGCCGTGCTTTAACCAAAAAATAATGCCCAAAATACCAGTTAAATACCGTGTAGACAAAAAAATAGCACAAATGACACATAAAATTGACCAACACTATGAGTGTGTATCAAAATCTGCTCAAGAAACTGCCCTGATACAAATTTTGAAACTGTATCTCGCTGGTGACTCTCAAGGGAAAAAGTAGCATGGGCGGCCGTAGTACACACAGTTACTACACCCCGTGTATACTAACGCCACAATCGGACCAAAAAACGCCGAAAATGACCAAAATAAAAAATGAGACCACACTGATAATTACGAAAAAACTGTAATTAAATGAGTCGCTCAGATAAAAATTGTTTCCCGAGCGAATTGACTCCTAAAAAACGAAAAGCCTGCCACAGAATTCCGTTTGCAAGAAGTAGTGCCAATTTGACATCCGCCGTAAACAACTTCACCGGAAGTTCGAAAAATCGAGATTTTGCCCACAAAAATTTGACAAAATGGAAAAATACTTCCAGATAGACGATCTTAAGTTGTTACTGACCATGGATTTCAAAAGATTGAAGGCGGATGGTCACACAAAAAAGTTATTTCCGAAGTTGAAAAACTTTCAAAAAATTGCCTATTCCAGTACACAGGACAATATGGCCGCCACACCAATAGTACTGTGTACCCACGCCAAAAACAAGCCAAAAAAAATGTTTCTCGCGTTACAATTCTCGGAAAAACTGGTCCGAACCGAACCGGAATATGCCACGAATATTTTATTCCAGTACAGAAATCAGAAATCGCCGTTTTGGCCGAATAAAACGACGATAGGAGGACAAAGATGGAAGAGTTTTGAGACAGCGATTTTTGCTGACTCAGAGAAATCACAGATTATCCTCGTCGCCAGTAAAGTGAAGCTGAGGATAGACAACAAACAAAACAAGCCTACCTGAATTAGTTGGTGAGATATTATACGAAAACCGCCTCCCAGGCAACCGCACTATGGCCCTTTTTCCTTGGTATATATACCACCGTGGATCCCGGTATGTGTTGCTTATCCGCTGTCTATTCTTGCTCTGGTTCTCTTCGCCCCAGAGGGCGGGCTACCCCAGTGTCAGCCGGGGAACAGGGGGCGTCACTCCTTGATAATCCCAGTAGGGCCGGGGTCCAACTTCACTACAGGACTGTTGAACCCCCTCAGTGTTTTCTTTATTTGTCCCCTCAGTGGACTTTTAAATGCCCCTTCGCGTTTTTCTCTCATCAGTCCCTCAGCGAACTGTCCATGCGTTTTTCTCATCAGTCCTTCAATGGACTGTTAAACGCCTCCATGCGTTTTTCGAATTTCGCCTAGCATTTTTACCTTCCGTAAGGAAGGTGATAATATACCGATGAAGTCTGTGTGTGTGTGTCTGTATCACGATTTCCGAAAGAACGGCTGCATCAATTCAAACGAAATTTCATAGACATGTTCCGTAGGGTGATGGCCAGAACTGATTAGGTTTTAGTAATAATCCGATGAATATTAATGACCAATTTGAGTAATTAATCGATCGTACGAGTATAAAGTTGGCTTCAGATTCAGATTCAGGTAGCCTTACCTTATGAACCTTATATTGAGCATCAGATGGCCACAGATCCGAAGACACCCGACGGACTCAAACCTGAAATAATACCGTTGAGACTACAGGGAAGGATTCTGCTTCACTGCCGTCGGGTGTATTTGAGGCTACCTGAATCTGAATCTGACGCCAACTTTATACTCGTCCTCTACATAACTCTACACTGAGAATGACTGTTTTCAGGGGTTTCGTACGTGCCAACCTTATTTTGTGTTTCCCTTGGATCAGCACTCTGCATTGGCTGGACAAACACAAAAAAAAAGAAGACTCCGAGGCAGGGTATTTAAGTGATTCAAACTCACAAGAAAACAATTTTTTTTCTTGGCCTGAAAATAGGTTTACAATGAGCGTGGAGTTCACACACAGGTGAAATATTTATCATCGTTTCTATTTCGTCAAATATGGACTTATCATTTTCAAATTTCACACACTGATGCGCAGATGAATAAAGAGAAATCGTGTCTTTTTAGATTTTCGATTAGACGTTTGGGAAGTATTATATTGACCGCGAACCGTCTCCTTTTTACCATGTTCTTTTCCGATTTCTCTCGATAACAAACTACCGCTGTTCGTTGCAAGGCTTGTACATAATCATTTATCTAGCTCTGTATCTCTGGATATAAATACACTCTCACATATTTATCAAGTGTAATAATCTATAATTTATACCCAAATCATGTGTGTGGTCAAAATATGGAAAACAGACCAAGCCTCACCTAGCCTGTGAAGAAAATTTCGCGACAATGTATCAAAAATGGTGACCTATACATTGACCTCTATATAATAGTGTACAGTGTAGCGCGCCACTCAACAAAATCTTGACAATTTTCCCGTAAACTCGTGGTGGGACAGAAGGAAGTTCAATACGCACATGCCATATCCTGGGTATGTTGGGGATCACGAAAGCCGAATGAAGTCAAGGATGGCAAGCTTTCCTGTGCTGAGAATAGGAGGCGTGGCGGGCATTTCAACAACATTTTTGACAACTATTAACTTTCATTGGGATTTGACGAATCACAGATATAGAGCTAAATTTCTTGCATAAATCATGAAATTCCTTACGGAAGGCATTCAGCTTAAATCTGGTTCTTTTTTGTCCTGGCACTACGAAAGCAGTTGAAATTGCTAAGAGAAAAAACATCGACAGAATTAAGTCATGTTTCCTGTAAGGCTACAAAGTCGTAAGAGTTGATTATATTAAGGAAATCAATGATATCTGTACATCTTTGCTGAACACCTCGTATATTCCAAGTCATAAAAGATAAGGTGTTCCCTTGTATAATTCCATTACGTTTTCGAGTACACATTGGAGCAATGGTAAAAAAATAAAACATATGTATATATTGGGCAAGGATTTAATTTTCGTCAACTTCCAGTATTAATAGACAATGTGACAGTGGTTCCTCCGAATTTTACATCAGCAATTCGTAACGATGTGAAAGGTAAGATTCCAACAGACATACGATATTATTGCTTTCATTGGGATGGTTATCTAGAATCTATGGAACATGTAATTTCGTCAGAGTATCTCAGTACACAGCATAAATCCATGGAAGACTATAATTACTTGCAAGCCAATACAACTCTTTCTATTAAAAATTAGTCTTTACAAATGTAGCAAATGTTGACAGAAAGCAACATAAGCTAATTTTTGATAGTGCTACCTATGGTACATATATAGGTTTGTGGTATTTTACACTACAGTAAAACATGATGTAACAAAAATATGCAGAATCAAATACAACTCTTATCAGTCGTTCGTAGTGGTGTTAGGAAAGAATTTGTTCTCGCATGGAGAGACGGGTGAACAATGGGAAAGGTTGTTCTATTTGCGGGTCTGGCCTTCAACCACAGGGACTCGGAAAAGGCCTTTGTTTTGTTTCCAAATATTTATTTTTTGTTTACTGTGGTAGTGTTAAAAGTTGTGCTTACCTCGTGTGTTCACAAATCACGTCCTGTACCACAGACAAGGAAAAGATTGCGTCTGTATGTACAATCATAAACGGAGAAAGGATCTCCCCTCCACTGTCTATGCAGATGCAGTACTGTAGCGATTTCGCTATATATCACTCTCAGTACGCTGCAACCGCGACAGATCATGCTATATAAAGCTCCCATCTAATATGTGTTCTGGATCAGGGAGCACATTTTTAAACCTTTTTTTGGTAGACAATATCCCTCACCTCTTTGAAAGTCGAGCATATCCTGTATCACAGACTATAACTGCGTCGTTCTCGATCAGATTAATGCTTCCTCAGTGTTATTTCAAGTGATACTAACTTTTTTGAGACTAGTGAATTTAAGAACCCCTCAATATTTTCCCATTTATCTCCCAGCTTCAAAACATGCTAATAAAATACTATAACAATTATGCTGTGCCAGTCTAGCTGTAACTGGAGTATTATTTTTTTCGATCAAACAAGTATCATTATATTCACTGAAAATTAGACATTGTAAGCTTACAGGTTAATTTGGGGTTGTGTCCACGAAATATAGTAATAAGATAGTATGTGTCAGGTTGGGTCGCTGATTTTGGGTGCAGACCCAAAAATCGACGTGATTGGATTTAATGTAGCACACTGTGCCACTGTGTGTGATTCAACACTGTGGGAGTACAATATTACGAGTAATGTGTTATTGCTTCTAACAAAACAGCTACTTTTAAAACTCAAATGCAGCGTCACACGTATTACTGGTCCCTTCCTCGATTGCTTTACTAGAATGACTTTCTACCCACTCGTGCAGTATAAGAAAGATATTCGAAATACACAGTCTGATTTGCACAGTTCCTTTTGAACTATTCTCGCACGCAAGAGTATATTTTCTTACCGACACAACAAAAACGTAAAAGAGGCATCAACATATAGACAGTAAAATATTTTCAAATACTTTATTTTCAAGGGATTTAATATTCATTAAAAAGAGAAATTGTCTGTATTGACTGGAGCTATTTTCCCCCTAATTTAGGAAGGTGTGCATGGTATCTATGAATAAAAAGTATTTTCGAGGGATTTTAATTTAGCGGAAAACCCACAGACCCTCCCACCTGTGTTTACCATCACAATGAAACTGTCTACAAGTTTGTTAACCATCAATGAAACTGTCTGCAAACTTGTTAACCATCACAATGAAACTGTCTGCAAACTTGTTAACCATCAATGAAACTGTCTGCAAACTTGTTAACCACCACAATGAAACTGTCTGCAAACTTGTTAACCACCACAATGAAACTGTCTGCAAACTTGTTAACCACCAATGAAACTGTATACTATACTAGTTTGTTAACCATCAATGAAACTGTCTGCAAACTTGTTAACCATCAATGAAACTGTCTAAACTTGTGAACCATCAATGAAACTGTCTGTAAACTTGTGAACCATCAATGAAACTGTCTGCAAACTTGTTAACCACCAATGAAACTGTATACTAGTTTGTTAACCATCAATGAAACTGTCTGCAAACTTGTTAACCATTGCAATGAAACTGTCTAAACTTGTGAACCATCAATGAAACTGTCTGTAAACTTGTGAACCATCAATGAAACTGTCTGCAAACTTGTTAACCATTGCAATGCTGTCATGCCTAAATCTTTGTTTCCACTGGTGCATCTGTTTGTCAGTGGAAGGTGGTCTAGACTTGACCCACTGTAGGAATGTGAATGTACTTCTGTTTCATGTCACGATGCTCTACTCCATATTTAGCAGACATACTAGCAAATATATATATGTATATATAGACACAGTAATACTGAATTCTTGACCAATGCTAAGGTGTAACTGACAAATCTATTGGCACTACATTGCCTTTAACAGGGGTGTTCTCATTAGCTGTTGACATTGGTTGCTTGTTTGATTCTGATTGGCTATCAGGGTCAGATGCTGCTCTCAGGTTGGAAATCTGTCTAAGGATTGATTTTCCTTCTTCTTTCGTCTGTAAAATGAAGACAATAAAATAATCCTTTCAATCTCATTTGAGAATGAGTTATTATTTAACAGTGATGATTTTCTTTCACTGCAAACACTACATGTATATACATGTATGTATTCCATAAAGTTTAAAATGTATATATCTGTTGTACTCACTGCAAAGTAAAAGTACCATCTATGTTTTCTATCATTGCACTTACTTCACATCTACACACGTGATACATTGTTTTGTATGGATCTAACACATGAGATATGCTGATAATTTTGTGAGAATGACAGATAACACATAGCAGCCTTGAAGAACAAGTTGATTACAGTGTGAAAGAGAACTGATGATAAGAGTGAAAGAAACCCTTTTTCTAATTCAATGGATCATGTGTAATTATAAAAACGTTTACTTTCATGGTGAGTTGGTTGTCATGATTGAGTTGGTTGGCATAGTGAGTTGGTTGTCATGGCAAGTTGGTTGTCATAGTGAGCTGGTCTTCATGGTAAGCCGGTTGTCAAAGTGACTTGGTTGTTATAGTTGTCAGGTGTCATGGTGATTTGGTTGCGATGGTGAGTTGTCACAGCAAGTTGGTTGGCAAGGGGGTTGTCATGGTGAGATGGTTGTCATGGTGAGTTGGTTGGCATAGTGAGTTGGTTGTCATAGAGGCTAGTTGGTATAGTGAATAGACTGTCATGATGAGTTGGTTGTCGTGGTGAGTCAAATGCATTGATAAAACCAGTTTGATTGTTAACTCTGAGTAAATAATATATTTGATCCCTACCTCATTGTATTGGCAGGATTTGTGAGCATAAATACTGGCCTCTTCAAGTTGATTATTCTTGATGTGATAGTTTGCAAGAAATAGGTAGGCATGACTTCTATCTTCAGTTTCTATGGACTGATTGGAAATCATAATATTGTCAACTACAAGTAACTACTAGTACCAGGCTAGATGTAGATATAGGAAGAAAGCTGGCAGACAAAACAAACCTAATACATGTATCATTAAAACATGGGACATATGTGTCTGATGGGATGAAAACCTTTACACACATAACTGATGTATATACGAAATAAGCAGACACAGTGATATATGATGTGCAAAAAAAAAGGCACCAGACACACCACCTGTGGAAAAAAAATAGAAAGGCTAGGCACATGATGTCTTTTGATGTTAAAGTAACCAAACAATTTTTTAGTGAATATATCTCCATGGTTTCTTGACAAAAAACAATTATCCCAGTTGCAAATAGCCCAGGTTAAATTTTTGACCAAAAATCCCATCTTTTGGCAATCTAATTTGCATATCAATGTGATCATCTTGTCTTGAATAAATCGTAATCTAGCCACCCCTAGAAACATACTCACCAAATTCGACACCAATACTGGTCAGATTTTTTACCAAAAATAATTGTTTAGATTTCATTTGCATAATGCTAGTCTGATTAGATTCCATTGAACAATCACTGACTAGACAATGTATATAACATCCTCAAGTAATGTGATAGTAATTGACCCAGTGGGTTTTTGACATTAAGTACTTCCGAGACAGACAAACAGACAGACAGACAAACAGACAGACAGACAGACAGACAGACAGACATACTGACATACTGACAGACAGACAGACTGACAGACAGACAGACAGACAGACAGACAGACAGACAGACTGAGAGACTGACAGCCAACCAGCCAGACAGACACTTAATCATACCTATAGCACTCCTTATATAGTTCAGTTGTGCTAAAAACAATGACTAGTATTTGCAAAAAGGCATTTGTACCTACCCCCATTATTTCAGCATGTTCTACAAACTTTGTATAAAAAGTTGCAGCCTGGTCTTCTTCCTTAAGGTTTTCATGTACTCTAAGCATGCGAAGATCAGAAGTATTGTAGTTAAAACATTGGTCATTTCTCAATCTGATTATAATCTGATGTAGTTTACACAGTGTGATTCCCTTTTGGCTGTTACCTTTACTTTCATTTGTTCTTTTGTGAGCACTTGTTACATACATCTTACACAATACCATAGGTTTTCTTGAACCCGATCTCGTACATACAAGTACCAACCAGAATCATCTTACAATACAAAACTCAAAATTGCAAGAAGAGAACCACCAAACAGTAATGACAACATGTTTGTCTGCACTCTGTGCATGAGCTCTTGTCGCACAGATTGTTCTAAAGAACTGTACCTGTATGTTTTGGTGCATTACGGGTTCTCATTCATTGAGTGAATTCACTAAGTGCTCTTGTGTGGCTCAGGATAACCTATGGTATTGTGTCAGATGTATGTAACAAGCACTCACAAAAGAACAAACAACAGCAAATGTAACAGCCAAAAAGAAGTTGCACAGTGTACACTACATCGGATATTAATTAGATTAATCATTTCTATACATTACTTATGTTTACTTGGGTTCATAGAGGCTTTACATCGGATATTAATTAGATTAGTCATTCCTATACATTACTTATGTCTACTTGGGTTCATAGAGGCTTTACAAGCCGATAGTATATGTCCAGATCCATGTATTAAGAGTTCTTTTGAAGATGGCTCATATGTGTTCTATAGTTTGGCTTTGTAATCAATTTAATGGCTTGTCCTCTCCAACATTTTTACAATAGACATACATGTACAAAAACTTACTTTGCAAGTTTGATGAGTGCTTGGTCCTCCACATCTCCTACTGAGTATGCCCTCCAGTAACACTTTTTAGCTTCTTGAATTCTTTCCAATTTTTCATAGCTTTCACCCAGGGCAACTAACATACGAGAATCATTGGGTCTATAATACACAGATGTATACTTGTTATTTGAAGAAACATTATATAATACTGTCTTGCATGGACTTTGAAATAGCAAAGGTCATAACTTAGGCAATTGGTCAGCTGTTCTTGGTAAGTTGATTTGTTATTTGAATTAATGAACTTTGCTGTTTGACTACCCATTGTTTTGTAAATTACTGCTGATACGGCGAGTATAAAGTTGGCATCAGATTCAGATTAAGATAGCGCTGAATATGATGCTACCTGATTCTGAATCTGAATTTGACGCCAACTTTATACTTGTGCTGAGGTGACTTATAAGTCCATTTGTTGGGTTGGGCGGTCTTATCATGTTTATTGTTTTTGTCAATGTAAACCTTTCAGGTAAACCAATTATACTGTGACTCCAGACAAAATAATAATAATAATGTTGGTTTCTTATATAGCGCTTTCCCACTCCGTGCTCAAAGCGCTTTACAATTATTACCCCTGGCTCGGATCAGAACAGCACAACGGCCCTTTTAGTCTTCCTCAATTCCCCGGGGAGCATACAATCCATTGCAGCCATTTAAGCGCATAGGATTAAAGCCTTCACATTGCAACCTACATCCTACCAGGTCCCCAGTTATACAGCTGGGTTGACTGAGGCACAGTCGTGGTTCAAATCTTGCCCAAGGACTTTAGCCACTCAGAAACAAACAGCAGGCAGCGACGGGGCTCGAACCTGCAACCTGTAGATTCCAAGCCGGTCACGCTAACCATTCACCCATCATGACTCCACATATATCAATGTTGTATTGTATCTGTGTATTTTTGTATATGGGGTGTATCCTGCAATAAGTTTTAATAAAAAATATGTATGTCATGGGTGAAAGGTGACATTCAAATTTGAGGTCATCACAGAGAGAGTAAAGTCCAGAGACTCTTGGAGGCTCAACCCACCTTAATTGCTGTGCTTGTTTGTAATAGTACAGACAATAAAATGGCATCTTCAGTATTTCATATGTCTGTCCAAGACCATACCAAGCACGGTAATCACGCCTGTTGACTTCTGCAAATTTAACAATACATAGATTTATGTATAGCTATCTATATGACCAATAGCTGTCACTACATGTCAACAAAATTGTACGAGTCTATAGAATTTATCTTGTGTGAAAGATTCATTATTTTAACTGTCAGTTTATGAATACATTATCCAAAACAAAGTAAACGACAGGTAGTCATCAAGGAGTAAATACAAAATTGGACACAACACTATGGGTAAATACAGAACTGAACACAACACTATGGGTAAATACAGAACTAGACACAACACTATGGGTAAATACAGAACTGGACACAACACTATGGGCTACTTGCAATCCTTTTGTCAATTCTTTGTTTGTATTTTGTCAATTCACACAAGACTTGGTCTTCCAGCATAACATGGACAAGGGTCAAAACCAAAACAGTCAACACATTTTGCAACACTGCAGTGTTTTTGCTAAGGTTTTTGAAACCACGGTAACAGAAAGGGAGAAAGAGGTAAAACTGGCAGTGTTTCCCCATAGAATTTATCATAATTTTGGTGGGGGACCCAGGTAAAATAATACGGGAACCCCGGTAGATATTACCTACTTACTGCCCTTAATAATAACACTGATCATTGATCATTGCATGGCTGTTTTTAGCCATATACATATGCCTTAAATTGGAATGCCACGCCAGGCAATAATAGCATTTATTTTATAGTTTGGGTGTCAAAGTCATTTCATGATTTCACATCACATAAGTTCCAAGTGATTACCAAGAAACACTAAATTGAATCTCTTTTCACCTTTGCTGTTCTAGCAGTGGTCCACTGTTGCATCATGGGACTTAGCAGATATACATATGTATTAGATGTACAATGAATATTTATGATGCTTAACTGCTTATTTACCTTCAGATAGTCATGAGCATTCATTACTCATCTAATGCATATGCATTTGGGAGAGTGGATGTAAAGGGGGAGGGGGGTAATGAGGGGATTTGGGGCTTTCTTGTCTATGGTAGTCTGTATGCCTGTAAATCTACCATTTGGATGGGGGTGGGGGTTGGTGGTGGAATGGGGGGGGGGGGGTGAGGCAACTTTGGGCTTTTTTATCAATGGCAAGTAAAGCTACCATGTGGCACTACATGGTGTATACATTGAAATTGGGGGAGGGGGAGAATAAGAGGCAGCATGGTGGGGGGGGGGGGGGTAATATTAGGGTTTTCTTACCTATAGCTTGTCTATACGCCTGTATAGCTGCTGATGTATTTTTCATTTCCATATATTCATGTCCCATCAATGTCCAGGCTGCTAGGTATTGTGGATTTAGCTTTAGAGCCCTTTGGAAATACAACACTGCTTTCTCATGTTGAGATCTTAAACTGTAGAAATTACCTAAAAGATATTAAATACAGGGGTAAAGCAACTTACAATTTTATAGTTTACAAACTGAAGTAGCAATGGCATGGAGCAGCATTGTTACTTACCAATAACATGGAGCAGCTTTGTTACTTACCAATGACATGGAGCAGCTTTGTTTCTTATCTATGACATGGAGCAACTTTGTTTCTTAGCAATGACATAGAGCAGCTTTGTTACTTACCAATGACATGGAGCAGCTTTGTTACTTACCTATGGCATGGAGCAGCTTTGTTACTTACCAATGACATGGAACAGCGTTGTTACTTTATACCAATGACATGGAGCAGCTTTGTTACTTACCAATGACATGGAGCAGCTTTGTTACTTATCTATGACATAGAGCAGCGTTGTTACTTACCTATGACATGGAGCAGTTTTGTTACTTACCAATGACATGGAGCAGCTTTGTTACTTACCAATGACATGGAGCAGCTTTGTTACTTACCTATGACATGGAGCAGCTTTGTTACTTACCAATGACATGGAGCAGCGTTGTTACTTACCAATGACACGGAGCAGCGTTGTTACATACCAATGACATGGAGCAGCATTGTTACTTACCAATGACATGGAGCAGCTTTGTTACTTACCAATAACATGGAGCAGCGTTGTTACTTGCCAATGACATGGAGCAGCGTTGTTACTTACCAATAACATGGAGCAGCGTTGTTACTTATCAATGACATGGAGCAGCTTTGTTACTTATCTATGACATAGAGCAGCGTTGTTACTTACCAATAACATGGAGCAGTGTTGTTACTTACCAATGATGTGGAGCAGCATTGTTACTTACCAATGACATGGAGCAGCTTTGTTACTTACCAATGACATGGAGCAGCACTGTTACTTACCAATGACATGGAGCAGCGTTGTTACTTACCAATGACATGGAGCAGCTTTGTTACTTACCAATGACATGGAGCAGCATTGTTACTTACCTATGACATGTGCCGTTTCCACTCTATACTTGTCAATTTCAACACATTTGTGAGCAAGATAGCCTAGTTCTGGCTTCATTTCCTGTAAAACACCAAAGAAATGAGCATCAAATGAAAACTGTACACAGTGAAACATCAATGATTTCAAATCTGTGACTCAAACTTTTGATCCAAAATTCACATCAATAATTGGTTGGATAATAAGTCATATTCCTATCATCCTATTTCTCGTTACTAGCATGGGTGGAACTCGCCTCCCCCCCCCCCCCATCCCCCATAGCTACCACTTGCCTTGGTAATAGGACGACAAACAGGAAATTGAGAATACAGCGCCCTCACTCAAATTGGAGTATCATCACCTCATAATACCATTTCGTAAAAGCTTTGTCCCTTGGTAGTGTAAATCAGAGATGTTTTTCATATTGTTCTGACATCGAGGAAAGCAGCAGTGCTCTGTGATTAACTTAGTAACCTATACCATGTATACCCCCAAGGTACAGACAGACAGGAAGTAGAGCGCCACCATGGCAAAGTTTGGAAAGGCCTATTGGTTGTTTGGACAACTATTAGTGAGGATGGACCCCTGCACTCATATATGCATTGGTACATGGTGATCAACTGCTAGTATAGAGGGACCCCCTCCCCCCCCCCCCCTGCCATGCCTAAAGTCCTAGTTTGTCAATGATAATGGGACTCCCTGAAAAAGAACTGCTATATCATAGGAAGTACCTAAATGTATGAGGTAGATGCACATACCTTAACATAGAGTAAATTAGAATAAATATCCATGTTGTCTAGCATATATGGGTCTGCCTCTTGCAGTTCAGAAAATAAGGGGACAGCAATATCTGCATCTGTAAAAAGAAGGAAATGCCAAATTCTGGTTTATGTACTTACGGCGATTTCACAGGCAAGGGTTGCAAGAGGGTGCACCTCAGTTAACAAAGTGATGGCTATAACTTTTGTAATGGCTGCTGATAGTATGGCAATGCAGGAAACATTGAATAAATATAGGCTGTATTACATGTACATCCACCAGCATTACAGAGTTTAGGTAGGTGCTTATTATTGGAAGTGCAAGAGGAACAACACAGACCATATTTTAAACTAAAAGTGCTTCCTTGGTTTAGCTATCCACTACAGAAGGCAGAATTGAAGCCTAACAGAATACAAATGAATAGAGAACACTTTTTGACAATAAACAGACTGGCAAACTTTGATAAAAGTTATGTGCGTGCACATGCACGCACACACACGCACATACACATGCACGCTCATACACACAGGGACACACAGTGGTGACACAGACACCACATCAAAATATAGCCTTCCTTTGGACACTAAGGATAGCTTTCCTAACTCAACCGTAGTTACGGTACTTTGAATTCAACACCAGAAGTGATTTCCCTGCTGGCTTAATTTACGCACAATAGTTTCAGCTAAACAAACAAGTTCACAATAGGTTTACAACCAAACTACATGCATTCACTCCTACTTGGTATAGGACAATTCACAATTTCCGAACTTTTTACACTTTACAAAACAGCACTCACAGTACTAACCTCTCATATTATGAGTGGCAATTGCTATTTCAGCCTTTACATACACACTTTTGTAGAAGCCCATTTCCTTCAAATCATTGTACCTCCTCAAAGCCTCTTCATTCATTTGTAGTTCAAGGTAGGTGTGCGCTAGGAAGAATTCTTTGATCCAATGAGTGGGCAGGGACAGTGACATCAACTGAAACATGAAGACATAGAAGTCTACATAACGAAATCATAGAAATTTAAACCCCCCACACGCTAGAATAGACTAACCCATACATGAATGCATTCCATCTATAAGTACTTGTTAAACTATACACCCAGAATTCAACCACTGCAAGGGAGTGGTGTCTGAGAAAGAGCTCACCTCTAACTTTGAGTAAAAGTTCCAATGAAAGTGAGACACAACACTACACTTCAAATTGTGTGCAGGAGTGTTTCATACCCAATACTTACCATAACATTGTCAGACACAACACTGTAGCTTAAACTGTGTGTAGGAGTATTTCATACCCAATACCTACCATAACATTGTCAGACACTACACTATAGTTTAAACTGTGTGTAGAAGTGTTTCATAGCCAATACTTACCATAACATTGTCAGACACTACACTATAGTTTACACTGTGTGTAGAAGTGTTTCATATCCAATACTTACCATAACATTGTCAGCCACAACACTATAGTTTAAACTGTGTAGGAGTGTATCATACCCAATACCTACCATAACATTGTCAGACACTACACTATAGTTTAAACTGTGTGTAGAAGTGTTTCATAGCCAATACTTACCATAACATTGTCAGCCACAACACTGTAGCTTAAACTGTGTGTAGAAGTGTTTGGTACCCAATACTTACCATAACATTGTCAGACACAACACTATAGTTTAAACTGTGTGTAGAAGTGTTTCATACCCAATACTTACCATAACATTGTCAGACACAACACTATAGTTTAAACTGTGTGTAGAAGTGTTTCATAGCCAATACTTACCATAACATTGTCAGACACTACACTATAGTTTAAACTGTGTGTAGAAGTGTTTCATAGCCAATACTTACCATAACATTGTCAGCCACAACACTGTAGCTTAAACTGTGTGTAGAAGTGTTTGGTACCCAATACTTAACATAACATTGTCAGCCACAACACTATAGTTTAAACTGTGTAGAAGTGTATCATACCCAATACCTACCATAACATTGTCAGACACAACACTATAGTTTAAACTGTGTGTAGAAGTGTTTCATACCCAATACCTACCATAACATTGTCAGACACTACACTATAGTTTACACTGTGTGTAGAAGTGTTTCATATCCAATACTTACCATAACATTGTCAGACACAACACTATAGTTTAAACTGTGTAGGAGTGTTTGGTACCCAATATTTACCATAACATTGTCAGACACAACACTATAGTTTAAACTGTGTGTAGGAGTGTTTCATACCCAATACTTACCATAACATTGTCAGACACTACACTATAGTTTACACTGTGTGTAGGAGTGTTTCATACCCAATACTTAACATAACATTGTCAGCCACAACACTATAGCTTAAACAGTGTGTAGGAGTGTTTCATACCCAATACTTACCATAACATTGTCAGCCACAACACTGTAGCTTAAACTTTTGGAGTGTTTCATACCAAATACATGACATAACATTGTCAGACACTACACTATAGTGTAAACTGTGTGTAGAAGTGTTTGGTACCCAATACTTACCATAACTTTGTCAGACACAACACTGTAGCTTAAACTGTGTGTAGAAGTGTTTCATACCCAATACTTACCATAACATTGTCAGACACAACACTAAAGTTTACACTGTGTGTAGAAGTGTTTCATATCCAATACTTACCATAACATTGTCAGACACTACACTATAGTTTAAACTGTGTGTAGAAGTGTTTCATACCCAATACTTAACATAACATTGTCAGACACTACACTATAGTTTACACTGTGTGTAGAAGTGTTTCATATCCAATACTTACCATAACATTGTCAGCCACAACACTATAGCTTAAACAGTGTGTAGGAGTGTTTCATACCCAATACTTACCATAACATTGTCAGACACTACACTATAGTTTACACTGTGTGTAGAAGTGTTTCATATCCAATACTTACCATAACATTGTCAGACACAACACTATAGTTTAAACTGTGTGTAGAAGTGTTTCATACCCAATACTTAACATAACATTGTCAGCCACAACACTATAGTTTAAACTGTGTAGGAGTGTATCATACCCAATACCTACCATAACATTGTCAGACACTACACTATAGTTTACACTGTGTGTAGAAGTGTTTCATACCCAATACTTACCATAACATTGTCAGACACAACACTATAGTTTAAACTGTGTAGGAGTGTTTGGTACCCAATATTTACCATAACATTGTCAGACACAACACTATAGTTTAAACTGTGTGTAGGAGTGTTTCATACCCAATACTTACCATAACATTGTCAGACACTACACTATAGTTTACACTGTGTGTAGAAGTGTTTCATACCCAATACTTAACATAACATTGTCAGCCACAACACTATAGCTTAAACAGTGTGTAGGAGTGTTTCATACCCAATACTTAACATAACATTGTCAGCCACAACACTATAGCTTAAACAGTGTGTAGGAGTGTTGCATACCAAATACTTACCATAACATTGTCAGACACAACACTATAGTTTAAACTGTGTGTAGGAGTGTTTCATACCCAATACTTACCATAACATTGTCAGACACTACACTATAGTTTAAACTGTGTAGGAGTCTTTCATACCCAATACTTACCATCACTTTGTCAGACACAACACTATAGCTTAAACTTTAGGAGTGTTTCATGCCCAATACATGACATAACATTGTCAGCCACAACACTATAGTTTAAAATGTGTAGGAGTGTTTCATACCCAATACTTACCATCACTTTGTCAGACACAAGACTTGACAACTCCAACCAACTTCCCCAATGCAGAGGTGACTTGTGTACAGCTTCAACTAAAATTTTTACAGCTTCAGTAAATAAACAAAGTTTCTTCAACACAACGCCATACCTTCAATTGGGGGAATAGGTGAGAGAATGCATGGTTTAAAAACCTAACTAGAGTAAGACATGGGTTCATTGAGGGTATACAGTGGCTAAATTCTAAGGATTTTTTCTACCCAGTACCGATAGTATCTGCTTTCTGAGAGTCTACATAACATGTACATCTCAGTAGTCAAGCTGCCAGGCATCATGGCTGGCCTTCCATGCATTTATAGTTTGAAATTGTGAGAGTCATTTCATGAATTCACAGCACTAAAATTTCACATGATTGTTAAGAAACACAAAATTGAGACTTGGTTCATGTTCATTGCCCCTTAAGCTTGCAGTTGTCAAGCATTGCCTCATTGGAGTTGGATATGCATATGTATTAGAGAAATAATAAATATTCATGACTATCTATTTATCTGTAGGTAATAAGCCCTTGAGTCATCATCACCCTCATGAATATTTATTGTTCAACTAATACATATGTATGTTGACTCCCATGAGGCAACATTGGATCACTCCTAAGACAGTATAGTTACACAACAATGACTATATATGTCAAATTTGTGTGTGCATTTTTGTGTGTTGTTTGTTAGTTTGTTTTTAATATTTACGTATCTTTGTTTATTTTTTTTTTATGTACCTGTCTTTTATTTTGTTCCTTGTAAATGACATTTTAATATTAATCATTGTAATTTCTATTTTATTAGACTTTTTAAAACTTTTCGAACTTCTTTTATTGATCAACTTTTTTTCCTTTATTCAACATGGTTATTTTACTGATATGTGAACGCAAGCAATTTGACCATGTTATTTTGGTCACAATGTTGCTATATTATAAGCGATAAAGCAATTGATTGTATTGTTTCACGACCATTTGAGGCTAAGATCGCGTGTAGTTATATCATTATTTCATCCTGTGCATGGTAAAATTTGGGAATTTGCTTCAAAAAAGCTGTTGAACTTGGTAAAATTTGGCCATTTGTTTAAAAAAAAAAAAGCTGTTGAACTGAGATTTTTAGCCTTGATGTTAGAAAGCCACGATCATACAAATTGCACACATACTGTATATATACATACATGTCAACGACAACAAAAATTGAAACTTACAAATATAAACAATATCCATCAAGTTCATTCTTAGAATGTAATTGGGCAAGTTCAATTCTAAGTGTCCTGAGGGATTCATTCTTTAAATCTGCATACTCCAAGTGACCTAAGGGATCTGGCATCTCATCATATTTCTTCTTTTCACCAGACTGAAATGAGACAGAAACAAGTCTTCTACATTAACAGCCACAGTCCACCCCCAACAAAATTAACATATGGTTAATTGGTGTCAAGGATTAATCCTCTTAACCAACTAGTAATTACTTGTGTACAAAAAATACCCCCTTGGGAGAAAGAGGATTAAATTCCTACAATAAGGATTTTGTGTCTCATTGCAGATCTATCGAGATATGCAAATATGCCTAGCAACAACAGTTGGCAAACATGCGGTCAAGCTTTCGCCGTGGCCATGTGTGATGACATTGAGAACAATTAGTGTTGCTAAGCATTTGACACTTCCAGATTCACCATCCTCAAGAGGTTGCTATGGATGCAATGGCTTCACCATCCTCAAGAGGTTGCTATGGATGCAATGGCTCATGCGGGATCTCGTGAAATCTGCCGCGAGCTGAAAAACTGCTTATTAGCTGACAAGTTTACAAGTTTTCATAAAAATTGTATATTTACTGATAACATAACGTGATGTGAAATCATATGCCATTACACATGTATAGAAGAAAATGGACATACAAAAAATGTACACTAGTCTATGTATCACTCAAGACATTATCATACAAGGCAAGGTTGGTGTCACTAGAACTAGAGAGCTCTTCCCTGATAATATGGTTGTTGACGCTTGAATGGAGTCTCTGTGTATTCAACTCCATGCGTTATTGTTGATACAAATATGGCCCGCTTGGCCTTAACTAGTTGTGGTCATGAAATAATATGGCATGCAAGACATTAAAATTGTGACTATCTACATTTGATAAAATAACAGCTGTGGCAACTCCCATGTTTCAGGTAGGAAGATTTCTATTGTAACTTTGTTAGTTGTAGACAGTGCAGTGTGCACTAGTGCTGTCAAAATGTTTGACTAGTTGACTTACCAAATATCTTGCATACATATGCAGGAAATATGCTGTATGATTTTTACATTTGGCCACAAAGTAAGCCGCTCTGTCATATTCTTTGAGATCAAAGTAAGATTTTGCCAATGTGTACTCATCCAATTCCTGTAGGAAAACCTGTGGTTTAAAAGAATATATGGTAGGACACTATGTAAGTATACACATGTACACAAACAGTCTGTACGATACAACATTCGTGCCATGCTATCAGTAGTACTCTGTAGGTTTGTACATATGAGATTGAATGATTAAGGTCTTACCTTGAACTTGTGATAAGAAGTTACAATAGAGGGTATTATGTAGATTCAAATCAAACGGGCAGAATTGTCTCTGCTTCTGACTATTTATCTGACAGTAATAAGTACATAGAAGTCATGAATATTCAGTGTTGATCTAATACATATGCAAGTCCTATAAAGCCACGTACAGTAGGCCACTAGCAGAACAATGAAGGTGAAAAAGTTTGGTGTTTCTTTGTAATCATTCAAAATTTCAAGTGATGTGAAATCATTGAAATGACTTTCCAGAACCGAAAAGTTTATCAAAGTACTTTTAGTTCCTGGAGTTGCAGGGCGTATTACGTACAATGTACATGTAGTTGGTCGTTAAAATCTTAATCAGAATTTCAACCTGTGAGGTTGCCAGGCTGTTTACAGCCAAACAGGGATCTCAGTACAGAGGAAAATGCTGGTCCTTTTATTCCATCATACTGAGCATCAAAGTGACGAGTGTAGTACTACATAACTGAGTACATTGTATGTAGCACTAATTACTCACCGTGTTATTTTCTTCTTCGAGTGGTGATGACGGCCTGATAGAATTGAGTGAATAGGATAATTCAGCTGCCCTGCAAATACAAGATGATTTTAAAAAATAATAATAATAAAGCAAAGATAGTAAAGTGGTCCTTCCCTTAGCTCTATAGAGAAAACATGGTGCAAACACTGTCATGTGTGGCAGGTTTCTGCTGCACTTCAAAAGTGTTCTATCTTCCTTGAGCTACAGTTTAATTACAATAATGTAATAATGCATACTTTCACATGAACAGAAATGGCTAATCACAAATTTCCATGTGTTAAATATAAGCCATAGTGTGTATATTTCAATGTTGAAGACTTACATATTTTATTCAAATCATGCAAACTTACTTTGCTATTCATATGTAAATTGTTATGCACTTTGTTTGTTTGGTTGTGGTTTATCTATAACACTGTAGCTATTGATACAGATTTCAGTTTATCTGAAGGCACAGTTACATGGGTTGATGCATGATGCAAATTGAAATTAGTTGCATATGACAATACCAGCAGCTATGACAGAGTGTGTACCCGAAGCAGCTAATTGCTTGGCGAGTCGCAAGGCAAACTGTTGTGCATGCATAGACATACATGTATAAAGGTTACAGGTCAATTATAAAGGTCAAGTCTTCTAGCGACAAGAAATTTATAAAAGAAAGTTATAAAATTGCTATGCCAATAAAATGACTGAACACTTGTAGAGAGGTATTGATAGTAAAACTATATTCAATTCAAAGTTTGTTTACGGGTGATGTTGATCTTTCTGATGTGATGATGTCACTATTTGCATTAAAGTTTAAAATGATATCAAATAGCTAGCCCTGTATTTTAAACGTTTGCAAACAAGAAGATACCGCAGAGCTACAACTCAGAAATCGTTGGGATTTCAGCCATTCTGTTCACTTTGCTGTCAATTTCGCCAGGTAAAAATGTGAGTTCTAAGCATATTTGTTCTAGCGAGGTGGATTTTTGACTGACCTGAAGTCAAATTATGGCATTTTTTCAGGATATGAAAACTTGCTTTTGGGTATGGATGTTGATCAGTCTCAACCCTTTAGGGTGATTTATAATGGTGACAATTGCGGGGGTGATGTTTGTTGGTTGGTTTGTTGTTGTTTACTCATGTATGTATCTACTCATTTGTCGGTTTAATTGTTTTTGTTTGTTTGTTTGTTTGCTTGTTTACTTACTTGTGTTTTGTTTTTTGTTTACTTCTTTGTTTGTATTTGTAAACAAAACTGAGTCTGAGCTGCCTGTGCTTGCATACGGAGTAATCCGGGACTCGATTCTGACAATCAATTGTCCCTCGCTGTGTCAGTAATATCATGGATGTATTATCACTAATACATCCATGGTAATATAGACCCGTGCACCGTCTGCAAGCAGGACTAGGGTAATGACAGACAGACATGACATTCTTGGGAATCTTGAGTCGACCGTCCCAAATGTGTGACTAGACGTAAAAAGTAAACACTTAACCACTTACCATTTGACACTGTTAAGTAGTCCTCTTGCACTACATTCTTTAATAGCATTCAGTAGATCTCTTTTAATGTTTGGCAAGCTAACGATACGCAGTTCTTGAGTCATGCTTGAAAGAGTGGCCATTTTGATTTCTCGCGGGAGTGAAGTTGTATGTAATTACTTTACTCCACACCGACAAGAGTGAAACTATCAACATATTCACATTCAAATTCACATTCAAATTCACATATCAAGTCCTGGCTGTTGCGACCCTCTCCGATTCAGTCGTGCTAAAAAGTGAATCTCCCTCAATTTCCTTTCTGCAAAACTTGACGCTCCTCCATTGAAATATTTCGAAAAAACATGCTGTCAGACCACAGGGAACTTGACAGGACGAATAAATAATGTTGTTCTCGCAATTTTACGGATTTCTAATATTATTTTCTTATTTTCTCTGTGTTTCAAATAAAGTTTTAAATATTGCCATCATAACTATTGTTTCCTTTCACTGTTTTTGCCCATTTCCTACAGTTATCACTGTCTTATCAGAATTTACCAGCTTTGCCTTAACTGGTACTATGGTAGATTGCCAACCCTAGAACAAACTTACGAGCTATTTGACCAATTAACACACTGCATGCACAGTGAGTGTAAACATCTACTGATCCGACTAATGGAAGTGGGTAAATAGCCCTTGAGGTTGTTCTAAGAATAGCAATATACTAATTATATTAATGCAAAGCTGGTAAACTCTGACCACAGGGGACGCAGGAACCGTGTGACAAACAAAACAAAACAAACAAACAAACGAACGAACAAACAAACAAACAAACAAACAAATAAACTATCAAATAAATGACAAATGAATAAGCAAACGAACGACAAGTATAGGGACAAATAAAATAATTAAATAAACCAGCAAATAAACAGATACTCATGGGGGGTATACAAGATATGTTTTTTTTCTATACCCATCATTATAAAAAAAAAAACATTTATGTTTTTTTAGTGATGGGTATAGAAAAAAACATAACTAGTATACCCCCATGAGTATCTGTTTATTTGCTGGTTTATTTAATTATTTTATTTGTCCCTATACTTGTCGTTCGTTTGCTTGATCATTGTCATTTATTTGATATAGTTTATTTATTTGTTTGTTTTGTTTTGTTTGTCACATGGTTCCTGGGTCCCCTGTGGTGTGATATGCTCCCCGGCCCTCCCCCTGTAAATACTGAAGGCTCCCTAAACAAGCTAAGTTCTGGTTCTGATTGCAAATTTGTTGCCCACGTTGGGGGCGGTAAATAATGCCATGTCCGTGTGTCGTCAGAAAATTTCAACATGGCTTCATCGTGTGTCGGTCATGTCTACCAACTCGGGAGAAATTATCAACGGAACGTAATAATTTTGTCCCGTTTCACCCAAATTCAAACATGCACACCTCACAATCAGATCATTGTACGGACTCTCACCAAGCGACAACGGGACAAAAATATTAGGACTTTTTGGAAAACCATCGGACAGTTCGGATTGGCTGCTTTGATAGGGAGCCTTTTAGTGGCACCTATGAAGTCCTGGTTCACATGTGGTGGGAAGTCACGGCGAGAGAGAAAGAGAGACAAAATGAGAGAAGCCGAGAGCGCCAAAGAAAGTCTACATAGTACTGGTGCTAATGCGACGGTGTAGACTCTAGAGGGACGAACATCTTGCCATGCCCATCTGCCAAAGCTGCACAGATTGCACATGAATGATGGACCCATGCCACTACCAATATGCAACCTTAACTATTTGTATTGGCTATTGCTCTCAAAGAGAACCAATTTCATCGCAGAGAGGATCTCGGTCTCAGAGTCAGAGTAGCCAAAACCAATTTCGTTCAATTCGGTACCAACCAAAGACATAATGCGTCAATTATGGTAATTAGTGGCTAATAGAACTACAGGTGTTCATTGTGCTGCAAGCTAATGTAATTAATGACATAGAGTTATGCTGAGTATTAATTAATATCATGGCATAATATCAACATTTGATAAACGATTGTAATTTGTATACGCGCGGACAGCACATATTCATAGTTGGTGTGTATACAACTTTTTCGTACCATTAGCGGGCTTTTTCAAGAAGATTGAAACTAATGGACTGGAACTGTGAATAGTGTACAGAATTTCAATTGTTCGGAATGTGAAATTAAGGATTTTCGCACTTTAATATTACTGTTATTTGTTTGTTTGTTTTTTATTTGTTGACAGCAATTATATATCTCTTTAAACTATACCTTGTGAAATATTCCAGGTGAGACTGGATGGGTGCCTTCAGTGTTCAGAATCAAATATAAAAACTTAATGCAATAAATTTATGAATGTTTATAACCCTGGACAAAAGAGCAAACCAAACACAGATTGATTTCTACTCCATGGTATGGATACTTTCATTGGTAACTGGTCGTTTCAACACCTGACTTTCGGCCACACCCCTAGACTTTTGGACATCCATGACTGCCCAAGATGTTTTAGCACTATACCCAAGACTGTGATGGTTAGGGTTAGGGTTAGTGTTAGCTTTCAAAAACCACAGAATTTAATTAGCAGTACCGATTTGTTGCGGGTACTTGTGCCGAATTAGCTGCAATAGCTGTAGCTTTGTTTTTTATTTACAATACTTTTTTTTATATTTTATTTTGTGTGACTCAACATTTTTCGTTTTAGTGCAAATCATCCTGGATAAGACCTAAAAAAAATTTATTGATTGGTTCCGGTTGCCCGACCCCACCTAGTTTTTCACTGCTGACTCTAAACCTTTTTTATGTATTCGAGAAAAAAATAATAAAATTGCCAAACTTGTGAAGTTTCATGAGAAGTAGTGAATGCAGAAACTGACTTAAAAATTTAAAAAGACAATATAAAACTATTTTTCCAATCTGTAATGGATGTAAATCTGAGAGGAAGAAATAAATAACACAGAGACCATTTGGAAAACAATGAAAAACCTGAATTAGACGCTCACACATGAAAAAAAAAAATGTAATGAAATAAAATAAAAAATCTACCTACCCCACCTATTCTAAAAACAAGCATAATCGGAACCACACAGTTGTTTTTATTTGGCCTAAACATCTTGGGTAGTGGTGCTGAAATGTGTAGGGCCAAAACGGTCAGGTACCAAAATGTCTAGAAAGCTGTTCATCTGTGTAGGTGTGTTGTTGACATGACACTGCTACCTTACTGTCTATTCATTGTGACCTACAATTTTGGTAAGAACATGCAAAATAACAACTTTTGGTTTACAAAAGAAACTAATTATATATTCCAAAATATGCATATTAAGTGTACAATGTAATTTTTAATGACTAACAACAAAATGTTTGTTCCTTCTACATTCATAATGCATGACAAAATTTGACATAATCAGACCAAATTCAATCTGATTAAAATCCGATGTAGATGTCGGCTAATCGTTCATTGCTATTTTACCTTCGTTATTTTGCCTGAATTGACCTTCTTGGTACATGTTTACATTTTTTAGCCTGATCGCCTCCTCTACACAAACATGTACCAAGAAGGTCAATTCAGGCAAAATAACGAAGGTGAAATAGCAATGAACAATAAGCCGACATCTACATTAGATTTTAATCAGATTGGACCAAATTATGACTAAAACTGTCCACTTGGCACGTTTTGCAATTATGTCGTTTCGTTGAATCAATCATGGAAAACTTATCAGTGCTCAATTGTGTTTCATTCGACTGTAAATTTTAGAAATGAATGTCACACTTTGGCGAATGAAGATTCATTTTGTCATAACCAGTCCATGAATATTATCTGCTTGGAAAAAAAACATGTTTCAGAAAGTGTTGAGATTAACTGTTGAATTAATGTACAGCAATTGATCATGAAAAGTGTGTTTTGAGAGAGTTTAGTTGCCTGTGGTTTGAATCTAAAATCTTAACACCAAAGTTCTTTTTACCACACAGGTGATAATTTTAGTAAATATTGGCCATCACAAAGACTTGTGGCTCCAATTTCTGTCCTCACAACCATTAACACTTTGCCAGGCCAGTCTTTGCTCTGAATAAGACCTGTGTAAGGTGACAATACATTGGTGTTGAATTTTTGTTTGTTTTTTCAATTCTATCAGACAACAGGACTTTCCTTGTCTAAACCCATAAAAAGGGTTTCATGATCCCAAAACAATTAACACTGACCCTACAATAATCCAGTAAAAATGAAAACGTGGAAAACTTCGGAAAGAAATTTTCTATGTCATGACATCTTACGATTTCCCTTCCTTTACTGCATTCCCCTGTATCTGCCATCATCTAACCCATTGACAACCAGTTGCCTCATCTGTAAATACGTGTCATGCCATGCCTATCAGCCAGCAGTCATGCGAGAGGGGTTGGCCACACCAATGCAAGGGTTGACCAATGAGGGCGCCCTGTCATGTCACTCGTGTACCTTGCAGACTACCTATTGCCAAAATTAAAATCTTAAGACTTGCCATGGATTCATGGAGTTGACTCAACTATTGGTATTATATAAGGCCTTGAGATAAAGTCAATATGACATAAAACTCACTTTGACTCCATCTGAATACTTGTTTTTTGAAAATCTCCCCAAAAGATAGGAGCCCTCTGGTGTTGAAGTGTATTTTGTATGGATATATTCTTCTCTCATGGACTGATTCAGTTGGTCAAAGACACATTTAGTCTATGTTGATTCATTTAGGAAGACAGTCTACCCACGTTATAGCATGTAAGCATGTTTAAAGTATAAAACAATATTCAATATTCTTTATGAATAAATTTATCCTTGGTTCAATATAAACGTGATTCAAGTTATTTTTTTCACTTGCAATTGTGTATCAAATGCACACTTAAATGTGTTATCTTGTTGTACTACTTGTAGCTGCTGCTGTTTGTTTGCTGTGTTTTCTCTGCTTGCTCACAAAAGCAGAACTAGGCCTAATGGCATCGAATATACTGCATCCTGCGTGGTCTGCCAATTGTGCTACAATTATTCCGTGATCTCTGGCCGAAATACTGACCTTTGGTGCTGATGTATTATGCAAATGTATGTACATATTTTAGTCTGTGGCACTGACAATGAAAATGGTCTGCAGTCTGTCGGCTAGATTGTCCACATCACTGTACTGTGCCAGCGCTTACAGTAGACGAGAGTTAGCGTTAGCACAGTTACAGCACAGCGACATGGACATTTTAGCTAATGGATCATAAACCATTGTTATCCTGAACTCGCCAAATAGCTACATGCACGCTACATAAATGTCAGATGTATCACTTGTGGATGAAGCTCTGCTGTTTATCACCAACAATGTACACACTGACATACTTCCTGCCAGTATTACTGTACCAAGAACAAGCCAAGTTATTGTCTTTGAAAAGAAAATATGGATTATATACCCTGCTCTTTCTATGTAATTTCAATCCATGTCTATGTCACAGGCCTGCTTCTGAGGTACTCGAAATAGGAGTAAAAACATCTCAAATTTTTCATAAATTATGCTTGAGGAGGCAAAATTCTATTATTCCGCAACATCCATGACCTCAAGGTTTGTTACTACTCATCTAATGACTTGTAGTGACAAGGCCCCCTAGGTTACTCACATTTCCTTGGCTTAATGAAGAAAAATATTTGGGATAATATCTAATTATGTGCATCACGATGACTTTAGAATTCTGTCATCAGCAGGGATATGTTAATGTTGGTTAAAAGTGAGTCTAGTGTGTAGATATAAAATCAACCACTCCGTCTTGGCACACCTATCTAATCATTAGATTTGCTCTTTCACTCAGCGACGTCACAGTTCTTCACACAAAATATTGCAGACAGTACAATTTATACGATCTCATCTAAGCAAATAGTTTATTTATCAGGCAAGAAAAAATATATACAAAAGTAACCAGTGTACAAATCTGGAATGAAGTGGACAGTATTATTTCAATAAATTTGTTTTTTAAGTACCTGTTGGACTGAAAAGTCTCCATATGTTTTCCATACATTATTAGTCTGTATTGCTGGCTACTTTCAACTTTGAAATGGCAGTATTAATAATATTATATCAGGAATAAATCAATGTCTTTCAAAGTGAAAGAATGAAAATCGAAGTAATGATCAGATCCCAAATCTACAAACACAGAAAAAAACATGTCAGAATATCTTACAAACAACAGCGCCAATGGCACTGAACTTGAAAACTCTGTGCTATTCTGCCTGTTTGAAATTTAATCTACATAATGACCACTGTTTGAACTTCTAATTGCAAGTTCAATGCAGTGCCTAAGTCTTTTGATCTAGCAGACACAGACCCATTGAGTAGCACAGATGTGAGTGAAGCACACAGAATGGAGTATCTTAGAATTATATCCTGCACACAACATAAATATTTAGTTTTGCTTAATGACATAAATAATGATAAACTTGGACTTTTGATCTGGTATTTCAAGGTAGAATGCACCTCAGGGACAAATTTCCCTTAAAATCTCTCCAAACTTTGCCATATGACATCTTGCTCTGCGTCCTTTTGAAATAATAAAAGATATTTGGGATTCACTTTCTTGTTTTCAAGGAAATTGCCAATCTTGTATTTCCCATTACTCGGCAGCCATATTGGATTCTATGAGGACTAAATTTTGAAATCGTTTTGAACTACTTCAAAACTTTAAGTTTAAAGAGTTTTATTTCCAAGGCACATTCCACGTTAAAATCTTTACATTATAACTTACTTTTTGACTTGCAGACAACAGAAAAGAGAATGTCACATCACACATAACATTATTTGTATTTTAGTGGTAACTGGTAACATTCTACAGACAGCAACACAAAATAACAAAGACGAACTCAGCTGAACAAACCTGTTCATAAAATCTCATGTGGACATGTTCATGAAATCTATTTTCTGTGTGTGCTAATAACTATTGAGTGCCTAGTATATATCTCGTAGTTGTTTTTCGTTGAAAGCTCAAGTGGTGAGGTCACATCATGTGAACAATGTTAATAGCCTGAAAGTTCTAGGCATTGTTCTGCATACATTCAACCCAGCGTGGGGAAGCGAGTGTTTAACATGAGAGGACCAATAACTGGATCTTTCAGACTATGTTCTTATATTATTTAAATCACTGCCATCTAGTGATGTTACTTTATTTACATATCAGTACGAATAATTCTATTTGATTAACCTATATATATATACAAATTTAATTTGATAAATAATCACTCAACAAACGGATGGAATATTTATCTATTTTTAAACTTTCCTCTTGGTTGTTTTACTCCTTGGTGATCTAGGTCTAGCTTTGGTGCTAACAGTAGACACTGGATAAAGGCTTCGTCTGGCACCTTTAGACTTGGCTGTAACTGCAGTGCTTGTAGGACGACTTGATAGACCTTTGACACTGCCAATGGCTTGCATTACTATGTTGTCCTTGGTTCTTTCTGGGGCTGTCTTGGGTCTGTTTTCTTGTTTGTTGGAACTGTACTTTGATGGCCTATGAGAAACACACGGAATATGATCATTTATAAGAAATGTGATAACCTGTACCTGCATCTGTGTTGGACTGCAAGTGTTAAGATACATTGCGTTGTTACCCTATCAGGCTTCTAAAATGACTACTAAATGAGCCATTATCCAGCCTAGTGCAACTAGTTCTTGTCACAGCCGATCAAAATATAATCATGCAAAATGACTGTGAGTCTGTGACGTAAGCCTTTTGACACTGATGCAAGTTAACAACCAACACAGGATTACGTCAAATTTCCAATCAAAGTCTGCATTGATGAGTTATACAGCCATTTTGCTTAGTGGCTGACAAAACACACTTTAGAATAAATGTATCAACAAGAAATATGAACTTAGCAACAACAAACATGAACTTAGCAACAACTATGAACTTATCAACAAGAAATATGAACTTAGCAACAACAAATATGAACTTAGCAACAACAAATATGAACTTAGCAACAACTATGAACTTATCAACAAGAAATATGAACTTAGCAACAACAAATATGAACTTAGCAACAACCAAATATGAACATAGCAACAACTATGAACTTAGTAACCACAAATATGAACTTAGCAACAACTATGAACATGGCAATGACAACTATGAGCTTAGCAACAACAAATATGAACATAGCAACAAAGTATGTTTTACTGGGTTTTCTCATACAGTATAATTTCCAACTGATTGTGAAATAAAACCCTACCTGTACAAGTTATCTGCTGGTCTACGTGGAGACTGTATTCCTTGGATTGGCTTCAAGACTCTGAAAAAATAAATAAAAAAAATACCATGATAAAGTTGTCACCGGGTAACTTAACTATTAGATATATCCACCACCTAGAGCAGCCCATACACCCATCACCCTTACACCAGAGGACAGATAAGAATACACTAAGACTATATCAGATTACACTAGGTGTACAAGACTACATAAAACAGGAGTAGTTTGACATTTACCTGGCATCAAAAGGTGTCTTTTTCATAGTAGACACAGTTGGAGGGGCAGTCTTGGGACGACTTGTTGTCTGATTGACATTAACTGCTCTGTAGTGATAGATGTTTGGAAAGACAAGGTACATAAGAGTTGGACAACAACAAGGAAAGCAATCTCAAGTTCATTCATTTGTTCATTCGTTCATTCATTCATTCAGATCAAATGCATCATGGAAATACCAACGACTTGTTAAATCATTTCGTCAACCCAAGCCATAGATTTCTACATCTGATATGTGAGATATGGATGCAATACAATAATGACTGATGCACTTAAAATTAAATTTGAAATCATCCTATTTTCATGAAGGTTTATGTAGGCAGCTGTACAATTTAAAAGTTCCAGACAAATGAATACCATCTGAAAGAAAATACTGTAAATGTAGGGAAATACAGAGATCTGTCTGTCTGTCTGTCTGTTTGTGTATCTCTGTATCTGTGTTGTGAGGGCAATCAACATGCATGTTTATGTCAACAGCACAATCGAATTTCAAAATCCTGGACAGACATTTATCATCTGAAAGACAATAATACTGTATTGTAATTTGTACATGTGTGGAAATAGAGAGATATTTTTGTCTCTGTTGGTGTGTGTGTGTTGTGGAGCAATCAACATGTATGTATGTTTGTCCATTGGTACATGCAATCAACATGTATGTTTCTTTGTTGGTGTGTGTTGTGGGGCAATCAACATGCAAGTTTACCTGTTGGTATGTGTTACGCAGGCAAACAACATGCAAATTTGTCTGTTGGTATGTGTTCTGTGGGCAATCAACATGCAAGTTTGTCTGTTGGTATGTGCTGTGTGGGCAAACAACATGCAAGTTTGTCAGTTGATATGTGCTGTGTGGGCAAACAACATGCAAGTTTGTCAGTTGGTATGTGTTGTGCGGGCAAACAACATGCAAGTTTGTCAGTTGGTGTGTGCTGTGTGGGCAAACAACATGCAAGTTTGTCAGTTGGTAAGCGTTGTGTGGGCAAACAACATGCAAATTTGTCAGTTGGTGTGTGTTGTGCAGGGCAAACAACATGCAAGTTTGTCAGTTGGTATGTGTAGTGCGAGCAATCAACATGCAAGTTTGTCAGTTGGTGTGTGCTGTGTGGGCAAACAACATGCAAGTTTGTCAGTTGGTGTGTGTTGTGCGGGCAAACAACATGCAAGTTTGTCAGTTGGTGTGTGCTGTGTGGGCAAACAACATGCAAGTTTGTCAGTTGGTAAGCGTTGTGTGGGCAAACAGCATGCAAGTTTGTCAGTTGGTGTGTGCTGTGTGGGCAAACAACATGCAAGTTTGTCAGTTGGTATGTGTTGTGTGGGCAAACAACATGCAAGTTTGTCAGTTGATATGTGTTGTGTGGGCAAACAACATGCAAGTTTGTCAGTTGGTATGTGTTGTGTGGGCAAACAACATGCAAGTTTGTCAGTTGATATGTGTTGTGTGGGCAAACAACATGCAAGTTTGTCAGTTGGTATGTGCTGTGTGGGCAAACAACATGCAAATTTGTCAGTTGATATGTGCTGTGTGGGCAAACAACATGCAAATTTGTCAGTTGGTATGTGCTGTGTGGGCAATCAACATGCAAGTTTGTCAGTTGATATGTGTTGTGTGGGCAAACAACATGCAAGTTTGTCAGTTGATATGTGCTGTGTGGGCAAACAACATGCAAATGTGTCAGTTGATATGTGTTGTGTGGGCAAACAACATGTATATACTACTCCCTCACTAATCTAAATTAATACAATCTCATAATAGTTGGTACACAAACAATGACATGGGATTTTCATAAACATGCTACATGTATATGTATGTTCACAAATTTGCACAGTCCATGACTATTAATGATCAAGTAGTAAAATATATGATTTCACTTGACTGTCCAAATTTCCAGAACATACTAACTACAAGCACATCGAAAGCTAAAAAAGTAATCACAAAAATCTCAAGTTTGACTTGAGTCAAATTAGTTTACATACACACATCAAGAATCAAACAACTCTTGCAATGCAAGTGATTACATTTGGCTATATTTCTGATTCATAAGTACTTACATAATGTTATACCCCCAACCCCCAAAGCCCATCCCTCCAGATTGGCTCACCTCTGCTGACATATGTTATACCCCCAACCCCCAAAGCCCACTCCTCCAGATTGGCTCACCTCTGCTTACATAACGTTATACCCACAACCCCCAAAGCCCACTCCTCCAGATTGGCTCACCTCTGCTTACATAACGTTATACCCACAACCCCTAAAACCCACTCCTCCAGATTGGCTCACCTCTGCTTACATAATGTTATACCCCCAACCCACAAAGCCCACTCCTCCAGATTGGCTCACCTCTGCTCTGCTAACATAATGTGATACCCCCAACCCCCAAAGCCCACTCCTCCAGATTGGCTCATCTCTGCTTACATAATGTTATACCCCATACCCCCAAAGCCCACTCCTCCAGATTGGCTCACCTCTGCTTACATAATGTTATACCCCAAACCCCCAAAGCCCACTCCTCCAGATTGGCTCACCTCTGTTGATGACAAGTTGCTCGATATGAATAACACCATTGTCATCAAAACAGTTTACATTTTACATGCAATGAGAGAAATAACCAACTTACTTTGTTTGTTTTCGTCTCTCCATTACTTTCTTTGTGACAGCAGAAATCCTTTGGTTAGGTCCCTGTTTCTGTAACAACACAATGTCTTAATTTAGTCTTTTGTTTCACTTTGAATTTTAGTTCAGTACAGTATTTTTACTTTACACCAAGCCATTAGAAAAGGCTGTCTGTGTACAGCTGAAACGTCAGGTACTTTAATAAATGCTGATTTCTCAGTGAATCTTGGACTTGTCTCCTTGAACTATTATATTAACTTGACAACACAATGTCAATTGGGAGGGATATCTGGTTATTAACGTCATGATGAAATTAACACACTGTGATGCGATGTTACCTGTTTTTTAAGTCGCCTTTCTTCCACTAGACTTCTGTCATGACAGATAATTGCCATTCTTTCTTGTACAGGAATCACAAAGAATATATCATGCATGTCCAGCAAAGCAGCTCTTAGCTGTAGACACAAATGAGGAGACAAACAAGAATGAATGTTGATTGAATCTTGATCAAATTGATGCATGCATATATACATACATACATACATACATACATACATACATACATACATACATAGATACATACATACATACATACATACATACATAGTAACATACATACATACATACATACATACATAGTAACATACATACATACATACATACATACATACATACATAGTAACATACATACATACATACATACATACATACATACATACATACATACATACATACATACATATACATTACATACCATACACTCTTTTACCTTGTACAGTGGCAGACCAATACATTGCCCACTAGTATGACTACAGTTACTGTAAAATATTGTGTTACTTATAAGACTAACCTGTGCTATAACTCTTTCTGCCAGCTTGGTATCCTGTAGTGACAGATTACCACGTTTCACTGGTGTCTCTTCTTGGAATTCATACACAAAACTATAAGTATCCTGAAATTGATGAGTAGAATACGTGAAGTGAGACAAATTAATTAATATACAAAATACGAGACAAATTGATCAGTCCATAGATAACATTCCAGTCTGTTTTGGCATCTCTACTTTTCCATGTACTGAGTGAATCACCACCATGTATAAATAACACTGGTAATCCAGCTTTCAGTTTACTAATATAGCTGCAAACTAAATCTATTGTTCTCCAATGTGGTAGATTACACAAGTGGGTGATGGCAGTTCCTCTGTTGTGCAATTCTAATCACCCTGTGATCAAGATAGTGTAAATACTGGAAGCCCCAAAACAGTATACTGCAAGTTCATGGAACTTTGTCAACAAAACTCTGTGACACCTCCCTACTGAGACTATAATTAAACCAACATCCTTTCGATAGCTAATCGCTATTTCATCAACATGTTGTGACAGTTTGTGTCTATCTTAGTAAATCGAAACTCAACTATCTAAATTGATCACATGCATTTACCTAGTTTGTTTACAAATGATTTCCTGTACACAACAACAAACTTATACAATTTGTTATTTTGGCAATTTACCCAGTTATCAATAAATTTGTTTAATATCATGTTCTCAAATAGAAAAAGCATTGTAAGGTGTTTATTTTATATACCCATTTGTCGTCCATACGGTCACTTTAACAAAACTTGCAAGTTTACTGTAAATGTATATGACTAACTGAGTCTGCATGTAAACTTACCCTGACTGTTTTCACAATGGCCTGTACTTTATCTGTTCTCATAAGTCTTCTTGTCAAATAACCCTTGACAGCTGCTGACACTCGGTCAAACTTGGATTTCAATGTTTTGGAAGCAACCTGTGACACAAAACAGCAAATATCCAGAGTGAATACAAGAGCTTTGACAAAACTTTTGTTAGATATCACGAGGGGTTGCAGATTTAGCAACCTACATTTTTAATAAATACAGCTCTAATAACCCTGGACTTTGTCTTTCTTCAACTCAAATTCAAAGTTACGGTATATATTTGTAAAGTCCCAGCATTATTATTTACTTTAACCAAGTACTAACAGTTGGACAAAAACTAGCTTTTTTCCACAAGGCAAACTACTAAATGTACACGGGAACAAACATGTTTATTTAAACACATAAACATATGTACATGGGGATCAGCCATTTCCCATCATGTGAAAGTATTATTATGATTTTGTCATTCAAATATTACTTAAGTTTGGGGATGGTAGAACACTTTTGAAGCACAGTCAGTAGAAACCTGCCAATATGGCGATGTAGATGGGCAAGGACAGTGTTTGCACCATGCTTTCCTTACACTGTGGGGTGAACACTGCAGGGAGTATCACTACAATATGCAGTATTACAATAATTAAATAGATTACATGGGAATGCCACTCCACGAAATAAATGCATTTTCATAAACTTTGGGTTCAACTGTTTTTTGCCCCTAAATTTTAATCCTTTTTTTTCTTCAAATGATCCTATAAGTTTGAGACAGCAATTATACTTGACCTTTCTAACTATTGCTCTGGACTGTGGACTGCTTGACATCAATGGAGTAGACACACTAAGTTGAGGTGAATTAGTACTGTTAGATGAAGTATCTGACATAGTCGCTGGCTTTAGTTGTCCCTCTAGGTAAAATGGATATCTCATCATGGAAGGGTCAGCTGTGTGTGGTCTGAAGTTGGCTGAATGTTGTGTTGTTGAGTTGTCTTGTTGGCCAACACTACTCTCCAAGCTATCAGAGTAACCTGGTCTGGAACAGCCTGTACTTTCACTGTCAGAATCTCCTACAAAATAAATTTAATAACAGTTAGTAATTTGGATAATGATTCATTTTTACTATCACCTCTCTATAAGAATTGCATAGGGCAACGTCATAAATATGGTATGCTAAGCATTGTGAAGTGTTCGATACGAAGAGTTCATAGTTTGCACTACACTGGAAATGTAGGCTGTATGTATGTATGTATGTATGTATGTATGTAGGTATGTATGTATGTATGTATGTGTATGTGTGTGTGTGTACGTACGTATGTATCTATGTATGTATGTATGTATGTGTATGTATGTGTGTGTGTACGTATATATGCACATATGTATGTATGTATGCAGACAGGCAAAATCAGAATTTTGGTTCATATATTTGTGATTTATTTCATCGGTTTTCAAATAAAAAACTGAAATTTTGCGTAATCACAAAATCTTGTAATTGCATAATGTGGTTTTAATAGTCAGGTCTTTAAACAGCTCTCGTGTTTTTAAAGAAGTCATGCAATGCAAAGGTGGTGAAAAGTAACTTCTCGTTACTTACGTCTCTTAAACTAAAGCAGTTAGGGTGAAATTAATAATAAACCCTTTCCTTTATTCCCTTTAAAACAGTACAAATCTACTCACCTCTACCTTCAAGTTGTCTCAGCTGTGCCATCTTTTCTAACCACTGTTCATTTTCAGTTTTCTCCTGCGTCTTTGTAACTTCATCCACCACAATTCTTTGTTCTTCTAGAAACCTTGTCTCCTGATCTTCGAACTCTTTCTGTAATATTAACTGCTCCTGTTGTTGTTGCTCTAGCAGCTGTTGTAGTTGTTGTTTCTGTTGATCCAAAAGCTGGATGCGGAGTTGCTCCAGGTACTCAAATTGCTTGCACTGGAATTCAACTAACAAATCCTCTGGTGTGGCTCCTCTATGTACGCCCCTTTGCGCTGAAGACATTTCCCTAATATCTCTGCTCGGTTGTTCCACATGCTCTGCATGACAATTACCACTGTCAGTCTGTTTTGCAATGTTTTTATTTTTTCTTATATGTATAATTTGTTTGTCATTTTCCTCTTTTTGACCCTCATTCTTGTCATTTGTAAATTCTAGACTTCTCCTAGCCGTTGCATTTTGCAAAGATTCTTGCGACAAGTCCCGCTCGTAGTCGTAGGACTCCTCTCGATCAGAATGCGCTTTGACTAATGCTGGGGATGGCTCGTTTAGAGTATAGGAACCCCTTCGTCTGACTGTGACCGGAGGTGAAACATCGTCACTTTGACTTGTACCTGACATAGAGCTAAGCGCAACATATTTTGACTGATCACCTCCGTTTTCTTGTCCAACAGGCGCACCTCTGACTTTCCACGAGTCTTTGTCTGGCAAGACTTCATCGTTCATAGTGTCTATGGATTCCTCGATGTCTCTAAGTGTATCTGCACTATCTGTCACACAGCTGATGGGTAGAGAGCAAGACACGGCTGCTGATCCATAAGTCATCTGGTCACTACTGCCAGTGCTAGTCAACTGTTTAACTTCGTCCTCGTGATGGTCAGTCTCTATATTTGGTGTCACGCTTTTGAAATCACTGTGATCATCTGACAAGACAACGCTATTCTCAAGCTGAGTATCTGACTGTGATGTGCTTGGTCTTATAGCTGAGAGATCAGGGGTCTGCGAAGGTCCTGGCATTGGCAGTGGTGTGTAATCGCCAATTAGACTTATGGCTGATTCTGTATCACTTACCGGTGGAAAATCTTGAAATCTCATCTCCATCTCACTCACTTCTCTTTTATCTTCATCCGGCTCTATTTCTTCCTTTCTTTCATCTTCTGATTCTTGACTAGATAAGCTTATCGGCGATTCCGCATCTTCATATTCTGAGGTTGAAGTTCTCACTGAAGATGGACTGTCTTCTTTCTCCTTGACAGTATTACTGGACTCTGACGAGCTGGGAAGACTCTCATCGCTTTCATTGACAGCAATAACAGTCCTGTTTAATTCACTAATATCGCTACTACTACTGGTTGACTTGTATCCGCTGGTTACCAGATCATCTGTTGCATCTAGATGTAGTATCGGTTGTCCTGAAGCTGAAACATTACCACTGTCATCCAGAAGAGTATCTTCTTGTTTCGTTTTCGTATCTTGTATTTCTGGAATTCTTTCGATGGGTGTAGAAGACATGGTTTCTCTTGACATGCTACTTTCTGATAAGGTGTGTCTATAGGACGACCCCATTCCACTGTCAACCTCTCTGGATGACTCATCACCAATGACAGGACTACATTCTGGAGTACAGCCACCTCCGGGATGCTGTGTCTTTCTCTCCTATAGATGGATTCAATGTTATGAAATATATAGTTAGTAAAATTGTGTGCATGGGGCATAATTTTTCATGTCCGAAATACATACACATCAATACCGCCAAGTCAAATGAGTAGAAATAAAGTTATAATGTAAGCATAACGTACACATGGCCATCTTCATGCTTTTCTATTTCAAATGTCTTTGGAAACATTTAAATGTATCGCCTTTTCCTATTTCATACTAAATGTAGATTTTCTGAAAAAACAGTTGTTGGTAGAACTTGTACACACTGAAAACATTGGGGGACATGAGGCACATTTGGATGATCAAAAAATTGGATAATTGGAGTTTATGGTTGGCTATTTTGAGACTAACCCCCCACCCCCACCCCATTTCTAGATCTACTCTTTACAATCAGGTTCAATGGCATGCTCACATCTATTGAATCTACAACAGCCTGTACTTTTTCTAGTAGTCTCTTCTTCTTGTGATCTTGTAACTTGGCTTCAAGGTCAACCGCTTGTTGTTTATACTTCCTCATTTCTTCTATTCTGTCAGGTGTCATCTACAGAAGGCAAAATCAGAAGTGTTATGGGGTACATATCTACATAGTGCAAAATCAGAAGTGTTATGGGTTACATATCTATATAGTGCAAAATCAGAAGTGCTATAGGTAACATATCTACATAGAGCAAAATTGGAAGTGTTATAGGTTACATATCTACATAGAGCAAAATTGGAAGTGTTATAGGTTACATATCTACATAGTGCAAAATCAGATGTGCTATAGGTTACATATCTACATAGTGTAAAATCAGAAGTGTTATAGGTTATATATCTACATAGTGTAAAATCAGAAGTGCTATAGGTTACATATCTACATACAGCAAAATCAGAAGTTATAGGTTACATATCTACATAGTGCAAAATCAGAAGTGTTATAGGTTATATATCTACATAGTGTAAAATCAGAAGTGCTATAAGTTACATATCTACATACAGCAAAATCAGAAGTTATAGGTTACATATCTACATAGTGCAAAATCAGAAGTGCTGTAGGTTACATATCTACATAGTGCAAAATCAGAAGATGTTATAGGTTACATATCTACATAGTGCAAAATCAGATGTTATAGGTTACATATCTACATAGTGCAAAATCAGAAGTGTTATGGGTTACATATCTACATAGTGCAAAATCAGAAGTGCTATAGGTTACCTATCTACATAGTGCAAAATCAGAAGTGTTATGGGTTACATATCTACATAGTGCAAAATCAGAAGTGCTATAGGTTACACATCCACATAGTGCAAAATCAGAAGTGTTATGGGTTACATATCTACATAGTGTAAAATCAGAAGATGTTATAGGTTACATATCTACATAGTGTAAAATCAGAAGTGTTATGGGTTACATATCTACATAGTGTAAAATCAGAAGTGTTATGGGTTACATATCTTCATAGTGTAAAATCAGAAGTGTTATAGGTTACATATCTACATAGTGCAAAATCAGAAGTGCTATAGGTTACATATCTACATAGTGCAAAATCAGAAGTGCTATAGGTTACATATCTACATAGTGCAAAATCAGAAGTGCTATAGGTTACATATCTACATAGTGCAAAATCAGAAGTGCTATAGGTTACATATCTACATAGTACAAAATCAGAAGTGTTGTACGTTACATATTTATCATATATAGTGCAAAACAGGATTATATTATAGGTTCCATACAATGTAGATACATCAACATTTTTGTGGCAGAAAACAGTTTGTAAAACCCTATTCATCAAAATGTGTCATTCAAAATGACTAAATCACATTCAAACATCCAAAAATATAATGAATAATGTTAAGAGTGCCAGCCAAAGGAGTGTTCTCAAAGACTGAATATACGTATGTACACATAGCCTGTCAGTATGGTCTCAAAAGCTGTATGTAATGTACATTTTGTACAATCCCACAAAACTGTGACAGACGAGGTAAGTATCAATGTCCAGCTAAATGAGCTCACTACAATAATATCATTTAACTTCCTGTGTGTTATCAAGATTGAAATAAAAAAGATTGAAACACCCTCCCATATCTATTAGTGCGTACTACAAGATATAGACACATAAAGTGACTTGTTACATGTCCCTAAAACCACAAATTATCATTTTTACCAACACTTTAGAAAGAATTAATTTCTTGAATAGTCCATTTAGTGACTACATTTGATATCATTAATCCTTGATTCCAATGGTCCAAACTTTAAAGGTCATACCATTTCTTTTCTAACACTGGTAGTGGATAACTTGTACATATTCATCATGTCTAACTTACCATTGGAGGTGGTATTGGTTTGCCATCCATCTTGATCATAGAGACAAAATCTGAATTAAATCTATCCATTGTTATCATACTCTCACTGAGAGTATACAGTGCCTGCATCTGGGAGTCAAAGAACTCTGTGATGTCTCCCATCATGGACATGGCCGATGTCTATAGATATAAAAAACAATGGAACAGTACATATACATTAGCTGCTAGCATTATCATACAGTATAGGACTGTTAACAGGGCTCAAAATTGACAGTAGTCAAGGGCATGTAGACTACCAAACATTGTGTCTTGACTACCAACTTTGTTATTTGGTAGTCTATTATAAGACCAATGGAAATCAATGGAGATGAGTAGCTGAAGCAGTTCACTTGGATAAATTTGGCTACCAAGCCTAAAACCTAAATTCAAGCCCAGTTTTAATAATAATAATAATAATAATAATAATAATAATAATAAGTGGTTCATTTACACAAATGTATAAATGATTGCAAACTTTGGTGACAAAAAAAAACAAAAGAGAGAAGGGTAAATGGGGAGTCAAGAAACAGCTTACATCTAGTCTAGCCTGACCCCCGACATTGTACATTGTGAATGATAACAATAAATGAAAACATCAAATCATATAGTTATAGTTATACATGCAATTTGAAAATACAGACTTGATTGACGTTTACAACTTTCATGCTAATTCAATTGTACAGTTCAAGAGTGAAATGGGAAAGAATGCTACTGGATTTTTGTTTAAACTATTAACCATTCAAATTTCAATCATATGTTCTGAACCTTAGAGATGAACTTGTCAGAGGCTAATGCCATTATTACCTGATAATAATTTTGTTTATAATAGTAGTACATTTGCTAGTCAGTTTACTATCTACCCCCACTTCTTTAATTCAATTCAACCTAGGGTATATATTTGATTTGTGTTGACCATGTTCTACTTGTGTAATTCACGCGCATTTGCTTCATGCACATTCTTTTAAATTTTAACAATTGTTATGGTGTCATTCAATATAATTCAAACTTGTTAAGAAAGCCTGCTCAGGTGTGAAAATAGTCAAGATTCAATTTGTTTGTGTACTGTAGTCATTTACTACTGATACAATATGAGAATGACAGACACAAGTTTCCTTGATGCAATACATTCCCCATGTCAATGTCTATGTAGCTAGTAATTGAAATCAAAGATTAGAAAGGCTATGCAACCCTACCATTATCTTCTACAGCTACTAAAACATTGTACAGACTCATTCTCAGGATGGTCACAATAATAGTCTGTGATAATTTCTATATCACCAAAAACTTACCAAACTTACTGTGGAACATTAAAATGTGTAAAGGAGTGACAAGTCTATGATATGTTAGTCACACGACAAAATGGTGTCATGTCAATAAAAAGGAGTCTAGGCTTATTTTCAACCATTTCCTTAAAACTTCTTACAAGTTCAACCACATACGAAATGTGTCTGTCACACTTGTGATCAAAAAGAGACACAATTTACCTCCCCCCCCCCCCAACAATCTAACACTTCCTATGGTTTTGTATGTTAGTGATGTGTATTATGTAAAGTCAGACATTTTATGATGTCATAACTCATTCAGAATGGTAAATCTAGTATTAGTGAATTAATCTAGTTTCATTATGTGTACACATTTTAAGCAATACATCTTGACAATTTCATCGAATTACATTGTTACGAACTCACATATATGTAAGAGTCATAATGACATTCATAGACACTTCTCCTATTAAACTGAACCACACCCACAAATAAAAATAAATCTGTCTAAAACATTGAATGAATACATTACAGATGTATGAACTCATACTGACTGTACATGAATTTCTCCTACCTGAACCACACCCTGGTGACCCACCAATAAAAATAAAACTTTAAAACATGGTATGATATACAACGTAAGCTGTAGGACAATAGAATAACTGTGAACAACAAGCTTCAAGTTCAAAAAGAACAAAAACAAAGATCAAAATAGCATGGCCTTGTAACCTACTTGTACCTATTGTTGCCAATGTTGGTACATGTATATTGTTGATTCATAGTCTAAAATACGACCAACTGTAAAATAATACAATAGGAAGCTACATGTAGGGAGTAATTTAGCATATGGAAATCAATATGTGTATTTGGTTCGGAATAGTTAGAACTGCTTCCATGAACAACATTTGTAATTAACACATAAGTTCTCAGTCTTCAACTTGATTACTACTAGTAAAATCGAAGTGGAAGACGCATCGAAGACACATGTATTAAGATTTGCATTACACTACAGGTTGCATACTTTGCTACATCAATATACACTGCAAACAACCTAACAAGTATAGGTAAGAGGCAGCATGTCAAATAGCCTGTGAAAGCACGTTGTTGACGAAATTACACCGTTGTAATGCCCTGACAGCAATGTCTGATACACAGTGATGATAGAATAACGAAATCATAACATTAACAACATTCCTACCAGCAAAGTACAATGAAAATGGAACTCAGTCACGAGTTTCTCTGGCGAATTATCCATGGCAGTGTCGATAGCTTCAAATTCCCTGAGAGTCGATGAAAGTCACGCACACGAAGTGATGGGTGCACTGATTGAATTCGAAGTCAAAACTAACGTACGTTATTCCCTTTTAACAAGACGTAACATGTACCTGTACGATTCTAAACAAGTCACAACAACGTCTTGTGATGAAGTTTTACGGCTTGGTCACGATCTGTAGTATCCTAAGTGCGCAAGCTTCAATTTCTAGTACACAGAAAAGGTTACACGTATATTTGCATTGATTATTACACACTGTATTTGTGAACGATCTCGATTTTGTGTTCAGGAAGATTCAAATTTCTGAAGAATGTACACCGCTGGGTGACTCACCGCGTCGCTCCCGTAGGCCGTATTTATTATTATTGCGGTCCCTTTGTAAGGGCCAGCCTAAAGTTTCCGGTGCAAGTTAGATTAGATTTTGATGGCAAATAGGCTAAAATTGCAAGCAATATGGTGGGATGATGAGACAGATAAAAACTATTTCTTTACGTACCTGGTAATGTTTTGAACTTGTTCCGTCCTGAGACATCGCCATTTTGAAAAATGTATACAGTGCCGCGGCTTCCTTGTATGTAGATGAAAGGACAGTTTCAATTGGACGCTCTTCGTTAGACGCCCAATCAACGTTCTCCTCATACAAATGTACGGGCGAGTCAACATGTGAAATAAAGTCCCGAGAATGTTTGCTCACGTGACTGACAGTCAGCTGACAGTGACTCTCCACAGGCTGGAAATTGTTGAGTGACTGTCACACGTATGCGAATTTCCTTCGGAGAACGCTATATGTTTGCAGGGTTTTTTTTCGATGGATTGATAGCAGCACAACATGTGTATAAACCATTCACGTCATTTTGCCAAACGTTGCCGAAGTGGGATATCAGTCGTAAGTTAATTAGTTATCTGCTGAGCTAAAGTCAGCTGACCATATCAATATTTACGCTGTATCATCTGTCTGGTGACGAACAGTTAATTTCCTTGTACATATGGACTTGGATTTGAAGAGTTTTCCTTTCGTTATGCATTGGTTACTTTGATAGACCAAATTGAGAGTTCTATCTCCAATTTGCTGGGTTACGTCACTGTCAGAAGTAAGTGATTTCACCCCAAAGCCCGCGAAAAGTCCACACCTGTGCTGTGGCTATTTAATAACAAGCATAAACAATATTGACGTGTTCACTCCTATCCACACAAGTTCAGTATTAGCAAAATCAGAATTTGATGAAATGAATGCAATTATTTCACTGTGCCATTTCTGTGAGGTTCATGGACCTAGTGTAGTGTTCTGCACTCAACCATTCCAGGCTGAGCAGCAAGGGGGTGAAGAGCCCAATAACTGTGCTGCTGGTTGTGGTGATGGTGGTGGTGAGAGTGTATGGTATTATCATAAGGAAAGAAGACTGAAATCACCAACATGTGCATCAATGTCATCAACAACAAGTGACACCACGCCACCAACCAAGAAATCAGATACCTGTGAGGTACTTATACCCGTTATTATTCAATTTTTTTTTGTCATCCAGATGGAGACCAGAAAGAGAGTACATAAAAAATACACATGTACTCGATGTCTGATAGTCACAGGCACTTGGATTAATCTTTATTTTATTTTTAAAATACGTGAAGCACATAAAATAAAAAAAATTATATACAGATTGATTCAAGTGCCTGTGGTCCTACTTACAGACAGAGCAACTTGGGACTCAATTCTGATAATACACGTATTCTCCCATTGGAGAAGGAAGGGGGCAATGTGGTTATGTCAGAATCGAGACCTGACTTACTCTGTCCACAAGTAGGACTAGATGTCTGATAACCATACTTGTATGGCTGTAGTGTACTTGACTCTATATGTAATATTGACAGTTGTCATGAGGGAAAGGGTCGAGTGACTGTCAGAATTAAGTCATGGACACACAATCCATGCAAGCAGGGGTTAAATGTCTGCATGGATGTATAAGTGAGAATACATCCATGATGTCTGATAACTTTCGATATCAACCACTGAAATGCAATTTCATTTTAAACTTCTAGTGAGAGAGCTTTTAACTTAAAAGATATTGAACACCTTTCACTGTTCAGCTGAGTCTGTCTGTGTCATCAACATCCCCAAACTCCATAGTGACTAAAAAAATGGATGAAAACAATGCATTTTATCTTATTTAACATCTAAGTTTTTTTTTACCAAAATTAACTCACAAGGTATCCTTCCTCTCTAAACATGCTGTCAACTGTTTCTGCTTCATTTGGCCAAATCTGGGTCTGCCTTCTTGCAATCCTTACATGCAAAATGGCTGGAACTTCAGTAACCAGAATATGCCATATTTCTACACAAATAAATTGCCTGTATTCCATGATTCTGGAGAAATGTGTAACAGTAACGATATGGAAGAAATTTTTTTATATCAAAACACACATTAAAAGAGGATGAACTGAATACATTTTATTAGAACAAATAATTTGTGACCTTATCATAGTCAAATTGCTATGGTTTACTTATACACAAGCTTTCTTTTTTCCAATTTTGATTGAAGAAGAGAACTTGTGTATGAATCTTCGTGCATCCATGATGAATATACAAAGTACTTAGTTATGTACAAACAAATACTTCCTAGGGAGAAAGATGATTTAAAAAGATTGCATAGACAAAGACCCTGCTGACAATCAACTTCTCTTCTGTAATATTTAAGAAATATTGTAGAAATAAAAGTGTACAAATATGAAATTTTTTTGTGAATCTGTTGAATTTTTCAGGCATGTAGATCATTTTTACCAGGCCAGTCGTACTTCATCAGTAAAGATACCGATGCCAGAATAAACTACATGTCCAGCCAGTATCCTGACAATTCACGTCTGTACAGTCTAGTAAGACAGGCTTGTTTGAGAAGTCTTAGTTGTGAGGTAAGTTAATTACTCCACATTGTAGATTGTATACTAAAACAACTCACAAATCCCCATGTGATTTGATATGTATGAAATAGTACATGTATAGAAATAGTCATAATAATATGACATATCCACATGATGTGTAAGTGCAAGTAGGGTTTGTCGGTGGCCGAGTGGTTAAACCACTTGCTGCTTACCACTGCAGTCAGGGGTTCGAACCCATTCAGGGTTTGATTAAATTTACCATGCTGTAAAGTAAGAAGAGTGTCATTCTGTTTGACTCTACCATACAACACAGGTTTTCCCCATGTACTTCGGTTTCCTCTTGCACTAACATTGAACCTTAGGAGCCAGTAAATGGGACTAGCTCCCATTGGTTATCCGATAAATAAATAGATAAACAAATAAGTAAAGTATGGCATTCTCGGGGGTATTGCATGAGTACCTGCAGTGTTCTCAGCCTCCATACTCTTTGAGAGTGTAATGCAATAGACGCTTGCACGCCAAGTAAAGTTACTGAAATAAATGACTCCAACAGTTGTAGCACACCATGCTTGTGTTAATCAATCACATAATTTTGGGCAGTTTCATAATATCCTAATATGGTACATTTGTCATATCAGGATGCTATTTATACATTGTTTACATCTTATGAACAGTTGGGGTGAACTCATTTGCATGAACTACATTTGGTTTGTGATTACTTATTCTTCTAGAGGTGGTGAAGAATAACTTCACATTCCAAGCCACAGATAGTCTCTAGACTACATATACCATCTTCTATAATCTTAGAAGTTTAAATAAGACTCTGTCTTTTTCTACAGGTATGCCCAGGAAGAGAAGGGCCTATTTACTTTGGTGATGAACATGGCCATGTTTTAAGCCATACTTTCTTTATGAAAGACAGTCAGGCCAGAGGTCTGCAGAGATGGTACAGTATCATAGTAGTTATGATGGACAGAACATATTTACTGAACTCGTGGCCTTTTCTTGTGTCACACTTAAGACAACTCATTGATGACATGCAATCTAAAGCCGAGAAGGTGTACAAAGCTGAACAGGCAGAGACGCCTCAGAGAGCCAAACGTATCACCATGGAATTCATGACTCCCAAAAACTTCAGACGTCAACGCAGTGCAGGTGGTAAAGCTGCCAGGTCATTGGTGGATCTGACAAATGATAGAAACATTTTCAAATATTTGCACATGTCATTTGCATGGATTCTGAAAGCTTGCGGTAATCGACTGACTGAGAAGTTACTAGAGGGATCGCCGACTGAGGACGCTTTGATAGATCTGGAGAAACAGGAAGGTAAGAATTCATACATAGATTGGTACAAGACAGCACATAAGTAGACTCTTGTGTAATAATGCAGTAGTTTGTGATAACTGGGTAGAGTACTTTAATTTGTATTAAAGGGAATGTAGGCTGTGTAAGAGGTACACCATGATGGGGCGCCCTCACACATCGGTCAACCTCTTTCACAGCAGGCTGGTGAGGGCAGAGCTATGTGATGTATCTTACAGTCTAAGGGGAATAGCACTCAAGGAAATGAAGGCATGTTCATGAACAATGGGTGCTTGGAGAACCATTTCATGATTTAACATCACATAAATTCCGCAATACAGCGAAAAAGTACCAACAAAAACTATTCAGAATTATTTATCTATATGAAGGAGTCATGAATATGTACTGTTCATTCTTCTACCCTTCGGAGACAAATATTTCTCTGGTTCGAGCAAACATTTGAAGAATCTATATTGTATGTATGTAATATTGATTTCTCAATATGGCACACCACATCTGTTTACAAATATCTCAACTGATGTGATGAAATTATTTGTGAATAGACATACAAAAGGACAACATTTTCAGTGTGATTTTTTTCAATGATGTGCGCCCTCATGAGTTTAAACTTGAAGAAGCTATCTTTTGTGGTTTGGCCACTGAGGGCAGTATGACAGAGCTAGAAAGTGTGCCCTAGAAAGTATGCACGCTTTTGTGTTGGCATTATTGCAGATAAGCCCACCATAGTGGGAGACAAAACACTCAAGTTGAAACACAAAAGACTGATACTATCAACATATTTCTGTGACTTAGCAAGGTAAATATGTTGATATCGTTTGACGAAAGTTTTGAAACATTTAAAGCTGTGATTACAGAAAAAGGCAAACAAGTTAAGTTTAATTGGCTTGTAGCCCCGTTCACAGTCACTGCATGCTGTGATGGAGCTATAGTTTATAATTTAGAGTAGTTCTAACTCATTCAAGTCCTTTTCATTACTTTATTTGTCTGCGAAATCTAGTATTGATGCATTACAAAGTTTTTTGACCAGTAAGTTGGTTTATAGTAGGTATAAACTCACGAATACCTACAACTATTTTAAAGTAACTGAGTTAGTATAAAGTGTGACTATATACACATATATAGTATACTGTCATTTTTGAAATTTTACTAGATTTCTCCCTCTATGCTACCAAGTTCAACTAAATTATGAATTGTTTAGAACCAGATGAGATGGAATTTTATACTTTCAATTTTACAGTCTTTCAATTCAATTTGCTTACAATAGGGAAAAACTAGCGAAATTTGAAAAGGCAGTATATTTTTACCCCAAAACACACGTGTACTGCACAATACATGCAATGTGCTGCAGAAGAAATTTGTGCTTTAGGCCATGTGCAATGTCACTTGTCATAAATCGTATTCAACAATTTAATGGACTAATTGTAACATTCTTAACCATAACCAGAATTCCTTTTTTACCCTTTTTAGACTGAGACTTATAAAACTGCATTTTTTCGACTAAAACACACCCAAGTCTATTTCTGTGCATCTCCATCATGTGCTTGAACGTATAGAAATATTTGGTGGTCAAATCAACGATAATTTTCATCAAATCTGCTATTTTTTAATACTCGTTGTGTCAATCATCATCATGTGCTTGAACTTTTGCATCTGGTGGACGAAAATGACATGAATCTCTGAACTTTAGTTCAAAATGAAGCAATATCAATTTTTGGTGTCAAAATGTGCAGTGTCAAACAAGTTCATTAGTAACTATCACTAACTTTGGTGTGAATGTTTCAACTTCCAACAACCCCATACCAAGTACTTTTCCTGTTGAACACTTCTGAAAACATACTGGAAGTTCAAATAGTTTGGCTGTATGTAATTTTGTGAATTCATGAAATGTTTAATATTATAATGTCCTTCTGTAAAAATCCAAGATATTAGATCTTCAGAATTGTCCGAGTAACATGCAAATTTTTTGCTCACAGAGTCAAAAGATTTCTTTTGAATGTAAATCCCCAAGTTTTTGCGGACGTCTTTGTCAGCATTGTCAAGGGTGTACAACAATAGGACGTAACCACGTGTCTTGGAAGAGATGCCCCGGCGCCCCTGTCAAGGCAATGCTGACAAGATGTCAAAAAAAAATTTGGGGGATTTGCTTCTAAAAAATATGTTGATAAGAAATTTTCCTTTGATACCAGGAACCCAGGGTCTGTGAACATTCATGCAGTGATTGGAAATCATTGGCACTCTCTTGGGAACCTACCTGCAGGAACAGTTTATTTTGAGGGTTTTAAACTCTATTTCAAGAATTTCTGTTGTTGCAGAACTTTGTCTTGCAAATTCTTTGTTAGGTTAACAGAAAAGTAACTTCAATTGAAGCCCATCTAAACAAAAGTTAGTTTTTTTCTCGAGGCACTACTCATATGACATTATTCTTTATATTGTACATTGTCCCTTGCTTGGAGAAGACCATAGAACATTTTACTGTGTGTGTTCCACTAAAGGCCTACAAATCTCAGCGTAATCTTCCCTTCAGGCATTTAACTACTTTGTATATATTTTGTCTGTGTGGCTGAATGCCCGGAGTACAAAAAAAAACCGAGCCATTGTTCAGTTCTTTGATAATCGTACTAAATCCTTATGTAATTAAAACATTGAATCTACTGGAAATTCTCTCTGTTGATATTGTCGTCCATTTTAATGACAGCTATTTAACTGTCTTATGTGGATCTGCTGACACTTTTCAATTAAATTGTACACCAGAAATCTAATCCATTTTAATTTGGACAAATCTCCTGACAGTGTTTTTGTTACAGAAGTAGTCAGATTGTAGTCGTACAACAAAGATTTGTACGCACATCTGTTGAGTATCTGTCTTGTCTTTTTTCTCCAATTGACCGAAGTGCTTGTCCTGAAGACAGAGACATTCTAATGCCAGACCCAAGGAAAGGACTTCTCAGAAACCACTTCTCAAAAGTTGTTATATTTGGTGTGTAGGTACCTAGAGGGAAGGTGGTTCAGATTTGTTTATATTAATAATAGTAATAACAACATTAGTAATAACAATAAGTTATTAATCCAGAGAAAAATACATGAAACATCATTTATGTGAATGTTAACCATTTATATGCACAGCAGCAGGGTAATGACCTTTGACCGGACCAGTGTATCTACTGAACATTTCAGATTAAGAGCTGAAATTTATGTATACACATCTTCCACTCATTCAAGGGTGTTATTTATACCTTCAGGTTATTGGCCATGCATCAATATACTTGCTCCCTGATCGGAAAATCACTACCCCTAAGGATGCCTCTTTCCTGTCAGCTCAGGTCATCATGTTAGTTAGATATAAATGAATTATCCAGCGGTGCTACATATTTCAACAGTTTATTTATTGATATTCTGGGACAATCATTTTTGAAGATAAACAGCATGTTTTTTATGTCCAAACACACAAAATTGAGGCTACAAAAGTTATGCCGGTCAATAGCTTGTTGTCTAGTGACAGACAGAATTTTCATAAACTTGTTTACCTGTATATTATACATATAATTAGCTTTGATATAACTGTATACACAGAAATCATATACATGTGTGTCTAAAACACCATATTCTGGTTATCAGAAAGATAAAAGATTTCATGGTTTGGCCACTAGGAGTGCTGTTTTCAAACTGTTTTGGAACCAGAAACGAGCACTAGAATAGTTGAGTATTGTAATATAAAGACAACAGACATGAAGGTACCACTTATTTCTATGTTGTTGCTGTACTAGCTCTTTCATTAGCAACTACCAAAACCTTACCACTACCGTAATGGTCTTTATAAGAATGACTGAAGTTCTTTCACACACATTTTATTCCACTGCTTTTTGCAATGCCATTCAATCCGATGCCATGGCGAAACTACCCACATTTTGCCGAATCTTGGGCCTCTTCTTGCAACCCTTACATGTGAAATGGCTGGAACTTCAGTAACTGGAATATAGCATTAAAACTTATTAGCCCCAGCAGGCAGAGCCGGGGATGGAGGGGGGGGGGGGGGGTGTTGGGGGTGTTGTAATTTCTAAGAAGATATGTGTGTGCTACAACATCATAAGTCATTTTTTTCAAGGAGCTATATATCTAGGATTTGTAGAATTTTGTGTGATTGTGTATTTTTGTCTGCATAAAAGAAAATCGCTAGGAGCTATTCCCAGCACAAAGATTTACCCCCAAAAAATTGCTCATTAATGCATGTATAGTATTCCAAGTGAAAATCATACGTTCAAGGAACTGGATGTCAAATGTTATGACAGTCATGTTTTTAAATGCAAGAAATGACACCATTCAATCTTGTGAACTAGTTCAGTTCCCATGACTTGAAAGAAGGTAAAATAAAAATAGAAAAGAATGAAAAGCCCTGGACCTGGACAAGATTTTAAAGGACGTACAAATCTTCCATGGAATTAAGAAAACACTTGTTCCTTTGCTTTAGAATGCTATATGCTTTCAAACATCAACAGCCTGAAGCAGACCTTTCTCCTTTCACTATGCAGATGTGCTTATGTGTACTTCAGTGAGTAGGAAAGGGGTGGCTGACAAAAAAAAAGATGAGGGGGTAATTATTTTCCAACCAAGGAACAAGTGAATTGATGAATGGCCTATTACCGAAGGTATAAATAACACCCCTTGAATGAGTACTGGAAGATGTGTATACATAAAATTCAGCTCTTAATCTGAAATGTTCAGAGGTATACCTGGGAAAGAAAGAAAGAAAAGTACAATACTATTTACTTTAAATGCAGGGGTCCACAAAACAATGTCTGACTAGTCTTAAGTAGTAGGTCCTAGAAGTAGACAGGAATGAGTGCTTTACTTTCATTAAGCCGCCAATGTCAACCTGGTGTCACCTCATCTCCAGGTTCATAGCCCAACAATATGTTGTCTTTGCTCCATTTGCTACAGTTCTGCGTATGGCCCCTCCCCTCCCCTCCCCCCCCCCATCCAATCTCCTTGTTCCATTGAGCAAGACTTCCATAAATGGCAAAAACCCACTCACTGCATCACTACTTTCACCATGCCATGAGTGTGCTTTCACCATTGAGGGCGCACTGCACTGTACAAGTAGAATGGACTTCAGTATAGCAAATGGTCACAGTGATATACATGTATTATATGAACAGACAAATTTGGCAAAAGTAGCAAAGTTGTGAGAGACTCTGAGTCGAATGTACTGTAGGCTATGCAGCACTCTTGTGATAAATTCTGGAGTACAGTCTTCCATCATATTTCAGTAAGCTTTGGTAACAATTCTCATTTTTCATCATCCAAATTACCAGCTACAATTGAGCATGTATTGTATATGTTTTAAAGGTGCACTTCAGGTTAGGATTCAAATCTAAGTGTGCAACTCTAGTCGTTTGGCAGGACTTTAGAATACGATGGTCCACAACAAAACAATAATCTCATATAATGCTTTTTAAAAATAACACTAATGCAGTGACATAGTCCTTTAATAAAACTCCATGTTCTATGAATATGATGTGATGAAGCTGTCAGTGTTTCCAGGGCATAAAATTACTGTGTTTTGTAGTTTTTATTCGCTATTTTAAAAATCAACAACATGAATAATGCCAAAGGATTTTAAAAAATTTCAATCTTTGGGCAATCAAAAACAGTTCGTCTAAAAAAAAGAAGTTGCATATTTCATGGGGAAAGAAAATTATGATGAAATCAAGCCCTCTGGTATGATACTGTATGTGGCAGTTTGAATTTCCTACATTTGCATTTATTACCCACAATGCCCTTTATATAGCCCTGCTGTGTATTTAGAATGATTAGTATTGGAAGAAAGTTTATCTGGTGTTTATTGCACAGTAGGACAGGAGTGCTGCTAGATTCAAAGGCAACATTAGTTTCAAAACAAAGAATTGTCTTGTTAATTACCAAAACGAATTCTTTCTGTGAGGAGTTTAAGCACCCAGCATTCTTACACCATGACTGTACAGTGTACTATATCCAGCAATTCTATAGTATTCCTGTCCTTACAAAAATGACACTTACTAACATTTGCAATTTTGATTAGAGTTGACTGCAATCAGAGTACTGTTTTATCAGTAATTGGGCAATTAAAACTGGCTTTGAAGGTGCCAGGAAGTCTTCTCCTCCTAACAGTATTGAAACATATGGCCACTGCCTTTGATACAACTTACACAAATACACACATGGAACACACAATACTCTCGTCTGTACTAATGTACTACAGATGGCTTGGAGAACGTTACATTTTTCTTACATTCTGTGGTTAAGTGTACATGTATACGTTAAATAGCGATATGCAATAAGGAGAAGATTTTCTGGCACCTTCAAAAACCGTGTGATAATTGTCCACCACGGATAAAACGATATTCTGATCACAGTCATCTTCAGTGCACCTTCTAATGAATAACCTCAAATTAGTTGCGAGTCAAAATGATAGAAATTGGGGTTTCTTGTGAGTCACCCACTCCACAGTATTGAGGATAGAGATTACCAAAAAAACAAATATTGCTGGGTCACTAGAAGTTGCTGTGTGTCAGTGGTATGTTGGCTTAAAGACAGTGGTCATCTCTAAATTATTCAACACCACAAATGGTAGAATGAGTTTCAAATCACAAAAAGCATTGCAATATGAAGACATACAATCCATGTAATTACACTCTGTTAATTTGCCAAATAAAAACTAAACCAATGTCAAAAGTTCACCATTTTCTTTCCAAGAGAAACCAGCTTATTACCCAGGGACCTGAGTTCTGACAATTACAACTCATTATAATGGGTAAACAATTATAAGCCTAAACACAGATTGATGGTAATTGTTGTATAGCAGACCACCTCTATAGTCATTTACGTAAAAGTAGAACCCTTTTTCAGTTTGTGCAGTACAGTGGTCATCAGTGGTTCATACGTCAATGTTTGACTTTCTCACAGTCTTAGCACAGCTAATGACATGGAGTGTTTATCTTGGATGTTTTAGTTAATTACACACTCATGTCACAAAAAAGTTAATCAGGAAAGTGTAGAGGAGAATGGATGAATGGGATATGAGGCTCTTTCAGTATTATGTGTCGTAGGACTACACAGCAAATTGTTACCAGCTAAAGTTTTGTACAGTTATCAGTCCAGGCAGTAATCCAATCATACACTGTAAGATATGTCTTGTTGTTCAGCCCTCTCAGTCTTCTAAACCACTGTAAGATACATGGTACTAGTATATGTCATGGTGTTCAGCCCTATCAGTCTTCTAAACCACTGTAAGATACATCGTGTTGTTGTTGTTCACTTCCATCCCCAAAACAGTTTGCAAACAGCACCCCTAGTGGCCAAACTATGAAATGTGTTATCTCTGTGATAACCAGAATATGTTGTATTCAACTTCAGAATAAATGTGTCCTAATAACCAATCACAGACACAAAATTCATGTAGATGATAAAATACAGAAACTTGCCGATTCAACTGGAGGCTAATTGCAGAGCTGGGATCAGTGTCACAGATTGCTATAAAACTGGAAAGTAACTGGGAAGATGATAAAGAAGTGAGAAAATTTGTAAACTATTAAAAATGGTTGAACTTGTGCTCTGATGAAAGAGGTAATTCTCGCTACCTGAAATAGAATATTACTGCCTAGGGGCATCATAAAAATAATGAACATTCAATTTCTTGGTCAACACCATAACTTCTGCTCGACATGCTTCCCATGCATTACTATAGGAATGTGAAAAAATGTTGACCTTCATCTATTTTGACCGTCTAGCATGAAGGAAATGCTGGTGCAGGTAGCAAGAATTTTATGGCTATGCATGTCATGAAAGTGTTAACACAAAAATGAAAGTATTCAAAGAGTATCTGCACAGTATTGTCAGGTTTGTAAATTCTGTTTGAACAAGTATAATAATAATTTACATGCAGCCATATTTCAATGAAATTACTTGTCCTTCTTCAAAGTATAAATTACGGTGCCGGCATCCATACTTTGAACGTGCAGAGACGTTGAAGAGATATCTTACTTTGAAGAAGTACAAGTTATTTGTTTGAAATATGGCTGTTTGTAAATCAAAAATGGAAGAAGAAAAACAGCTTGTACAGGAATCCTAATACGAACATACATAGTGTTATCATTGTTTGAGATTAATATTTTATAAGGTACACATTATAAAAATTGAAATTTTTGTGTATTTGTCAAAGAATCTTATTTCTGTAGCCTTGAACATTTAGACCAGTAGACTGTTAGACATATGTCTTCTTATTCAACCCTATCAGGCTTCTCAACATAGTGTCACATGACACATCATATCTTTCAGACTATTTGACCAGTTAACAGGTAACTGAATTCTTTCATCAGCTTGTACATTTGGAAATAGGTAAACATTTAGATTTTGTTTCCGTGACGATAGTATATATATATTTGTTTGTCTGTGTTAACATTTATAAACTTGTCTGACAGCACAGCTGAATTGTGGACAACAAGGTTAAAGAATTTCTGTAGACTCAATCCACAGCTACTAAAAACAAGTCTCTTGTTAACAAAATGACCATAACCCACAGACTTGACTGTCTGGTTTGAAAGTATCATTCAGCAGAACAGCCCAGTCTAGTATACTGAGTCAGATAGGCACGTCTCAGGACTTAGAAAATGACCATAACCCAGCAAGGCTGTGTAGTAATTGCTAAGAAATACATGACATTGTTGTACTTCCAGATATTTAATCAGGAACAGTTTTCTCTCTGTGTGTGCCAGGTTCCATGTAGACATCCAGAGATTCTTTTCTGGTTTGTTGCTATGGATACTATGATGTCACTAGTCAAGAATGATAGCTTGTGCCTTCAAAGTGATAAGATCATCTTTTATTACGGTAGCATCTGTAGAAATGTTCACTTTTGAAAAAAATAAAAGGCTGTTCTTTCCTCCTTAGACATTTAATTGTTCAAGGAAAAGGTTAAAGCAGTAACCATTTATTGTAGGAAAGAAAAGATGGTGTCTGAAAGTTCTAAAGATCAGTAAGCCACTTTGATGTAATTTACACATGAAAGAAACTGAACAGTTCATTGATGGCAACAAATTAGAGTTTAATTGGAGAGATGTTTGTCAGACAGGATAAGGGATGGCGTTAAATGTTTTGTATTTTGTAGTAAGTTATATTAGTGTACAGAACATGTCACAGTGCCCTTTCTTATTAGCCAGACATCTGTCAGTATTAAAAGTCCTTAATTAAACTAGCAACAAATCAGGGACGATCGCACAATGTCACACATACAAGCTCAACAAGCGAACTTCATTCATTTAGGGAGGAGATGGTCTGGCGTCAATGCAATTGCTGAACTTCATTTTCATACTTATAAACAAATTTCATGCCTTCAATGATAACAGCTTCTGTATTTATTCCTGAGATGTTGACAAGTATATAAAATTTACTTCAAATGTAAAATACAGTGCTGGGTTTGTGGTATTATTTTGGTATGTTAACCATCATCTCAGTAAACCGGTTCTTAAGGTTGGAACTTCATTGATGTTTTTACATTGCATCGATTGTAGTGGTGTGACAGCTACATTTTGTATGATGGTTTACATCATATATAAATGTGTGATGTCACACTTGTGAATGTTCGTTTAGGGGGAGGGTGGAGGATGGAGGGGGTTTTGTCCTAAACGAATGATGTTCGTTTATTGAGCTTGTGCGACATTGTGCGATCATCCGTAGTCAGAGCAGGTACAACCCAATGTGTTGTGATACCAGTTTTATGCAAAAAGTATTACCCTTTCTGATACCAAGTTGCATTTAATTAGTCTAGCCAGGGCTCCCAGGGGAAGCTAGCCCTAGATCTAGTGTTTCATGGGCGACAAGAGTATGGAAGTTTTGAAGGTAGATACACCAGGTTGAAATGCTTCCAGTGTTGACTGCATAGTCTCTGTTACTTAACGCCAGTTTTGATTCACCTGACCCTTTCTCATACCACCACCGCATGAAAAGTATACCCTTTCTGATACCAACCAGCATAGAAAACCGACCCCTTTCACACAGACCCTCCCTGTATTGGCGTCTATGGGATGCCCCCCCCCCCCAACATTTTTATGATTACAGATAAAATAGTGTTTAAAAAAGCAAACAAACATGCCTTTTATGTCAACAATGAAACAATGACAGATGTATGTTATGTCAACCATTTCTTTTCTATTTATCACAATTTGCAGAGACTGAAGAAGGCTTCATTAAAATATCAACAAGACCTAAACCTGAAAAGACTCCAGGTATTGGAAGTACGCAGTTTATGGTTGGTGATGATGATGGTGATGATGAATGGAGAGGTCCAGACTGTGATGACAAGGATGATAGCCATGTACCAATATTTACAAGTCTAAGACATATGAGACAGGTTAGGGATGATCACTCAATGTCACACGAGCTCAATAAACAAACTTTGTGGGGGGGGGGGGGGGGGGCAAGATGTGTTATGTTAAGGCGATTGCTGAACTTCATTTTCACACTTCTAAGCAAATTTCGGAAATTGTCACACCTTCAATGATATCAGGTTCTGTATTTACGACCAAGATGGTGATAAGTTGATTAAAAATTTACTTCTAATGTGAGATACAGTGCTGTTTTGCTGGTGAGTATTTTAATGTGTTTACCAACACGTTTTTACATTGCATCAATCATAGTGATGTGACCGCTAAAATGTTCATCATGGTTTACATCATATAAATATATTGTTTTTGCATTTGTGAAGGTTTGTTTAGTGGGAGGGTAGGGGAGGGGTTTTTGTCCTAAATGAACAAAGTTTGTTTATTGAGCTTGTGAGACACTATGCGATTGTAACCTAGTTCATTAGATTATAAAATTCAAGCCACAATCAAGTGTCTGGTCGAAAAATACAAAGAAGTCATGTCAGAGTTATATGTACCACAACTGTGGAATTTTATCTAAATCACCGATATCAATGGTGGTGTCATTTATCAGTATCTTGTGTGATGTTTCGTTGGTTGTATGGTTTCCTAGCAACCTTGCTTCTCTGTAATTCTGTAGACAGAGATTACAATTAGATGCTTGTTCTCATTGACAGTTGTTAGGAGCCCCTGATTTCCAGGCTGTAGCTCACCATATCCTGATAGGAAACCAGGTTATTATAAGATGTGACCATAGAAAGACTGTGACATCAGCAGTGGAAGTTTTAAAGGTAAATACTACCATCAAAATTAGGAGAGTGTAGAGTTTCAGTTGGACATCACGATTTTTTTTTTACATCTCGCAAAAACTTTTTCTTTACGAATTACACAAACGTACGACAGACACTTGATAGCATGGAAGCATATGAAATGATACATTTCATCTCATTGTGAGCACAACTCATTATCACTGTCAGCTGAAACAGAAGATTCAAACAAAAAAAAAGTATTTATTTGTTCAAAGTGAGATCAAGTGTAACATTTTATGTGCATGTGCAATGTCAGTGTCTGTATTTTGTTTGTGTAATTCGTATTGAAACACCCTGTGTGAGACGTATAAAACATCGTGCTGGCAAATTAAAACTCTATACTCTCTTAATTTTGGTAGTAACATTTATAGTGTATTTTTTGGTCTCCCAGAATGCCTCACTTCCAATGTTACAGAAGGTCTGTTCTAAGCCAGATTTGACAATTTTCATAACTCTATTTCAGAGAGGTTGCATGATTGCAGAGTTTGTAAAAATGACTTTTCTGAGTCCCTAGGCATAAATAAAGAAATGCAACTAAGATAAAACCAGCCTCATTTTTATTCCCCTTCTAAATTGACAAAGAGAGGGCACCATTTGCTACATACCCCAGTTTCCTCCAAGGTCTATGTCCAAATCTAACCCACTGTCATCCAAATTTCTGGATTTTTACAGCAACTTCTTCCCTCTGGATGTGGTCGTATTATTCCATACAGCAACCAATATGAAGATTCCTGGAAGTGCAACTTCCTCGGATTATCACCGGGAACAGCTCTGCCAGACCATGTCACCTCATCTGAACTGTATGTACTCATAGATGTGGTGTCTCCAGCCAAGTCACCACCAGGACCGATGTTGGTGGATGTCTTACAGGATAGCCCTTGGAAGGGGTATGGCATTGTAGTTGGTTCAGGAGGTAGTCTTCCAGAAAGAGGTAAGAGAGATCAAAGCTGTGTAGCTCTGACGTTTCACAAACACATAGATACCATGCCCATGTAGCAGTAAGGTATATCTATATCATCTTGCTCTGGATATATAGTGAGCTCAGATATGGATAACATATTTCAATTTATAGCATTTTCAATTTATAAAACAACTTTATTTCATTTGCGACTGAATGTAAACGAACATATACCAAGTCCTTCTTTGTATTAAACTCAATAAATTATTTGTAAACATTTTCAAAAGGTGTAAAAAGTTTACAGTAACAAACTTTTTACACACTTGCTAGCTTTTTGGGATTTATTGATGTACCAACATGGACTTGGTGAATGTTCAGTGAGTCCAAGTTGGAAAACATGGTGTAACAAATGTCGTTATTCTTCTTTCAATTCAAAATCCAAAAGAAAAGCCCATTTGTCATCCATTTAGCCGAAAGACAAACACATTTTTGACCTGCATCAGTTGAATTTTTTCGTTCAGCACTCCAATTGCCATGGTCTTTCATCATCACCAATCAACCATTTTGTTTGGTCAGCTTGCTACACAAAGACATTGGTGCGTGTTTCTTGTACTTGTCACACTTTGCAAACATTCTTACACACTACAAGAAGACTTACATGAAATGTTGACTTTTACAATTTGTAACATTTACCGGAACTGAGTTTTCTGGTATTTGGTGGTAAATGACCAAAATGTCAGAGCTGAGTTTACTTGTGAGTAATTTACTGCATGCTTACAAGCCAAGTCAAATGTTGTGTAACGCCTTTAGTATCAAAAGAAGTGTTCGGAGTGAAAAGACTGATTTCACATTCTTACAGTTTTGTATTCTTGTGAATGACATCTCTCTCGGCCCCCCATTCAGTTGCAGTGAAAAATTGATCACACAGATGGTTGCTTTTACGACAGGAGACCTGTTTTTCAAGAGTGCAAGGTTCAGTTGATACAAGTTAATGGCATTGTATAGGACTAAGGTATATATCATTTTAAAGTGTATATAGATTTACTGCTTAGGACTGTCTCCTCAAAAGTATCAAACGAAGCCCTTGAAAGTTTAATGTCCCTGCATGGATTATTTATTATTTTATGGGCACTTGGTGTTCACCTCAATTTGAGTTTAGTTCAAGTCTGTATGATATAGTATAGATGAGATATGCTTCTACTACTAGTACAAGCACATTTAGGTCAGAAGATCTCTTTAGAAATAGTGTGTCAATTAATAAGTCTCATGAAAGTATAGGAAGTTCATGACACCATGTTTGATTACTAAAAAATAAGAATTTAGTCAAGAAATTAGTACTAATATATTCTTGTACCATGACCAAGGTTCTTATTACTTACGAGTAACGATTTGCCAGTTCAGGTCGATAGGGTTTGACAAACTGTCTGTTTGCTGCTTTTACTGTTAAGTGGCATAGTGGCAATGATGTGATTGTGGAGATGATGTAAGGCAAATTAGAGAATCTCTCCACATCAGAAGACAAGGGGGCAACACCATGAACAGGGACAGAGGGGGCATACAAATTACATCTTCATGTCATCGCCACTACATCACCTAAGGGTAAATCCAGGAAACAGACAGTTTTGACAAAGCCTATTGACCTGAACAGGTGAAAAGTTTAATACTTGTAAGTAATGAGAACGCTTGGTCCCCGGGGCTTGGTCGTGGTACAGGAATGTATTATTACTATGTTTTACCAACCTGATGAACGTGTTTAAAGATGGTCCAAAAATTGTTATCATATGGAGACATGTGTCTTCTGAGTTGTTGATGTCATAATACAACTATTGCAAACATCATTTTACGTACATGAAGCCATAGGAATAACATTTTAGCAGGATTTTTAATTTCATACTTTTCCACTCTTCCGGTTACATCTTTGTTATCTTTATGAACTTCACACACACACACACACACACACACACACACACACACACACACACACACACACACACACACACACACACACACACACACATACACACACACACACACACACACATAGACACACACAGTGAGAATAGTATCAATGAAGTATAACTATGAAAATTAATTATAAAATATATTTGTTTTATGATAATTATTATTAGTAATTAGAACAAAGTAATATTAAAAATAGGATGATAAAGTCTTTAAACTTTTACTGTTACTTTGTTCAAGAAAACTCCAAACTATTCTCAGTTAAAGTCAACTGACAAGTCAATTTAGAATCCAACATGGCCGCTGAATACTGTGTTAATAACTCTATGGGAAAAATAAATGATTGATGATTTGAAAATCCCCCCCTCTCCCCATTTCTTTTATTATTTCAAAAGGGGCCCAAACAAACTTTCATATGGTAAAGTTTTGAGCGAATTGACAAACTTTGATTTTCAGCAAAAATATGTCCCTAAAGTGCATTCTGCCTTCGGATCCAAGCTCCCTCCCATGTTGATAATTGATGGTACCAATTAATTGTACACGTCAAGCTGTATTTTCAGCAAAACAGAAGGTCATGGCGCCAAGGAAGATTATCACAAGGACGTTGATAATTATAACATGGAGTATTATGTAGTTGTGACTCATTACTAAGGCACAATTTAGTCCTCAATATTATTATTCAGGAATTTAGAATCGTTTTCCAAAATGATCATACCACCTAAGAAGAGAGCTAATGAACTATTTAACTGGATAAAGCTAATTAGCTAATTAATTGGGATGAAAAACAATAGACACGTATTTGGTGCTTTGTTTGAAATCCTGCAATTATTCTGTGTCTGTTGTCTACAGACAAACCATGGTGAAGTCATAGCTGTAGGGTGCCTACAGCAACAGGTTACTGACTCAGAAGCAGAATTTTGCAGCCCCCGGTCACTTTTGTTCATGCTGAGGGTCACCCATTGTGAGCATATCTTGTTAGCTAGGGTGCTTGTGAGAGGAGAGTGTAAAAAGCCTTGGGGGTAGTCGTTACAATTCCAAATAACGACCAACGCACCCTTGAATTAGATGTGCTGCCTCCTCCATGGAAGTCTCAATCATTAATTTCAGACAACATTAAATTTATAGCCCCCAGCCACGCATGGCGAGACCTATCAGTTCACTCTCAATTATACATATTTGGATCTGAATATGCACTCCGTCCATCCACAGGTAACTAACTTCTCCTGGTCAACATGCACTGAAGATAAAATGTGTAGCTGGGGAGAAAGAATTTAAGTTTTAAGGACCCTTGTTCATTCATTGCACTGATTCATGTGATTCCCATAGCATCGCTGAATACCTTGTCACAGTTAGATCCATTTCCAAGGTTAGCCTTTATTTGTGTTTGTCCCTGAGTATGACCTCAAAGATATGAGAAATATAAGCTCAGAATTATACCTCAGGTGTTGGAATTGAATCTCGATGTACAAGTGTCCTTGGAAGCCTATAAACACTTGCAGTTATTCATATGCAAATGAACATTGTCCTGGAGTCTGTTCTGAATAAACACCTCTGACACCTGTAAGTCAGAAAATATAGTATGCCATTCTGATAGAGCACAGGTTGATGTTGTCCCCCACAGTGGTGATAGATAGAAGTTGTCAAAGCCATTCTGATATCAGTCATTACAGTAAAATCGATAGAGTAGCCAGTCTGGAATCTACAGGTTGCAGGTCGCACCTTGTCATTGCCATTTGTTTCTGAATAGCTTAATCCTTAGGCCAACCATGATTGTCCCTCGGTCAACCCAGTTGTATAGCTGGGGACCTGGTAGGATAGAGATTGCAATGTGAATGCTTTAATCCTATGCATTAACAGAGACTGAAATGGATTACTAGTATATGCTCCCAGGGAGTTGAATTATCAAATGGCTATTGTATCACATAGGGTAATGATTGACAGTGCCTTGAGGTCACTGCAGAAGAGGCGAATTCTAAATAGTTTTATTATTATGATAATAGCTATGCTGTCATCACTATTACAAACTGTCCATTCAGTGATTTGTTAAGGTTATTGAACCCCAGCAACAGAAAGGAGAAAGGGGTGAAAGTTGCAGTGTTTGCTATATGACCTATCATGTACAGTCATGATGGTTGAATGGTTAGAGTGTCCAGCTCGGAATCTGCAGGTTGGAGGTTCAAACCCCATCGCTGTCATTTGTTCCTGAATGGCTAAAGTCCTTGGGCAAGATTTGAACTATGATTCTGCCCCAATCAACCCAGCTGTATGATTGGGAACCTGTTAGGATAGAGGTTGCAATGTGAATGCTTTAATCCTATGTGCTAACAGTGGCTACAATTGATTGTATACTCCCCAGGGAGTTGAGGAAGTATAAAGGGCCATTGTGTCACTGAAGATCCGTGCCAGGGGTAATAATTGTAAAGCGCTTTGAGCACAGAGTGGGAAAGCGCTATATAAAAACTAACATTAGTATTATTATTGCCAAAATTTTGTTTTGGAACCCTGGTAAATTGACAAGGGACCCTGGTAGACTTTACCTACTTTAATACAGCCCTTTGTGAAAACACAGCCAATACCCATTTTCATGCAAGCTGACAAATAAGATAAATACATTTTACAATTTCTTGATATATGAAAGATTTCTTTACCTAGTTGACCCATAGACCCTACGTGTAAGGTCTATGGTTGACCTAAACTGTATGCTGCCAATTAGATGTTATTCTCAAATTTTTTTCTTCATTCAGCCAAGGAAAATATGAGTGACCTAAGTAATATTCTGATAGGACCTGTTTATCCTTTACCCTGAGAAAGTACCACTAACTATAAACCAAGTATTTCTTCCAACCCATGATTTTAAATTTATGCTGGAGATCCAAAATAGAACAAGAAGATTGACTTATTCTGAGTACCTATAATAGTAATTTACCTTATGCTAGAGAGTCAAAATAGAACAAGAAGATTGACTTATTCTGAGTACCTATAATAGTAATTTACCTTATGCTAGAGAGTCAAAATAGAACAAGAAGATTGACTTATTCTGAGTACCTATAATAGTAATTTACCTTATGCTAGAGAGTCAAAATAGAACAAGAAGGTTGACTTATTCTCTTGGATGCCTAAAGTTATGCATGTGTAGCACATGGAAGTGATAAGGTCACCAAGATATCTAATGATAGTTATTGTTATGACATACCTAGGTGGTAAAATTATATTTTTATGACCTACCTAGGTGGTAAAATTATATTTATGACATACCTAGGTGGTAAGATTATATTCAGGTAACAAGACTTGTCAGACCATGTCCTTTGTAACCCGAGCGCTTGTAATAAATCTTAAGTTAGTATCGTCTTCTTACCATGGGGTCAATATAAGAGAGGTGTCAGTGTTCTAATTACTGTATATATAGTTATTCTATGCTTTCGTTTACTTGCAAATATATGAATTCCAGACCCCTCACCAGCATTTAACTCAATTCCACTGGCCCACAATACATGTATGCCAGACCCCTATCCAACCTCTATCCCAGTGACAATGACACCAAATACATGAATTAAGTTCTCGAACCCTTCCTTATAGCCCGTCCCACTCCTACTGACCGTAAATACATGTATTCCAGACCTCTATCCCAATCCCACTGACTTCAAATACATATATTCCAGACCTCTATCCAACCTCTATCCCAATGTGTTACAATACACAGCAGGAAAACCACTCCCCTGTTGTTTTATAATACCACAGACACACAAATTCATAACTTACTCAGCTACAGAGTCATTCTGTAACTGTCCTTTCCAAGACCACTTTGCTGTATTAAGCCTTGCAAATTAACATTGAATAGTGAAATGATTTCATGTATTCATTGTTGTTACAACTTGGTTAAATCCATACCTTGGTAATTGTTACAGTTCATCCATGTCTTATCCCAGCTTATTTCATCAATAGACCTGAACTCTAACTAAAACTAGGATCAGTAAATATAGTTTGTTGGCTAATTACATCAATTAGTATTTTCCAATGCTATGTGATTCTCTCATTGAGTGGCTATCATTATGAAGTGGTTTTTGAAGGTAAAGATTAACTCCTACATGCTTCCATGTTTGGATTTATGCTATGAAGGTATCAATCAATCAATCAAGGTTTTGTTGAGATAAGATGTTCTCAGTCTGACAAAGAAGAAAACAGTTGACGTTTTGCAAATAACCTTTCCAAGAGCTCAATCCTTACACTAATGAAAGTGTTGGGAAAATATTATGATTTTGAAAGGACTGATGATGATGAAAAGAACAATATAGCAGTTAGTGTGCGCTATAGTTAGAAGCACCTCTAGAATGGCACATAACCACTAGATGATGGATAATGAATGGAATTGTTAAATTCCTTTTTGGTTCCAGTGTGCCAAGATGGAATATGATTTGTTCCTCCTTCTGCCAAAAAAGATCATCTCCAGAAATCTTACGAACACCTGAAATAGAAATATCAGAAATACTACGGCCATTGTTGTTAAAATATACAGTAACTGAATAAAGTCTGCTTCCATGTCATGTATACAGTATAGCGAAGATGTTCTGCAAAGTGATCAAAATGTCTCACATTTGAAATTACATACAACATACCAAGGTTTTATTCGTGTTGTAAGATATTAATTGTTTAATATAGATTTTACCTTCCCCATGTGTTGCTGTTAAGTGAAGCGGATACTGCATTGCCCAGCTGTGAGAAATGTAATCAACCTAAGGAGGCTCAGTGAGGCCTATGTAGCAAGTGTTTTCAAGTTGCTTGTATCATGAATCGTGATTAAGCCGTATACAGAGTAACAAAAAAATGAAATCAAGGTGGCCCAGAGAACAGTTCATTCAAATTAAGTTTATTATTTCTTTGTTTGTTGTTTATTCTATTTCTCAGCTCCAGCAATTCTATGCAGAATAGATTTGGCGTTGTCCAATCACAATTTGACGGAAGAGGTTGTGCATGCATTCCTAGTAGCCATGAAGGAGGAATGGATGAAGTAAGTATGGGAATCATGATGGAATATTGTATTCCTTTATTTTCACCTATGTGTGCAGAGTTCAGTGTTCAATGCGTTAGTCACACAGAAGTAAAGTATTTTAGGGGATGTGTCATCCATGAAGACTTGTTTGATACAAAGTAATGCAATCACTTGGCACACACACAGGCGCACACACACACACACACACACACACACACACACACACACACACACACACACACACACACACACGATTACCGTGTTGTACAGATGCATAGGTTTTCATGCTTTACTATTACATTAATATCTATTGATATGATTACTTGTTAAAGTACAACATGTTTCAGAAATAAACTCTTTCAATTTTTGCTGTTGCTTTGTTTTAAAAAACTCCAACCTATTCTCAGTTAAAATCGATAAAAAGATCTGGGGTCACTATACACTTTTATGGAATAGAGGTCAAAATTAGATCAAAACATTTGAATCCAATATGGCTGCCAGATACTGTGTTAAAAAACAAGATGGTGACCCTCCAAATTTCGTTTATTATTACAAAAGGACCAGGAATAAGCTTTCATATAGCAAAGATTAGAGAAAGAATTGAAGAACTTTGATTTTGAAGGAAATCAGCCCTCAGGGCACATTCTACCTGATGTGTGTAATGGGTACAAACAACAACACATCTATCAGTCTACTTTTCATAAACGTTTCTTCACACTGTAAGAGTTGCTTCATTCACCAACCAATGTCTGCCTCTAGTCGCAGACAGACAGTAAATAAAAACTTGTAGACAGTAAACCATATATATGTCAGTCAGTTTCCTCATGACCTCCCAAGTGATATGTTATCCCTGTAAACAGTCTAGTTTAATATTACATGAGCACTGTCACCAGAGAATGTCTGTGTATATGCTTCGTTTGGTATTCAGTGTGTAAAGTCTGCAATCCATGCTTACGTCGGAGCTTTTGACGATCTACGCAGCAAAGATTTTTTTTTAAACTTTGTTGATGACGAGTGTTCACAAGACAACAATACTTTTAGAACCATGTAGATGTGGCGTGTGTGTGTTTGGTTTATGGCATTCCTAGAAATCTTTGTTACTTTCCAAATGTGTTGTATCAGCCATGCCACTACAAAATGGGTGAATGTGTCAAAATCTCAAAATCACGTCTGTAATCCGCAGTAGTTGTTTTTCTCCCCTAAGATTTCGTATTGATTAAAAGAGGGTATTCCCAGAACTATTTTAAGGGACCAACTGTCCGCTTCAGGAGAAGAAACAAAACCATTCATCGTCTGTAGTCATCTGTCCGAAGGTGGTACAACGCAGAAAATGACAAGTGACTGTCACATAGTATTAGATAACAAAAAAAAAAAAACCCTAACCTATGAACTAAAGATGAAAATAAACCGCTCCTAGGTGTAACCATAGATCTTGGAGAGTCACCTCTATGATGTAACCTACATGTTGTAAACATTCAATTGTGAAACGTTTTTCTTGATAGCTATTGTGTGAAACTTTTAATGTGTGTGTGTACATTGAGATGATCATTAAGATAGCAGATAGACAGTAGAACTATGATTACATAGAATTAGCCTACACTTGACAGGTTTCGGGAAATATTTGTTAAGATAAAACGGCTCTTTCCAAGACTGAGTGAATGTCTTTTGTACGACAACACTCACTTATATAATTTGGAATAGGTTCAGTTCATCTACATCAACAACCTCTTTTTAGGAATAGGATATCAGTAGCTGTTGTCAATCGTAGATATGAAGATGTTACTGATTTCAGTCGTATTTTTTCAGTGTAGGTGAGACCGATACTAGTCTTGATACCACATACTGCCACAAGTGTTAATTCTGAAGTTCGTCTCTTTCGCAAACTCGGAAGCCAGGGCCATATTTTTTTCCCGATTACACAACGAGGGGCACCTCGATCTAAGTTAAGTATCGCCGTAAAGGGGCTAGTGCTTTATGACGATGATCTCCCGTCGCATAAATGTCCTATTCCCACTAGATCAGCAAATGTGTTCCTAATTATTAGTAGATTCTGATAGCCAATTCCAAATCAAAACAACAAAGTGTTTTAAAGTTGTCACAATATGGCCGTAAAATGTCTGACCCATATTGCACCCAGCAGTCATAAAAGTGTCGTTTGTTTTAGTACTGTTAAGAAAACAGTATTGTAAACTTCAGTCAAGCCGACAACACTCACCAATTAGAGTTTTTTTATTCTCTCTATTCTATTCACAGCAAGGTGAAAGCCCTCTTTAAGTTCTCGAAAGCTGGTACAGCAAGTAAAGACGACACCGACAGGTTACTCAAAGTGCTTGGAGCTAAGGAAGAAGACGAACAGATGTTGAAGTTTTGGATGACAGGACTAAGTGCCCTGCATCGTTCCCATTTACTGACTTCATCACTTGAGACCTCTTCTCCTTGATCTCTGCCTGTATATAACAAATCCACAGACAAAACGGAACTGAGATAGACACTACCAGTGTTGTACCACGATCTACAAAACACATAAAGAGTTTTAGTGGGAAAATTATTGTCTTTTCTGGGTCACCGACATATTGATTAATGGTAAAAAACCAGCCCCCACCATACCCGCCGCTGTTTTTTCATGGTCCGTTATCAGCTACTAACACCGTTATACTATTAATGAAGGTGTATTTATTTAATCGAGATAGTATATATATATATTACTTTATAAAATTACTAACATAAATTGATAGTTTTAAGTCACATGGGAATATCTAACAGATTTTCCATCGCCCAAAATACTGAACCTTAAAGTTCGTTTCTAAATCGTTGACTTGTGTGACCCAGTGACGCATGAAGCCGAACGTATAATCTGTATGGATCTCGACGGCCAAGAACTGTACCGTTACACCGACGTGTCAGCCTCTGTTACTTGACATGAAAAAAAAGGGTGAAGCTTGCCACTTTTTCAACAGTTTGGGCTAGGTTAAACACATAGTTTGGACGAGGTCTGTCCTGTAGTAGAGCAGATAAGCGAATGTTATATTTTCGGATTGTGGTACTGCTTACACCGAGAAGCTCAACGGCACGGTGTGTTGAGGCTGACTGTGTGAAAATCTTGAATTTTATTGATGGATATTATCAATCAGAAAGTAAATGAACCTTAAAGGAGTGAGAGTGGCCAAGGCGTGTTCTTTCCCACACTTGTAACGAACCAACAAGGGACCGTTGTTCTATTCACCAAGTCCATCGTTTATTTTCTACCTTTGTCTCGTGCTCCTTTTTCAGAATCGATTCATTCATCTGTGTGTATTCATCGAATATCGTAAATTTCACAGTGTTGACTGATAAATCGTCTTCTCACCATATAACGATCATTTGAATACTGCTATAGTAGTATTTAATTGTTTATATGAACTTACCTGAATGCAGTAGACAACCGAGACATAACCAATACCCCAGCCGACGACGGGTTTCTCCTTTCTCATATACAATGTCTGAAAGCCGTCACAGTGTCTCACGAAGATTGCTCGGTTTACAAATTGCGCCAATAATATTTTGAACTGTGACAGATATTTTTGTTGTTGTTTTCATGTAACTTGAACCTGTATATAATCTTGCTAATGTATTGTATTAGACAGGAATAAACGAAATACTCTCAGAAAATAAACGAGCCTAAACCTACGATTTTTTATTGTAAAACCTTGTGAGAGTGTTTTTGTTTTGTTTGTTTGTCATCGTAATGATGAGACGGTCGGTGAAAAAAACAACGAAAAAGTTTGTGTATCATGTTGGTGATGCTTTCAATTCAAAGTCGTACTTTTAAAAGTCAGGATGTCTCAGAAATATTGGTGAGATACTGCGATTTGTGAAGTTTTAAAGGTGCCTATGATAACGACAATTTTGTCCTTTTTTGCGTCGCCATCTTACTATCAGTTACGTTGTTTTTTCCTGTCCCACCACAGGAGGCGTTGTTTTTTTGATATTTTGGTAGGATTTTAATACAGGGACAGTAGAGTCATTAGAAACTGACAAATAAACAAATGATCATATTCCTTCTGATGTGTGATTACGACAGACTAGTACTATTGAAACAAATTGAAATCGGTAAAAATAAAGTTAGGCCTACTTTCAAATTGATAATGTAATGTAACCACTGCATGTGTACTGTTGCACTCAGAGCGTATTTTTGCGACATATTCTTTCATTTCTGGCTGCCAGGCGAAATTTATTCATTTTTCAGGTCATGGGTCCTAATCTAAATGCACGCAGGTGTGTTACCAACAGCCTTTAGGTTAGTTTTCGTGACGGGCGTATTTAGATAACAGATTGAAAATGACAATATTACTTGTATTTTACCTTTTAAATCAGTATTAGTTCTAGCACAGTGAATGTAGATTGCAATGACACTTTTATGTTTTTAACAAGAAAACCTTGGTAGCTTACTTCTGAGTTGACTATATCAAATACTGTGAAGCTGGAATTGTCCAATTGAATGTGATGATAACGATACGGCGTGTACTGATTATTACGGGGTGATGTTAGGAAAATCAAACGGGAAGGGGAATAGTTTAGGAGGGGAGTCATTACTTTGAAACTATCAATAATTTATACAACGGAACATTGAATACAAGGGAATGTTAATATCCGAATTGTATAATATTGACAAGTGCGTTTATCAATTGAATATTACAAAGTACTGAAATATGGACACTAATGAAAAAGATAAACTCAATGATGGAGTCAATAAAAAAAACACAAAAGTTAGGTTGTCGGATCAATGTTTTATTGAGCATTATTAGTACATAGTAAAAATTGGCCCGTGAACGGAAAACTCAATCTTAACTGTTGTATATCAGTACTTCTCTGTTCGACTTAATTGCGTTTCATAAATTTATGATGGTAAACTTTAAGGACATACACTTTGTTTTGTCCAAAAATATTTCAGGATGACCTCCCTCCCTCCCCTCCCCATATATACATGTATGTGTGTGTGTGTGTGTGTGTGTGTGTTCATGTGCAGAAGGCCTAACAAAAAGATTATTGTTCCGATTACGCTCAATTTTAGAATAGGTGGGGTAGGTAGATTTGTTTTATTTTTCATATGCGAGTGTCTAGTAGACGTAGTTTGTCCACCTGAATGTGTTCCGTTGTTTCCCATATAGTCTCTGTGTTATTGGTTTCTTCTCATCAGATGTACAGCCATTACAGAATGGAAGAACAGTTTTATATTTATTGTCTTTTAAAGTTGATGTCAATTTCCGCATTCCCATTTACTATTTCTTGCGAGACTTCACAAATACGTAAAAAAAATCAGGGTCTAAATGGGGTCGGGTAACCGGAACCAAACGATTTTTAGGCCTAAATAAGTAAATAAATAAATACAAAATTAAAATTAAAATTGAAATAATAAAATTTAACTTAAAATAAAAAATAAAAATAAAATGATTAAATAAATTTGAAAAAAGACTGGGTCAGTCACAGTGTAACACTAATGATTGCATGACTTCCCATGACTTCTATTTGGACAACTTTGTATCGGTGGCGAGTGTTTGTGTACATTTTGTCTGCTTCCTAAACAAATCGACTTAACACAACATTGCATCACACTCGTTGTGATTGTCTGTGCAAACTCGAGATAAGCTCTTTAAAGATACAAGCTTCAATTTTCATATAATTTGGTACATACATGATGATGATGATGATGATACGCATATATCTGATTCAGGCTCAGTGATCGTGTGCTGTGCATCTTCGAGACGCGTGTCTTTTTTTTTAAAAAGATATAATTTATAAGGAAGAGTTTTGTACTAAACTTTCAAGTATCGTGTATAATCCCATGGTGCATCTTGGTTTGATCTGTTCTCTTGTACCGACTTGCTTCTCTTTCTGCCTTCTGATGATGTTTCTATAGGTGTCAATCTGCAAGTGTTACTCAGGACATAGTGCCATGATAACTGTCCCTAATCAACAGCTGCAAATGCCAGTATATTTTGCAAAGATAACAACTTTATTGCGTAGACAAATGAACAAACATGGCTAAATTATTATGTAAATGTGCCGAACAACAAGACCATGCCCATAGCAATAGTAAAAGATGGTGTTATTGCAAAGACAGCAGGCGTGTGTAGGCAAATAGATGAACATCCAAAACAATTATTGTATTTATATGCCAAGCAACAGCTGTTTTGCAATGAAAACAAGAGGGATGGTTGCATATAATCGCCTAGCAACTATGACCCCGCCCATAACAACAGGGAAATGATGTCGTATATTACATAGATAACACAGAGATTGATATTTTGAAAAGACACATGTATGCGTAGGAGCTAAGACCACAGCAACAGCAATATACCCAGACATATACCCAGGGCCCTTTGTTGAAATGGAAATAATAAGTTATGCATTCTCATATAAACACAAATGTGCATAGCAAACATGGAATACCCATAGCAACAACAAATACTGTCTTGTGCAAAGATGTCTTGCTTATCTATGAGAAAGATAGGGATGTGTGTTAATCAACTTGCCAACTTGTTAATCAACTTGACGGGCACCGTCACCTATCATTGTCCCAAACTCTGCAGTTGTGCTACAACGCCATTGGTGCTATTTTGGGTTTGTAAGTTTGATTATTTATTAATTGTGTTTGTCGGTGGTTGGTTGTTGGTTGGTTTTGTTTTATTTGGGGACCGTGTGTGTGTGTGTGTGTGTGTGTGTGTGTGTGTGTGTGTGTGTGTGTGTGTGTGTGTCTGTGTCTGTGTCTGTGTCTGTGTCTGTGTGTGTGTTTAAGGGCGCTAGAGGGGTATTTTATATGTCTCTTCATGTCATGGTGCTCCCGGCAATATTCAGGTTTGTCTGTTGAGTGTCCATTCATATTATAAGCGTACTTCTAATCTCAGGCCACTGCTGCAGTGATCTGACTTCTAATAGACTTGTACACGAACGGATGATGAGATCTTCCAAACAGTTGCCCAGGGACCTGGAAAATGCTGCCAAGCATACTCCAACCCGTGCAAATTACATTGACGTGCAAACACCGTAGCCTGGCACCCGGTTCATCACATGTACTCCATCTCCACTTGCTGTCGCTGACATAAAAGCCGATTTTTATAGTTCAGTGAGAATTCCATTCAGGTGGACATACTACCAAAACGACGTCGCGTTTTCCTACAGCAAAGACAGTCATTTTAGCATACACGGACGAGTGCATTTTGTCATTTGTTACTTCTCGGATCGATTCCTACATTAATGTGTTCTCGGTAATGTCACCACAACAGGTGAAATCTATCTGTGTGTACATTGTTCCCGGGCCGCATTACACCTTTAAATTGCATCATGTCTTTAAATAGCCGTAGACAGGGTACTCGTAATATATTGCATACATTCAACTATTGACAGGACCTCGGCAACCTCGTGAGCTGAGCATGTCTCGCCGTTTCTACACTCGATTTTTGTCGTGACAGATTTAGTCATGAAACATTTATGCTTGGTCACACTTTGCTCATCATTGACGTCATCACCCCTCTTACATTTGCATGCGCACATATTTTGTTTGCGGAACACCATGATTGGGGTTGGGTTTGCAGCAAACACTTGTCCAAAAATTTGAAGGAAAAAAATCCGGCAATGTTGTCTATTTGAATTGGTTACAAGGCAAATATTGTTTTCTTGGGTTTCAAAGTATTCGATGTTAGTTTTCTTTGTTACGATATACACCACGGTGCATATTGAAAAGTCAAATGATCTCCATCGTGGTGGCACTGTGTCTGCCTAAAGATCATGTGAACTTGAATATCACATTCCTTCGTGTTTTTAGTGACCTGTTGTAATGGTGGTGGTGGGTGTCTGGGACCGGGGCAAAGGCGACTGGCTAACTTCTTTGTTGAAAAATATTTATTTGCTCTATATAATGAATCTCGGTTACGGTACGTATCAATTCACCTGTTACAAGTTGAAGGTAAAACGAAGTTGGTGTTAAATTGCAATGTAGAATGAATGGTACTGAGGCCGACAAGCGGGGTCAGGCCAGCCATCATTAATAACGTGTTGAATACTCGACACTTAAAGTATAACCTGGTCCGCACGTACCCAGGGACGTAATTCTACTAAAAACTTAACAATGAAAAACACGTTATGTTAGACTCTCGACAAACAGCCTTCATGTTAATTTATCATTTGGAAATTCGCAGAGTTTTGTCAAACGGAACAAAAATCGCAATATTGTAACGTTGGTATTGAAATCAACAGGTGGTCCAAGTCAGTATTAAGGCGCAGACCACTAGAAAAGGTTGCGGTAACGCCAGGGTATTACCCAGCACCCCCCCCCCCCCCCCAGTTAGTAAAAGCTTGTTCCATGTACCATCTCCTCGTCAAACTTGACACAGGAAGAGCAGGTTGAAATACATAATTAACATATATCTCTGTCCGATTTTTGTGACACATTTAAACTTTGCGACGTGTGGATTGGACACTGATTTTAGTTACTAATGTGATGCGCAAATACACAATGTGCATACCTTACTTTATTCAGATTTCAAACTTTACGCCAATTTGAATGTTGGTCTATTTTCCGCCAATACGCGCAGGTAGTCTGTACATGTCGTGACTCGTTTGATGGTTGTCATGGCAATATGGGGTGGGGGCCATGCTATTGTTTTTGGAACCCGGGCCCCAGTGCTTACACGCGATGAATCGCCTGGCTTCTGTACTTGCATTCCTGGCAACGTGAAGATATGTTATTGTGTCACGTGATAAATGACGAAAGGGAATGACCAAACTTTAAAATGAGCGCGAGATTCAAAGGCCTTCTAGGACTGGTTTAGATGTGACAACCGATGTGTACACCTGAAATTAATTTTAGTTTTAATGCGTGGTAGACATTTATTTTTGAGAGATGATTCAAACGGCAACATAGCGTAGAACCAAGTTAGTGCTGAATCCTGGGTCTTTGGAAATTCTTCCTGCAATTTTCGACAGGTAGGTTACTGATATTTTATTTTCGACTTGTTCAAATGTTCGAAAGCCATGGTGGCGAGACAATGGTCTTCGGCGTCACAGTGCAAGCTCGTTTCACGGCATTGTTCGCAAGTACGAGTGGTCCTGTCTTCAGGTGGGTGAACTTCTTTTTATTTGTGCCCAGTAGCTTGCATCACTCTCGCAGGTTGTTCGGTCTCCAGGCCATGGCTAGACCACTAGAAGCCTCTCACAGTGTTGTAATGACTAACCATGGCAGTTGCGCTATCTGCAAAATATATGTATATGCTATCTGTTGAAATTTGTATTTTGACAAAAATAGCCAAGTTGAGTATAACTGCGCGTGTATGCTACACTACATTACCTGTCGGCTAACTATGATGTCTGGCGCTATACCATTCTGAAACTGTGACAGTGCAAATCCGAATAAAGTTGCTTATTCAATTTGGCTCCCATTACGAGATTTGATAGATTAACGGTCGATTGACCTTACTAGGACCTGATTGTACAGTGTGTGTTGATATGGACTAAAAGCTTTGGTATCAAAGTCCGACGTCGAGTCTGCCAATGAAGTTTCCACTTGCTAAGTTTAGACCAGCATAAAAAGGTAAATTTATATAGACGCTTTACTTTCCTCGGCTTGACTACACCAATGGTGGTATTGTTTAAGATAGCAGGTGTGGATATAAGTATACAATGTATACATAATTTTCAAACAACCCGCCAGTCTGTGTAGTCTAATGGTGCAGTCAGACCTGCGCGGTGGTGATAACTTTTATCTTCCATTCACGTTAGACGTGTGACGACAAACAAACAGTCATACATTGACAAACCTGCTTGTACAACATACACAGTTTCTTTAGCAATCCCATATCCATGCCCTTTATTTGTGTCAATATTTTTTTCTCCGTGAAGTTCCTCACAACGTTTGGACATCGGGAACCAACAGAATCGGATTAACTTTCGTGGCACCCCCATATACAACGGTTAGTTAAAGTCGAACAAATGTCAAACCGTGTACCGTAGCACAATATACACTAATCAGTTCAAGGATGGTCCCGGACATTGGATTGTTTGCTCCGTAGGATCTCAAGGTTGTACATTTCTCTATCGTCATTTTAAACACTTCCATTATATATATATATATTTTTAATTCATTTTTACATGCGACGTAGCTAGGCAAAAACGCATTGACCTCGACAGTTTGCTAAACAGTAAATAGTACTAGTGACGGGGGGCTGGGAGCTGCATACAGTACCCATGATAGGAAGGCTATACAGAGGGACTATCGCTTTCGGGTTTTTTTATTTCATGGTATTTTATTGTTCGGTAGCTGTACTGGGCTTATCAACATGATCTACAGGAATGCCAACGTTGCATGCTATCTCGCAGCATGCACAGTATCACTGGCTCCTAATCACTATAAACGCGGGTAGTAACAGGGGATTACATACTGTTTTAGACGTGTTCGCCTATTTATCCCACTTTGTATCCTCCAAAATCCAAAGTTAATCAGGGATTCGTGTGGACTATTGTGTTAACAGGCGTTATCGATACACTCACAACATCCACAATTTATATATCCTATCTCACTGCATGCAGTAGCTGCTATTAAATAAAATCTTGCCATGCTACCACAACATATTGAGCCCCCGTTCAGTGCGTCTAAAGAACGAAGTTGTGTTGAAAACTGCATTTCATGCTTGAAAGGTTAGAGACATCAGCCGCTTACTCAACCATTAACTCTAAAAATCATTTTCCTGGCTTGCCTGGGGGCACTGGATTTACCGAGATCGTTGCTACCTGCCAAGGTATGCAGTTAAAGATTTCACTTTTGGCGGGACTCGTATGCATGCAAGTTAATAACTAACTCCAATAAGTTGCAAGTGTCCTATACAAAATGCGGTGAATAGACACACAGGCGAGAACAAGGGTTCTCGGTTTGTAAGAACTGGAGAGAGACTCCACCCAATGTTACGTGCTGTGGAATGCGTATTGAGTAAAGTGTAGTACTCCTGTTTACTCAGTTATGTACAGGTGTAGGTAAACGTGTGTGACTGAGAATGTTGATGAGCAAAGCAAACCCTTCAAGTGTGTATTCCACATACACACAATAATTTAACTTTAAAAAAACACCAGTATCTACAACGCATAATAGATGCACCTTTGTGCATTTTTTTTTATTCCGCTTAAAGTTTCATCTTCTATACTTCTCTTTATATCATACACACAAGTAAAATCTGACTTGAAGCCCCTGGATATGTGTCACGTGACCCTCCATTTCTATGTGAGCCGTATTCTCCAGGTGCGTAGCTGCACCAACAACTCTTTCAAATGTGTGGGAATTTATCACTTCTCTCAATGCCATCCGAGGACACTCAAGATTGTCTGCATCCTTGGCTGGAAAAAAGGATATATAGATGAGTCAAAATAAAGAAGCCTTGAATGTCTACACATTAATTCAATATAAAGGAGGGGGTGGTATTGTGAGCGTTCAGTCTCCTTACTAAACTGGAAAGTGAGTATTAAGTGTAAATAACTATTTTATTATCTTGGTGTCATTCACCACTGTTGTTAGTTATTACTTTTCAAAAATTGCCCAACTTCATTATCGGAGTTCATTACAGTATTTTCCGACAATGGAATCACAGGCTAGGCCACCCCATTTGTTGAGAGTATATTGCTCACACTTGAACTAGGGCGTTCTCGTATGAAAGTGCCATTCAACTCATTGAAGACCCTGGCAGGTTCTCACAGTCTGGTTGTGCTGCCTTTATCGGAGTGACTAGTCCCCTAACATACATCAAGTGTATTCCTTCACAGTGTGCAACTTCTTCAAATAAAAAAGTGGCACATACACGAGCAAACTAACAAAACAGACAGACAGACAGACAGACAGACAGACAGACAGACAGACAGACAGAGACAAATAAAATAAATAAACAGCCAAATAAAGAGGATTTAAGTTTTACATTCGTTCTGCAACAGACAGTCTCACAGTCCCAAACGATAGAAGATGACGAGTACAGATCCTTGGAAACAATCTGCAGCGTACCTGGTCAGGTGTACAGAGTGTCATTCAACTCTCACCACATGGGGTAGTCTGTGTATAACCCCAGACAACCCCAGTCGGGTAATCCATTTGATTGTCAATAGCATTCTCGACATAGCCTACGTGCAAACTCACAAAACGACTCAAATCTTAAATTGTTTTATTTGAATAGGGTTGCAGGGTCACTACTCCCCATACTAATGGCGGTATAAAGTCCAATGTGGATGTTCATGATTTGGAACGAGGATTTAGAATATAATGCCGCACAACGATTAAAATAAGAGAGATATCGAAACAATTCCAAAGTAAGAACTTATCTTTAAGTTAGATTGCTTGGGTAGCGTTGCATCAAATGTAGAAATCTATCAACGATAGAGGGCACACTTCATACTACCTGTACAATGCATGGTTGGGTGCAAAATAAGTGTTTACAACACAAAACGTGTCACTCGTATTGTAACAGTGATGATATATAAACAGATAAAAGTAAGCACTGTGTCAGTAATCTCGGAGATGTCCTTGCTGGTATTGATAGGTTGGTGCATCGAATTCCAAAATAAACAGACAAAACGTATGTACGGTAATAACGTGTCGAACTGCCTTCATGAAAGACGAGTATTCAATCACGCATGTATTCCTTCTATCTACTATCACCCTGTGTAAAGTTAAACTAAATTACATGTAAACGTCTCTGAGTATTCTGTGGACTCGTTTTTTTTTCATAGGATAATGAAATAAAGTACAAAATATGATCTTGCTTTTGGAATACATCTTTGTTAATGGAAATACCAAAAGACGAAGAACTTCCAAGAGAGCATACACCTGTTCGTAGGTCCCATCTTTCTCGTTAAAGTGGTCCCTGGTTAAATAGTGACATCGTCACTTCAGCTATTTCAAGAAAACAAACACAAACAATAGAATCAGTGATTTGCACCATTGCTCAGAACAATTTAACCAGGGCTGGGTACAGGTCCAGCCTCCGGTATCGATAAAAGGAATCTGCTCGCCAGAAGGAAATTACTTACATTGAAATAAACGGGACATAAATTTGCGCGAAGATATAATCCTGTGTATTGACTCGACAATAAGTTGCCATCGGGTATTCTTAAAACCACAGCCTAAACGTTTACCGGCCAAGGTATGGCTCCCAGCGACTGGATTACTCGGGCATTCTAAGCCACAGCCCAAAAGATTTACCATGGCCAGTCAAGGTATCGCTCCAAGCGATGGATTATTAGTTTAGATGATACAACCACGTGATTAGAAAAGTAAAATGAATGTGCAATTCGCCAACATGTTCCGGTCGCTAGGTAAAATCAACAGGTTGCTACGTGGTTTTTTCCCCTCATACTAGACCATCCACTGCTTTCTTCCAGTGCTATAATAATAATTCGCAAAAACTTTGACTGAAAACTAAAGTCCTTCCGAAAGTGCAGAATTACCATACTAGATACTACATCATCATCATCGGCGGCGGCGGCGGCGAGACACGAACGATTGTACATTCACCATGTCGCGATCTGACAGGCTTGACGAACGAGATTGGAAAGATTTACAATGAGCCTGGTACCGATTTGTCTCGTCAAAGTCAATTGACCTTAAACTCAAATACCATCAACAGCCTTAGAATTTGCAATAACATAATTACTTTGCTTACTTACTTACTACAGTTTAGACAATTAAAGCGAAATAGCTTATAAACTAGTCTGCATTGCCTACTCGTTATGGATAGATACGAGCACACATGGCCATGGTAATACAGATCAGCTTGTGACGTCAGTGTCACATGGTTGACTATTATTATATTTGTCTTAGTTGAAGGCTTACCTGTTGTAAAGGGCCGAATAAAAAACTTGAAGGCATATTTGCGGACAGTACACTCCGGGAGCACACTGCACTCCTAAAATTGGGTTTATTATCAAAATTGGCATAAATGTTTTGCGTTACTAGCATCATTTTTGAAGGGATATATAGAGAACCGCTTATATGTAATGGCAGTACAGATCTAGCCTAGAGTCAAACTGGGATTTGGAGATGATTGAAAGTCCCCACATGACTTGACTGTAGGCTATTTACAGGCCTGGATATGACTCATCCCACAAATAATACCAATGAATTAGCAGACAGGTATTTTAATGTCACCCTGTGTGGGCATGGCAGCATTGAACCATAGACATTAGATTTGTTCCTGTTACTCATCAACGACAATAAGCCGGTTCTTTAGCAGGATACACCCAGGTACGCAGAAAACGTCTAACATATGAAATATCTGACCTGGGAAAAGATCACATGACTTTTCAGCTAAGATTTTTGTCCCCTTCTGAGAGCGATACTTAAATACATCAATTTCGGGACCTGTAATTAGGGCAACCTGTTGATTCGTAAATAAAGAACTATATTGTCTATTTCATTGCAAAGCGATGTTCATTCTGCACTGAATTACGTAAAATTCTTTGTTATGACGTTTGATTGGCCTGTTGTAGTATCGACTATTTGTTTGACCTGTTTTAGTACCACAGCTACTAGTATTTGCCTCAGTCGATTACTCCCTCCGGACATATAACGACTTTGAGGACAGATTGAATTTTCCCGCCAAGTGCCAGAGGCGCCAAGTGACACCCTAAGTAGCCAACAGTCTCGGAGACTGACATTCTGTGTGTGTAAAAAAAACTAGTAACTGTAGTTGGACAATATCATCAAGTTAATATTTGACATTCAGTCATTTAGCAGGCCTTGGGTCTGGATGTTAATCATATCGGGAGCTAGTAGGTAAACCCGGTTGAAAGAACTTAGACGTCTAATATGTTTGCCTAGTGTCTTGCAGAAGTCTGAATTAACGCCTTCGACCTTCTGCTGGGGAGAAAATATAATTGTTTTCCATACATGGCATACATATTGTGTTTTGATAGCAGTATCAATAAACAGTTAACCCTTCAGATCCCGTGTAGTTCGATTCAATGAGCTGATTGGCAATTGTACAGTTTGGGAGGATTTCTTAATTTGAACATTGTAGCGCCAGTGTAGAAGTTGTTGTCTGATACCAACGTGGAGTATCTTACACCTGTCTTCAGACACAAGAACCAGTGGAGCATAACTTTCAACAAATCTCACCAATTATTTAGCCTTTCACCTCAAGGATTAGAGTGATTGATTTAATAGGCTAGACTGGCCTTCATAGATTCTCTTGTATGGCCAAACCTTTGTGTACACAACAAGCTTGATATTTCCGCTCCTCATGTAAGATAACAAATTGCGAATATAAAGACTTTTTTGCGAGAGTAAAAAAATAATGTTTTAAATAATACTCTACACATTAACTAAAAAATTCGAAGTTTGGTAATGAAATTACATCCTTATATATGCTGATTGATTGCTTTGCGTTTTCGACTCATCACCACCATCATCATCACCACCACCACCATCATCACCATCATGCACTTTAGGCAAAGAGATCCAGGCTCTGATTTACCTGCTGTGCAAACTACTTCAGTATTTTAATAGTCGATCTGTGTAACCGCAAAACAGTGCATTTGGCGATGTTCAAACTCATTCAGATGAATCCAACTAAAATACTGGCTACCTCGTTCATCGACAGCAATCTGCAAAATAGTATGACCCTGTTCAATTTGCTTGTCTTCAGTTCCTTTGATGTCATAAACATGTTTTTGTAAAAAAAACAAAAAAACATATAGCCAAATCAGATATTTCAAAGAAACACGTACGACTGTGAGGTTCTATGTTTGTAAGAGAAATCTAACCTCATACATTAGGATGCCTCTAGCCTGTATATCTCGATCTCTGATTTTACTTCGCCCCCCCCCCCCCCGACCGGTTAGTGAGATCATGCATGTATAAGAGATCTCCCTTTATACCTCCATGGTGTGATGCGAAGCATAATCACAGATCATGGGGTACTATTAGTATTAAAGTCCATAACTTCTATTTTGGATACAATTAACTGAAAAGAAAAACACGTCAAAACAATACAAATTTCATGGCAAAACGTAAAACAATCCATTCTACTATGAAGTATATTAATCTTAAAAAGTTATGAAACACGTCCGTTCACTGTTACTTTGTGATATATAGGGTGAAAATCGAAAGGAGAAACCACTGCTACAAAAGACCTCGAATTCCGATCAACACACGCACACACGAGTCAGGATTGCCTCACCTGTTGGAAAATCATCCCCAAACAGGGGATTACTTTCCTACACACCCTCACAGTATTCCATAATCATCATCAAGTGATGAGACAACGCGAGTACGTGTATTTGGTTTCCTAGCACTGTCATCTTTCAACCCTCGGTGATCCACACAATACGATAAACGTAATTCCACTCGAAGCATTCATAATCCAGATCTTGACCGAGACTTTGGCCCGGAGTTAACATAATAATCCGTTTATAGTATTCCTTTGGTAATCCCGATATGGTTTTCGCGAAACGTGTACAAAAGTTCGTTAATATCCGTCGGTGTTAACAGCAATATGATCTCACTCAGCGCAAAATCACGTTCTCACCTATATTTAAATGAGCAAAATTTGCATAAGAAAGGATGGACCGGAAACATGCTCCCTAGCCCTGCATAAAACTGCTAAATTTACTATTTAGCTACAATGCGAAATATATCACCATGGCTCATTATTTATGTGTCTTGTTTGTTGAAACCTCCTCTTTTTTCTAAATCTATTCATCGACAGGAAGTAACTTTTATAAACACCTAAAAATAAACACCCCACAAACGACATTCTTCGTGTTTACCTGATCAAGTGTGATGAAGGGCCCACATAACACAAAAACCAAGCCTCGGGGAAGGGTTGTTATATACCGAAAGATAAACCTGTTTGACTTTCTGGTAGCTTTTGGAGACTTTATAAATACAATTTTATTATGTGTCTGAGTGTGTTTAGGGAGAAATAGTAACAATTTGTGTTGTAGGCGCGGTAATGCCACAATATAAATTATAATACGCCACAGGTACACGTACGTAGTTTAACGACAGGCCATTCGAAGGGCACATGCACACATATGCTGTGGTGTAATCATAACTTGTTGTGAATGATGACGTAAAGCCACAAATTATATATGTGACACAGCTTAAATATTATCACGATAAAATAACAAACGACCAATTAAAGAGAAATACATGTCGTTTACTATTCTGTCGAGCCAGTATGTTGAGTCAGCCAAGTCTTTGGGTAGAAATTTCTTTATACCTGAGCGACCCAGAAAAGACATTTTCACCAATTTTCACCAAATCTGCATCGCGAAACCTCTCTGAAATAGAGTTATAAAAATAGGCAAATGTGGCCTTCTGCATACTTGGGTGAGGCATTCTGAGAAATAAACAACGTTTTGGAGCTCCTAATTACATTAAACCATGGCTTCAACATTTTTTTGGGGGGGTGGAGATGTTAAGGGACATGGCGAGATTATTGGTGACTACTAGGCAGTCATTTTGTGAGCCAACGATCGGTTCTGAATCATTTAACCGAATGTGTGGATTCTGAATTTTAGGGCCAATATTAGGATTTGAAGTACAGGATGATAGTGTCATAGCCGGTAACTCAAACTACACACTCAGAAAATTCCAATTTTGATCAACGTCGAGCGAAAATATGGGATTCGCTTCAAGATCATTCTTTTTCTCACAGTTTGGAGTATAATTTGCTGTTTGTAATTTATATCAACCGACAGCATTCATTCTCAAATATCTGGACTTGTTATATGATTCTACAAGAGTTGTTTCAATAATTAATTGATGTTACTTTGAGCTCACTATTTTTCTTGGCACATTTGTACATTTTAAGATTAATTTTATGACACTTTTTGGCCATTATGCAACTCGGTTAATGTCAATCAATACAATGAATGTGTAATATGTTTATTATTATGTCAATTTAAACAACAAAAGTAAATTTGTAGGCAATATGATTTTGCAAAATATGATAGGACCTCTTAAGGCAGAATGTGCCTCGGGGACAAATTTCACTGAAAATCACGTTCTCCATTTCTCTCCAAACCTTGCCACATGAACGCTTCTTCCTGGTCCTTCAGATATAACAAAAGGGATGGGGTTCATCGTCCTCATTTCAAGGAAACCATCAATCTTTTATTTTCCCATAGAGTTCACACAGCATTCGATGTCCATATTGGAATGTAGAATGTCAAAAATTTTGATTTCAATTTGACTTCTATTTCAAAAAGTTGTCCGGTGGTGACCCTTGAATATGACTGCGCATTGGTTTGAATTTTCTTGAGCAAAGTAACAGCAAACGTTTAAACAATTTTTCCAATGCACATTCTGCGTTAAAACAAATAACAAAGATTTTTTGTTTTTAAAAAAAAAAGAAAAGCCACTTAGAAACGTAGAAATGTGTTGAGTTTTATTGCCAATAGCCTCTATGAGTCATTAGTTGTGTTGTTTTTTCTACTTACAGGTTGGTCACTGACAAGGGTTCCTCCAGAGGTCAGGACACCTGAAGAAAACACTAACCTATAAAAACCCTGAACTGGCACGTATCATATGCAAATTCATCTACCTGTCCATTGACTACTTTCTCCAGCCGTATTTTAACCTTGTCGCTGTGCGACAACATTTGACATTACGATCTGCCACTAAGGATAAACGAGCCTTTCAAAACTAAGATATATCAAACCACAACAATATTGTCTGTCGACGTTGACATCAAATATTGGTGAATGTAAATTGCTAGATGTATCAAATAAGAAACTCATGGCCATTCTTACTTCTTTTTTAATTCCACAATTTAAAAGTTATTGCAAACTTTTCAGGGAGCTAAAGCTGTATTGTTGATCAGACCAATTGTCTGCTGTTTCACTTGATAACACCCCCCTGAATCCAGAATGTTTATCTGAACGGATTTACAGGGAATCCGACAATATTTTGGTTTACACATACAGGACCGTCATAGTAGATAACCAGATACATAAGACTGAAGACGATATCACAATAGCTCATAACAGACAGAGAAGAAAAGTAAAATAAGAAAGCATGGTGCATTTAGTATCGCAAGAACTACTTTTATCTTGCCTAGTAACCAAACTATCGTGCCAACATGAACAGTGGTCACATACGAGTAAATATGACCCAATTTCGACTTGCAGAGACTGCATGGCAAGTGAAGATAGTTTCAGTTGCTATTTTGACCAAGGACGTGGCGATGATGAAGACAGCAGTATAGATGAAACATATGACAGATTGAAAAGTCTGCTTCAAGTGTTTAGTTCTGAATCAGATTCAGATGATGACCATTACAAAAATAATGTACTTCTGAGCAGGACTCGACTTCTCAGACATAAAGGAATTGCAGTTATTATTCCTGAGCACAATAAGAATGGTTTCCAGACAGATGAATTCACTCTTAAAGTGATTGAAGACACTAGTCGTTTTCCAGAAACTGATCCACATTCCATCGAAGTTAGTCACGTGATTGCACTAGAACCACATGGTGCAGTTTTCTACGAGGACAAACCAGCACTAGTTCATATACCTTTGTATGTGAAGCTTGGGAAGGAAAATAAAGTGGTCTGTCTATGCAGTGACTCAGGTGAATTTGATTCACCATCTTGGGAGCTACTACCAACACAGAACTACACAGTTAATGATAACTGTGTAATCATCAGCACATCACATTTCTGTCTCTTCAAGGTCTTAATTAAGAAACCATATCCTGGAGCCAATAAAGAAATCCGAGCAAACGAAGGAGGATTTGTAAGAGTTGAACAAATTCCTGGAGTTGAAGTTAATTTCCCACCTGGGGCACTGTACCACAATATTGATGCCAGGGTTAAGGTTCTCTTTGAGGACCCTCCGTTCCAAAAAGACCCAGCCTGTGATCCTCCAAGAGCCTTGGCAACTCCTGTGGTCATGCTAGAACCTCATGGATGCCAATTCAACTGCCAAGCTGTAGATCCAGTTACTGTTCGACTGCCAATTCCCCAGTATCATGAAATTTGTCAAAGGTTTGGCAATGACCGGGTCTTTACAATCTGGCATAGTGCTACAACAGAACATGAACCACTAGTGGCTAAACAACTCGAGACAAGCTACACAATAGAATCTGATGATAGTGGAAATTACAGCATCTGTTTTCCGGTGACCAATTTCTGCTTTATTTGGGCACTGGTGGATATTGTGAGTTCGAAGTTGAATGAGGCCAGGCTAGGTGTTTTACACTTCTTTTCAGACACAGAATTTCAAATGAAATGCCAAGCTCTCATGGTGGAAAATCAGGACACTTGCACATTCGGTTTGGAGGTACTGTGTTATCATTCTGATAAGAAGTTGCCAGATATTGGAAACTATCAACATTGGGTTGGAGGAGCAATGGCAAAACCAGTCAAGCAAGGTAGGACCACAAAGTCATTGCATATTACACAAATTAATATTCAAACCATGCCCACCGATAAGATGTGTTACATATGGTATATAGCATTATCAATATGCCCAGCAAATTACACATGATTCTTGTCAACCACGAATTAGATATTACCTACTAATTACTATATATTATTGATATGCAAATTAGTCTAGTTAATATGCATGGGCATTTACACAATTTTATTTGAATTGAACAAACTGTTTTAGAAAGAAAATGACATAGACACTTGCACACAGTCAGACATCATCATGTGGTTCAACTTTACCTCCCCTTATGGGAGGCAAAGATAGACAAACACAAAAAGTATTGGTATGTTTTGCATTGCAAATTCTTACTATTTCATTGCTAGTGAAAACTCATTGCCTCTTTCCATTTAGGTTCCATAGCAGTGAGATTAGTGTCAGAATGCTTTGAGGCAGACACCAGTGCAGGGGAAGATCCGTCCTTAGAACAGCTGGAGAAAGACTTCAAAGGGTTGGAGTTTGAGAAACAATTTGCCTGTAAATTCAAAAACAGACCTGTAGACAAGGGAGTGTTTGGTAAAGTGTTTGTGGAAAGAATTCTACCTGATGGTCATAGAGAAGACATCTTTAAGTTTAATCTGATCAAGGTGAGATGGCTATTTTTGGCGTATATATATATATATATATATATATATATATATATATATATATATATATATATATATATATATATATATATATATATATATATATATATATATACAAATATGACAGTAAAAAGAGTCTTCAATGATGATATATACATGTTCTATTTTATATTAGTGTGAATGTTGCTTCTAGTGTCTAGACATGAGATTGTTCAAGGGCAACGACCTTATCAGTGATATGCAAATTAAATCTAGAAATGGGTGGTGTAAACAGCAATAATTGCCTCTTATGTGGTTGATGATATCACTGTGATGATGGGAAAATAAATCGTTAAAAAGAAAGGCTGAGTGTCAACATATGAAACTTTGTAATAATTACTCTTATTCTTACAGAGTGGAAGTAAACAAGATGCCATCACAATGGAGGGTAATCCATGGATGTTGGAACCTGTCAAAGAACTAGCAGGTAAGGCAAAAGTCAAATTGGATAATGTCATGTTGTTATATTTTTTTCACTTTTGAATTTTGTATCATTTTATCAACATCAACATGTTTAAGTTTTCAAGTGTTATAAACAATTAATGTAGACCTTTATTAAAATCACCACCCCTTCTATTATTACATATATGCTTGCACCATTGCATGTGCATACTAGTGGTATTTGCACTGTGGGTGCATTACCAAAAACATTATTGCATACCTGTTTGCAAATTACATACAAATGAGTGTGTGATATTTCTTTGTACACGAAATCATATGATTACACAGCATATGATTTTTACTGAAATTTTTACTGTTTGGAAGAAACATTTTGTGTAATATTAACAGAACCATATCTTGTGTGAATGCCAATGTGGGTACTTGGAGGTATTGCAATCATGCTTGCAGTGTTTTCTCCTGCACTGTCACTCACAATGCTCATGAAACTATGGCTGCAGAGAACACCACAAGTAGTGATGCAAATACACCAAATAAGCCACACTTGCATGTGCATCCATGTTTCATGGGGTTCTGTTATATTACTTAGTCCCAATTTATATGTCTCATTGATCTTTCAATAGGAGTACTTAATATCACCAATGACAAAAACTGGAAAATCTTTGCCAGGAAACTGGGCTTCACTCAGCATGAAATCAGCAACAAATTTAGTAGCATAGACCCATTCAGCAGCATTCTGTCATTATTTATGGGCCGTGGAGGTACAGCAGATGAGTTTGTTAAAGCTATGTATGATGTGAACCAGGCCATTCCTGAAGAAACTTCAGCTACTTCCTCAGACCAAGGTAACTGTCACATACACCATAATATTAAACTCTACTTACACCATAATATTAAACACTACTTGAGAAAGTGTAGGTTTATTATATTTAAAGGAAAATCCAGCCAGGCTTATAATTTCTGCCTTCACAGTACATTTGTATTGATTACTGCTTTCAACTTATATTTGGAGTGGAGTCATGATGGGTGAATGGCTAGCGTGACCGGCTTGAAATCTACAGGTTGCAGGTTCGAGCCCCATCACTGCTTGCTGTTTGTTTCTGAGTGGCTAAAGTCCTTGGGCAAGATTTGAACCACAACTGTGCCTCAGTCAACCCAGCTGTATAACTGGGGACCTGGTAGGATGTAGGTTGCAATGTGAAGGCTTTAATCCTATGCGCTTAAATGGCTGCAATGGATTGTATGCTCCCTGGGGAGTTGAGGAAGACTAAAGGGCCGTTGTGCCATTCTGATCCGAGCCAGGGGTAATAATTGTAAAGCACTTTGAGCACGGAGTGGGAAAGCGCTATATAAGAAACCAACATTATTATATTTGATTTTGGAAATAAAATAGCACCTCAGCAACTTAGTCAACTTTTAAATCTTGAAAAGAAGTCCTATTGCAATTGATATCTGTTCAGCCATTTTTGGAATTTCCTGCAAGGGTTCATGGGAAAATCTCTTGTAATGATATCAGTTTTACCCTAATCCCTATGTCTTTGACAGTTATACAATAAATATAACTAGAATTTAAATAAACTAACAAAAATTTCATTTTTCTCAGGCTTAATTTTGTAAATGATAATGTTCATTTTGTTTATTCTAAAGCTGGAAACAGTCTTGGCTTGACACGTACACCTGTATCTAGGAAAAGAGCTTGTTCGTCATTCGAAGACCAGCATACAAACAAACAGTCATGTATTACACCAGATCTTAGTATCAGCACTGAAGACAGTGGACCAATGCAGTCTCCATCAGGTACAAAAATATTAGAATCTTGGACTCCGGGAAGTTCAGAGACAATAGAATTCTTTGGTGGTAACGATCCATACTCAGTTGTAAATCCATGTACAATAACGTCATCACCTCCTGGACCACCACAAAAAAAGTCAGTCTCTATTCCGTCTGGTAGTGCTAGTCCATTGTCAAAATTGTCATTTGGACAAATCTGTAGCACACCGCTTATGGAATCTACTGGACCATCGGGTCGCAATGGTGCAGCACTACAGCTTTCCCAGCCACCGGTATCGCGAAGTACTACTGCACGTAGAGATCTATCCAGAAATATTGAAGAGTTAAGTGAAAAAAAATTGTGGGAGATTGCAGGACATGTCATGCATAATTGGAGAACTCTTGGCCATACGTTAGACTTGGAGGAAACTGACTTGTGTTCTATTGAACATTCTCATCGTGGTAATGTCCGTGAACAGGCATTTCAGATGTTACATATGTGGAAAGTTCAAAGTCCTGAAGAGTGTACCAAAGGTAGACTGTATAGATCACTGTGTGAAGTGGGACTAAATCACATTGCACTCAAATGTGGAGGAAAAAGACGTCCATTAGGTGAAAGAAGTATTAACTGTGAATGAAAGCGGACAAGCATTATGAATGCTAGACGCTAAAAAGCTTATTTTAATTTATGAATTATTTAAAAAGTGTTAGTGACCAAAGTCACCATAACGATCAACTTGAAAATATCAAAATATACAAATAGTCTCTAAATATAATGTTTCCTACTTGAATATTTGGTAATTTCAATTCACCGGGAAAAAAAATGAAATTTCATCTTTTTCTGTTTGTAAATATTTGCATACTGATGTTAATCAACATAATCACATTGCCTTCAGATGCTGTGAACTATTAAATTGAGATTGTTTCACTAAAAGAATTGTACACTCAAAGTAAATTCTATTTTGATATTATGCAAATAGTAACGTTATGATTTAACTATGACCAAGTGATGAATGTATAAACTCACAAAAAATATGATTTCCCATTGAAAATTTATATAAAATTTTTAACTATTTCCAGATTTTTAAATTCTTACAGAGTGTGTGACATTTTTAAGTTAGATGTTTATATTTCAATATTTGGAGGAAAACTCTTGTTTATCTTTTTATAATATATTTGCACTGTCCATAATTCTTTAACAAAGATGACTGTATGTAATAAGTATTCTTGATATATGATATCAAATGTCGTAAGGCCTAAAAACAAATTGTTTGGTTCCGGTTACCCAACCCCACCTAGTTTTTCACTGCCGACTCTAAGCTTTCATTCAAGAAAAAAATAATAAAATCATGAATATCATGAGTCCCACAAGAAATAGTGGGATATATATATATATATATATATATATATATATATATATATATATATATATATATATATATATATATATATATATATATATATATATATATATATATATATATATATATATATATATACACATATATATATACATATATATGTGACCCCACCTATTCATAAATTGAGCGTAATCAGAACCACACAATTTTTTTTGTTAGCCTAATTAATTTAATAGCCACCAAGTGTATTTTCATCATGTGGTTTCTTTTAACCAGAGAAATATTCTTCGTCCATTCTGTACAGTAATTATTAATAATCAATTTCTATATATATTCTGGTTTATATATATATGCAAACACAATAATGTTGACATACCAATAACGCACACTGGCTAATATGTGTGTTTGTTTTATGTACCTATAAGATAGAATTGTGCTGTGGGACAAATTTCCCTAAAAATCAGAGTTCTTCAATTCTCTCCAAACTTTGCCACATGGAGCTTGTTCCTGGTCCTTTTGAAATGATGAAATAAATTTGGGGGTTCAAATCACCGATCTTTTATTTTCCCATAGAATTAACCATGGATCTAGAATATTGAGAGAACTAGATCTATGAGTTATAAACTGTGTATTTGGCAGCCATATTGGATTCTAAAATGACCTACTTTGATAAGGTCAACATCTATTTTAAAGATTTAACATACGGTGGTTTAATTGATCGAGTTTTCTTGAACAAAGTAAAGCAAAAGTTTAGAGAGTTTATTTTCAAGGTGCATTCAGTGTTGAAACTGTCATCTATTAAAGTGGAATGATTGTTATTTTTTTGTTTCATAAATATTTGTAAATATTTCATACAAGAGTAAATGTGTGTGTACTGAGGTTGTAGCCTTATCACTGTCAAAATATCATGAATACTGTTTGCTTTTCTACAAAACTGCCACGTGGAATTTTGACTGCATATTAAATGCCAGTTTTGAACTCAATTTTCAATATACTTTTTCATTTTGTTTCGATTTTGTTTTTCACTCTGCTGTCATAATCTTGTCATGAATCTTTTTTTTTAAATATAAATTTATAATTTTTTTTTTATTAAACGATAAGTCAGTTTTTGGAAATTTTTCTTTGGAAAATGAAACACGCAAAGCTGAGTTTGATTCCTGCCTGTGTATTTTAATTGATGACATTTTTTTATCTGTCCATATATGGCACTGTATCTGTCCATATAAGGCACGGTATGTCCATATATGACATTGTATGTCCATATATGGCATATTTTGTAACATCAAATTTAAAGCTCTAATATATATTTTTCTGTTTATAATTTATTGCACTTACCCAATTTGTGGTTAATGAATCAAAGAGATATTTTAGTCATCTTTTAGTAAAGTATCGTTGAAGTAGCCATCATGTAATGATGATAAGGTCATTTCAAAGCCCTTTCTAGTGTAAAAGTATAGAGTGTACTTGACTATAGGGTCCTCTATGACCTTCGTATGCCAAAACACTGCCGCCAAAGTAAGTGTAAATATAGTTGTGCTAAACAGAGTGAGAAAGTTAGTTTTAGACAATACTAAACAGTCATAGACTAATAAATTATCATGTAATGATTTTAACATTTGTGAAGTCTTTTCTATAGACAATAAAATGTAGGATAGTCATAAACAACCATGTATTTCAATCTGTTCCTGCCGAGTTCAATGTAGCTGCTAGTCTGGATGCCAACTGTGGTAACGATACTGTATAGGAACTAGACTATGTAGCTGCCAATCACTTGATTTGCTTTCATTTTGCCCTAGCTGCAGCACATTGATGTCAACACATACACACATCATTTTGGAGACCCACTGCACTTTATGATAGGAATAACAGAATTGTAAAATTTCACATCAGTTAAGGAGGAAATTGGTGCCAGTGTATTGTACTAAGTTATTCATGGTATTCATCAGTGATGACCTTAGTGAAAGTCATCGACCTTTTAGTATTATGACATCATCACCACAGTATGCTAATTAGCAGAGAGACCAACAAACTGCGCATGTGTAAATCTTTCACGAGTTTTTATCACACAGTGCAGCAGAGTACCTCAGTTCAGGTCAGTGTATTTTGGAGACCTAATTTCTTCCATGCGTCTCTCAAACTCTGTTCTACTTGAAGTTGTGGAAAACCTATTCAAGGTGATCCTGGAGTAAGTAGAAACTTGAACTTGTTTTGTGAAGATGTCGGACAAAACACGGAAGGAAAGATTGAGGCAAGTGCTTCTGTGATGAATCCCACTGAAAGTGCTACCATCGGTAAACAGACCTCCAACTTCCACTTTAATAATTAAATGACCAACATGTAAGAAACTATCTGTGCTTAAATTTACAAGAAACAAATTATGAGCAAATTATTTTCCATTTCCGACAATACACATTATGCTAGCAGTTGGTTTATTTTCACTACACTTTTTCACAATTCGCCTACCTTGTTGAAATTGAAGCGCTGTGTCCTACGATGTGTGCAATGTGAGTGATAATACTATAGTTTAGAATCGATCCAAACCCTACAGGCTACAATTTATATATACACAGATAAACAAAGTTTACAATACAATCTCAACTATGATGGTATAATGACATGTATTATCAAATGACAGTTATGTTGTGGATCATTCTGTTCCAACTACATATATACACCCATTTATTGTCTGCTAAATAAAATAACAAAAATAAATGCCATACAATTGTGTCCATTTTGTATCCTATTTTGCATTTTAAGCAAAGAGAAATGTGTGTGTGTGTGTGTGTGTGTGTTACAGCTACAGCTCTGCTGGTACAATCATAATGCATTTGTCCAGTAAAATCTCTGATATCTTCATGAGCACACTGCAAATGTTTTAGTCTGTAATCAGTGTATTCAGGCAACTCATTGTATACTATATAGGTTAAAGGTCAATAAGAGAAATCGTCATGGTTAAGTTTAAGCAGAGTGAAGCAGAGCCAAACTTATCCATAAAGATTTCTCTGTCAACCACTAACCAACTTTAGTACAAGTCAACCATTGGTCATTTTCATTATTGACACAAAATTATCACTTGTTTAGGGGCCCATACAATTGACCAGCAAAAATGTTGCAATTAAACATCATAGACCCTCCACCAACTTGGTGGAGCCAAGGTCTGGTCTATGCAAACATGTATTGTTAGCACATCAGTATGTTGGGGATGGGAGGGAGTGGAGCGGAGCCTAATTGTTCGATTTCACTCAGTATTAAAGATTTTATTCTTGAAGTAGAAAATTGTAGCATTTTGGCTGTGCAGATTTGTATTGGTTAATATGGCATTGTCAACAGGTTGATTTCTAGTATCAGTATATATGTCTTTGGCAAGTAGGACAACTCTTCTATCAGTATAGGGTTGAGATGTAGGGCAACTCTATCTATATGTCTTTGAGATGTAGGGCAACTCTATATATCTTTGAGATGTAGGGCAACTCTATCTATATATCTTTGAGATGTAGGGCAACTCTATATATCTTTGAGATGTAGGGCAACTCTATCTATATATCTTTGAGATGTAGGGCAACTCTATATATCTTTGAGATGTAGGGCAACTCTATTGTATATGTCTTTGAGATGTAGGGCAGCTCTGTCTATATGTCTTTGAGATATAGGGCAACTCTCATATATGTCTTTGAGATGTAGGGCAACTCTATCGTATATATCTTTGAGATGTAGGGCAACTCTATCATATATATCTTTGAGATATAGGGCAACTCTATCGTATATGTCTTTGAGATGTAGGGCAACTCTATATATCTTTGAGATGTAGGGCAACTCTATCGTATATGTCTGAGATGTAGGGCAGCTCTGTCTATATGTCTTTGAGATGTAGGGCAACTCTGTCGTATATATCTTTGAGATGTAGGGCAACTCTATCGTATATATCTTTGAGATGTAGGGCAACTCTATATATCTTTGAGGTGTAGGGCAACTATGTATCTTTGAGATGTAGGGCAACTCTATCGTATCTGTCTTTGAGATGTAGGGTAACTGTATCGTATATATCTGAGATGTAGAGCAACTGTATCGTATATATCTTTGAGATGTAGGGCAACTGTATCGTATATATCTTTGAGATGTAGGGCAACTGTATCGTATATATCTTTGAGATGTAGGGCAACTGTATCGTATATATCTTTGAGATGTAGGGCAACTGTATCGTATATATCTTTGAGATGTAGGGCAACTGTATCGTATATATCTTTGAGATGTAGGGCAACTCTATCGTATCTGTCTTTGAGATGTAGGCATGTCTTTCTTTCAGTCCATAATTCTGTTGCACTTTCACAAGTATAACTACTGCAGAGAACACTATAAGTGCAAGTGCAAATGCCCTGAGTACAGTGCATGCCACAGGGTTGTCATTAATTCTAAATACAGGTTGTTGCATGGTCTGGATGGGGGTGGGGTGTCTAGAGTCCATGCAGTGTTATGCTATGGTTTACATATATTTACTTTCACAAGTTTTTGAACCTTCACCATAAAGACCAAGTCATTGGTATATTAATGGCCTATCTCTCCTTGTTTTCATTCCAATAGACAACATTTCATTGTTGTGGTCCAATGTACAAAAGCCTCCTCCCATACCAATTACACTGTTGAATTTATTTGTCTTTACTCATTACCTGAAAGTAAACAGATTTTGTTTAAAATGATTAAATGTAAATAAAGTATTTTAGTTCTTCAGAATGTGAGATTGAACTTGAATGATTGGGATGGGTCAAGTCTATGTGTGGACAATAAACTAGTTTAGTGGAGGTCTACCAAATCAATTATAGACTTACAATGTAACTTGGGGGTTATCGTGTCATGCATTGAAACTCAATCTCTGCCTCTAAATACTTGCTGTACCATCTGACCTACTTTTTGATTATTTACCAGAAAACAAGTTGGAGAGATTATTTAAGATTTTCCCAGAAAATATGGCAAACCTTAGTGGTTGCCATAGAAGCAAGTTGTTTGTGAATTTGGTATTAAAAAAGAAGTTGAAGAACCAATGACATGATTTTCTTTAACATACTGCATACATATATCTGTCATTTGACAATACCATCATTTTATTCAATGCAATTTAAAGTTAATGATGAACCATCAAACTCCTATATGGTTTTACCAAAAATATGCTAAAATTACTGCACAGACTCTGCCATAGCTTGTATATATAACTGATTAAAAACAATATATACTTTTATGCAAATTTACACATAAACATTGAAAGTCTAAAATTGATTTCATCAAGAATTTAATGTCATGTCATGTCTGCAACCCATGTTGATGTATAATGTACATATTTTCATAGATATTTAGTTTTGTTTTCACTGCCCTCTTTATATTTTGTCATGTATTTATTATAAATGTTATTTACAGTGTCTAAGGAGACAGACTTGATTAGCAAGTAGCTATTTTCTGGTCTCCTTTTACCTACCTCAAAAATGTATTATTTATTTTATCTACAAATATAAATTTAATAAGTAGGTAATAAAGAAGATATATATGAGATACTTTATGCTTTCACATGAAATTCCATTCTTTTGTCACATGATTCTAATGATAAGTCATGTGACCAACCCAGAACATCAGACTGTGAACAAGTCCACAGGTGTAGATAAAAGCTTCAGTAGTTACTTCAGTAAATCGTCGTGTCTGTGCAGTAAGGTCATATCTGCTATACAATAGACCTGTTGCCAGTTTCAAGATGCATTGCGCGTCTCTCCATACAATACCATGTATTGTGTATGCGCTGAGGCGTTTGCACGCACTACTCGGGGATGGTTGTCACCTGACCATACCTTGGATATTCACCTGTAAAATCCCACTCTGTCATTGATGGAATATAGTCTTTGCTCTATAAAATCACTCATCCGGACTGGAAAATCAACTATTGCATAGCAGATACAACACTGCACTGACGTGATGAAATATTAATTGTATGTAGAGTCTGAAACTTTTACATGTCTTACTGATATAGCAACCTACACAGACAAGCTTGCATCAATAACATCCACTTTACAGAATTTCAGAAAATATGTCAACATAAAACAAAATTACAATGGACTGAAGTCTCTAGAGTGAGTTCAATACATATCTGTTGAAGTATCAAATGGAAAAAATTCTACTTGCAGAGTAAAAAAAGAATCTAATTTCAAATTTTTGCTGCATTGTCATGGGAGTACTACAGTTGGCTGTTATCATGTGACAATGTTGATGAGACGTGAGCAAAAATTTGGAATTCACTTCCAAAAAAAAGAAAGTTTTGACTATGTGAGTAGAAACTTTCATTTGATAATAAGAAACTAGAGGCCATGAACATTTATTCTCACATATCTGTTGAAAGTTTTTGCCAGATAAAAAGAAATGAACAAAACTTTAACAAAGAACACATTATTTGAATTCTTTGTGGTCATTGAAATTGTAAATCAGATTATTTGGGATTTTCACAGATTTATGCAAAATGGGAAAATAGTTTTACAAAGTCATCATGACACTAATTTTATAATACCATTGTCATTGTCCAAAAATCACTCGTATATGATGCAGTATTAAAAAATGTACAACTGAATATCTCCTGTATAGCTTTCAACGGTATTGTGTTGTGTAGTGTATTGTGGTCCAACTATTGTCAATTCTGCTAAAGACCTCTACATATAAAAGCTGGGATTGTCTTTTTTAAAGAGAATGATTATGGAGTAATCTGAAGAAATCCTCATAAACCTTGTAAGATCTTAATTGATTTTTTTTTCAATCTTTTAATTACAGCTATTAAAGGTATTTGAGTTCCTAACACTTTTTGATTCAATTCGCAACATTTGGATAATTAATCCAATTTAAATCTCTGACTGTCAATTGTGGAAGTGTAACTGGGTCATTGTTCAGATATTAGGATTTTTAAGACATTAAATAGCTTGGACTATTGAATGATGTCATTGTCTAATGGGATGAAAGACAGATATAACTTGATGTCTCAATTTACACATTACAGTAAACTCCACTACTCATACAGCTTAAACAGGAAGCATTCGCCAGAAGACTACATGTATGCCTATCTATCTATCCATCAATCTATCTGTCTAGTCATTCGGAGGACTGGTTCCATAGAAGTAGTTCACAGATCTCCATTGATGTCTGTCGTGCATAACTTTTTGAAGTTCAGCAATAGTTATCCCGAGTTCAGAGGCAAGTAAGTGTTGGCAGTGTGCCCTCTAAGCCAATTTGACTCACCACTGAAGTGCACAATTTCTAGTGACACATTAAAATTTGGTGTTCCCCTGTCTCTTACTACATTGTATGTGGTGACTCACAAGAAATCACAGTTTTTATCATTTTGACTCACAACAACAAAATTTTCCTATCATTAGAAGACACACTGTTCAGGTACGTCAGATCTGGTCTTCCTGGCTTCCTCCTAAGTCAACCAATTTGCAAGTTGAGGTTGTTTCACTGGATTCATAACAATTGTAGTGCTGTACACAGCATGATTGCTATACATTGTGACAAGTCAGTGAACAAATTTAAAAATATGTCAAAGGTTTGTTATTGTAGTTCAATAACAAACTTCTCAGACACTTTCTAGCATTTTGCAATTCATCGAGTTACAAACATTGACTTGGTGACTATGTTGTGTCACACTATTTTTCCAAGTAGAAAAAAAAACATTTTAAAGTTGTTTGATGAATGAAAAATCCAAAATAAATACCAATTCTTCATCCATATGGCCACTTTAAAAGTTGAATTAAAAGTAAACGAAACTCTCCTCATATGAGTCATAATGCTGATGTGGTCAGTGGTAAAAATGCTGTTTTTTAGCAAGGAAATAACCTCAAATTGATAAATGATCTTCTGACATAGAATTGCTGTTTTACCTGTAAACAGAAAAAAAAAACGAATTCAAATTATGATGTGGTCTTAAGGTGTGTTCACACTCACACACATTCTCCGGAGAATCAGTGACTTAGATTAAACTCTGGAGGGAATTTGTGTGTATGAATGGGCAACAGCGTAGGATCTGCGGCGTAATTAAAACCGGCGCTGTTGGTCGATCCAGCTCCGGAGGATCTCCAATGTAAAGGATACACTTGTCAATGTGAACGTGTTACACTGGAGGAAACCCTCATTTGCATACAATCTGTCCTTCAGATCACAACCATTACAGTGTAACAGTATGGTTGCTCACTTGCTGTATTGTAAGGTATTTTCAACTCACCGTAACTCAACAGAATCCACCATTTTAGACACTGTAAAAGCGTAAACCTCAACTGATCTCTCTTCTTTCCTGCCAGTAAAATCAATTTAGAAATTATTATTAGTCATGTTGTGGTGTTACAATTATATTGACAAGTCTGCCATGGTGATGTAAGTCATATATATATATATATATATATATATATATATATATATATATATATATATATATATATATATATATATATATATATATATATATATATATATATATATATATATATATATATATATACAACAATATATTTTGTTTAAACTTCCCTCTGCTGCTACGCTGCCAGTACGACATTCTTTTAAAGAAGAAGAACAGTATATGGTTATAAGTTATTTTAATAGTTTCGACTCCAGTCACTTTTCTTTCTTGAAAGAAGGTGTCAGCCAGAGTAGGAAAACTGTGAAAAGTTAAAATAACATCTACTTCACAGAAATGGCCTGGTTTATACCAACACTGTGATAAAATAAAACACACTCCAAGTTATCTGCATAAAATATGAGCCTGCTCCAGAACTTCTGTGGGAGGAAACTTCTTGTAGAATTCAGTTTGAAGTGAACTAATTACAGCAAAGGGGTGTGGCTATCATACTGTCTGTCTGTAAACTATTCCATTCTCACTCACTCAATTTGTATTCAGGTTTGCACACCACAATGTCACTCTGCATGAATACTGATGTGATACCAGATCACTTCCAACATAATGTAGAACCAATTTAGTCATAACAGAGCAGTGAAAAGAAATGTCAAGCTATTCAATTAACCCCCTGTTATGTTAGAGAGATAGAAAAAAGAAACAGCTATAGTTTAAGCAGAGAAAAGACATGGAGAATACTAGTGTATTTCACCGTTAATTGGCTAGTTTCATTTGAAAAGACGTTGCAACTACCAAAAATACTTTTTCACCAACAAACAAAATATCGCACAATAAGGCACATCAATTAACTCATCTGGGAATGTCTTACCACTGCTAGAAAACAATGAGAAAATACCTGAGTAAGTTTCATTTCTTCTCATTACAGTAAATCACGTTGTCTAAAAACTCTTTTATTCAAAGAAAACAAGAGAATCCTTTACATAGGGTTTATTTCTCTTTGAGTCTCACAGCAGCAGGTCCAATAGAAAAAGGGTGCCAATGTCTTTCCCAGTAGTCATTCATTAAGTTTTAAAACTTGTAGATGTTATCTTGAGATGGTGTTTTAATTGCTACCTGGGACTGTACCTTTTAACAGTTTCTATTCAAATCTTTTCACAAAAGGTGCTTGCTTCAAATGACCCAGCAATTAAGAACAATCATTAGCTAATGGGGCAATCACCAGTTTCTCACTACAAGTACAGTCCAGGAAGACTACAGCCATAACTCGGAAGAGAAACTAAAATTGTACTCATCCAGTGATTTTCCCATTCTATTGAATAAGGAAACTATTCCTTCCATGTGTTGACATTTTCTCTATGGTAAATTAGGATTTTCTGTTGAAGGAGTTACAACAATAGGAATTAATTGAAGAGTAAATGGAAAATGGTGTACTTGAACCTGATTAGCTGTATTGTTTTTATCTACTTAAAAGAATGGGGCAAGTAGAACTAAAATATGCGCAGGTTCATTTAAATCAAGGATATGTCCATGAAAGATTTTTCACAGAAATGGATATAACTGCCCCAAATTTTATTTATGTATACATGTGTGCATGTGTCATTTAAAACATTTCTACATCAAAATGATATATAGTATGAATTTGTCTGTGTTTTAATGAATGAATAAACAATTTAAATCACTAAGTTATTATCTGTTTTGTGTGAACTTATAAATATTTCATTAGAAATTATTTTGGTCATCCCTTTGCTGAGCTGTCATAATAGGGAGAAACAAACACTTGAAAAAGCCCCCTATGATTACATCATTGTAAAACGTCTGTGTTCAACAATTAGCCCCTCGCTGAGTAAATCACCTTGGGCAATATTTTCACTTTGTTGGTTTCAGTGAGTAAAGACAATCCCTCACTAAGTAGATAGTTGGACATCAACTTAGACTGGAATTAAGACATTGTAACATTGAAGTACAGTGTATTCTTTGTATTCATTTCAAATGAAAACATGACATGAATTTTTTAAGACTTTAGACTTTGTGAATCAATGCAGGACATCATTCTCAGTTAAGTCAGTTGATTAAATCAAGGGTAGGTTTTGAAACCAGGGAGGGGTGGGTTTTGAAGCCATGGAAGGGTAGGTTTTGAAGCCAGGGAGGGGTGGGTTTTGAAGCCATGGAGGGGTGGGTTTTGAAGCCATGGAGGGGTGGGTTTTGAAGCCATGGAGGAGTGGGTTTTGAAGCCATTAATGAGGGGTGGGGTTTGAAGCGAAGAAGTGATGGGGTCAAGGAGGGCTAAGGGTTGAAATCAATGAGAGGTGGGGTTGAACCCATAAAGAGGGGGTGGGGTTTGAAGCGAAGAAGTGGTGGGGTCAAGGAGAGGTTCAAATGTAGGGGTTAAAACCAAGGAGGGGTGGAGTTGAAATCAACAAGGGGAGGGGTGTGAAGGAAACACGGAAAATTCTCATGTAACAATATATTTGCACTGTGATTCATACACAAGTTCCCTTACTTTTCAGAAATTTCTCAGTGATCATTTATTTCTTTACATTTTCTTTTAATACATTGTCGACTGAACTGTAATAATCACTTCTGAGTACTTACTGGCTCTATCAATTGATTCTATTGCATTGAAGTGTTTTTCTCTGTCCACCTGACCCAATATGTCTGTGTACAAAGTATAGATAAAAAAAGACAGTTGACACAACAACTGTTAACAGTCTACCCTCTATTCAGACAAAGATTCACAGAATCAACAAAATTCCATTAAAATTCCATCTAACCATCAAATCACCAAAGTAGTCCCTGGATAACCAGTCCAATACACAGTTGACATCAATTCTACATTTGTTGTTGGTCTATCTAGGCTACATTAGTTTGTACAAATGAGATGAAAAGAGTCCAAACCTATACAGTGCAGGTGCATTAATACATCTATTTAGTGATAAAAGAGATTCTAGTCTTTTTAAATTGTTGTTTGTAGTCGGGAGAATGACCCATCAGAGTAAAGTGGCCATAGGCAAGAGTTATGGTAATTAGCTCCTCTTTGCACAAGTTATACAGTGATTCTTTAGAATACAATTGTCAGCCAAAACACTGATTGATGGTAATTGTTGTATAGCAGACCACCTCTATAGTCATTTACGTAGAAGTAGAACACTTTTCAGTTTGTGCAGTACAGTGATCAATGCCTACTACCCATATCACACATTTTTCCTGGTACTATCATTAACCCCCATTACCCATTTTTTTCTCATTGCTTTTCTCGATGCCATTAGTGCCCAATAACAAACTTAACCTTAGCAATAAGCCACAATTGCTTTATTTAGTTCTGTATGGTGATACAAACATGAAAACGCCACTTTTTGTGATATTAAGTACAAATTGTGACTGGTATACACTTCCCGGCAGGGGAAAAATTGTGACAAAACTTGACTGACTTGTAAAGTATGTTTTAAGGGCATACTCTAGACTGGCACCAGTCTCTTGGGGAGAATTTTTTTTTTAGTCTCATAAATCTTCAGATGTTTTGAGTTTGTAATTCACTTTTTGTTTATGTAAGGAAAATGTTGTCTTTCACTTTTGATTTTAATTGTTCCCAGTTACACAGTTTCCCAAGAATGCCATGGCTCTCGCATTCCTACCTGTAGACTTGAAAGAATATCGCTACTACACTGTTCTGCGATACTAACTGACATTTTGATTTTTTGAATTTTCGCTAGCCTATACCTGTAGCCTTGAATGATAGTGAAAATTCAAAAAATCTAAATTTCAGTTTAATAGGATAGCAGAACAGTGTAGTAGCGATAGTCGTTCAAGTCTACAGGTAGGCTAGCATTCACTTGACTGTTTTTACATTCAGTTACTAATAGTTCCCCCCAAGGATGCCAGGGCTCTTGTGTTCTCCAGACTGTTTTGCAATCACTCACTCACTCACTCACTCAGGTCATCTTTTCACTTACGAGAGCACAGTGGTGGGGTTTTTTTAAAAAAAGGTTATTCTATTCAAGGAGAGAATGAAAAATGTTCATCAAGTCAAGGCCTTGCCCCTAGTATTTTACCTCTGTATTTAAACAGTTTTCTAGGCTTTAAAACAAGTGTACAGTATAGTTTTTTTAAATAGAGTCTGGTGAGGAAAGTGAATTCAAAATTTTCTTTTTGAGATTGAATTAGATAAGAGCTCAAGTTGTTTGCTTGGAACAGAAAAAAATGTCTGTGTTTACATCAGTGTTTGAAATGATTCAAAGAATTGGAATTTCTAAAGTCTAGTAACACACTTGTTAACAAAATGTCCCTACCCAAATAAGTCTGTTGAGCAATTACCCTGGAATGCATGACGAAAGTTGTCTTTTTTCAAGTGTTTGCCCAGAATGTAATGTCTTCATTGACTTTGTACTCCAGTCACTAGAGTGGTCTGACCAGTGTACAAATAATTGTGAAGGATGTTAATAGCTTTAGCAAGTTATTTGTATCCCCCCAATTCAGACAGTCAAATTTATTCCAGTTATTTTCAACTTTTAGATGAATAACTAAAAGTATTGACTTTTTTCTACCAACACTGATGCGTAATCAATAGTATCGGTATTTGCAATTACTAACTCGACTGCTGCATTCTATCCAAAAATAGATTGCTGGTAAAAACCCTACACAGATCAACTTCTATCACTGTGAGTCAATGGTCACCGTGTGTAATTCTGTGGAAAAAGTGTAATTCTGTTAGCTTTGTTTTGTGTCAGTTTTCTGTCACAGTTCTTTATTTTTTGTTACTTGCATGTGTTCTTGTAAATATGGTTTGCCTAAAAATTAAAATTAAAAAAAAATGCTCATCTACCGACAGAGTGATAGAATATAATACACTGTTTCGCTATCCTAATTACTGACATTTCTATTTTTTGAATTTTTGCTAGCCTACCTGAAGCCTTGAATGATTGCGAAAATTCAAAAAATAAAAATCTCAGTTAGGATAGCAGAACAGTGTAGTAGCGAAAGTCATTCAATTCTACAGGTGGGCTAGCGTTCACCTGACTGTTTGTGCAATCAGTTACCAGTAGTCCCCCCAAGGATGCTTGTACGGCTTTTAGTTTTATGAAGTCATCAAGTGATACTTAGGTACATTCCATAGGATGTATCTGATTTAGTAAAATCAATAATTTGATGAGATTTGCTGTGTGCCACAATTAGGAAAACAGTATTGTCATCAAAAGGATTATCAGATTATCTAGTACATGATGGCTATTTTATTGTAGCCTAGTTTACAGCGATGAATGACTAACTCTGATAACACTATTCTGAATAAGATGAGTGTTATCGGAGTCAGTTATTCAGTGATATAAACAGGCTTATTTATTGTGGTATGTGTTAGGTACTTTGTACTTCATAGTTTAAGTCTATTAATTGCTTTCAAATCTCAGTCAACTAAAGCCTATTTTGTAATTGGTAAAGTCAGGATAACAGTGTAATAAAATGAAAGGATTTTGTTACTTTTGTTTTGATACAAGGAAAGTTTGTGGCCAGGTGTTAGTTTGAGTAAGTAGGAAATGCCTAATGAGAGTGAATTTCCATCTTTCCCATTAAAGTCATGTAAGCTGAGTTTATGCGCTTTTTTACTCAAGTGAAAATACTAACATGATAACCTCCAGTAAACTATTTTTAAATGATTTTTGGTTTTGTTAAAACAGTTTACTGCATAATAGGGATTTCTTTAGTCTCGCTGCCAGACTCATGACCATCGTCCGTAAGCTTTGTATGCCAAGCAGCACAGTCACAAGAAGAGAGGGACTTGTGCCGACAAGTACCTCTCTTCGCGCGACTACACCGCGCGACATACAAAGCTTAGGGACGATAGTCACGAGTCTGGCAACGAGACTAGGATTTCTTGAACCTTTTTGACATGTGTGATAAATGAGGTCATGAGATTGTTTATAATTATATCTTGATACCATGTTTGGGTTCAGTTAATTGCAAATGGTGGCTAAATGTTATGTTACTCCAGTAATTAGAATCTTGCAAGTACCTTAAAAATATGCAGCATAAACTATGTCCAAACATGTGTAAACTAAGCTTGTGCCCCTTTATTTTTGAATTGAAATTGAAATTTGACAAGTTAATAACAAGAAAAATCAACAAAACAAATAAAGTACATGTAATAACAACAATAACAAGTCTTGGTAGAAGACACAGCTCCTCAAATACTTTACTTCTATGTGATTGAATGGAGATGTGATTTAAAAGATATTGGTGGAAATTGGTGACAAATTGGAAAAATAACGGCGATGTGGAACACTTTAACTCATATTTCAAGCACTGCAGTGACTTAGACAGTGGTTGCCATGATGTAGAATGACCACAGGACGTAAGCCATATTTTCTGTTTGAAGGCAATAACTTGGCTCGTGCATGGTGTAATATCTCTACTGTACCGTGATTGGTCACCAGGAAACAAACACATGCAGCTAGTAACAATGCACACACAATAAACAAAGGACAACAAAACAACCTTCATAGCATAACAACATACTCAATCAACAATGATAAGGCATACAATTCTCTAATCTTGATTTTAAATTTTGTTTATGATTTATCAAAATTATATTAAATTCTTTCAATACTAGTAATAACATTCACATACTGTGTGAATACAATCCGTTTTGCAGACTGCTTGGAGACTGTTTACAGCCACAAGAAATTTTCCAATAGGAAGTTTATCACCTCAGATCAAAATATGCAAAAATTGAAACAGATAGATTGGAAATTGGCTTTTGTACACTGTAGTGCAAATTAGCTGTACAAGTATTGTTGTAGCTGGTTTATATGGCGCTTACAGTATATTCCGTTCAATCTCTCATATGGAATGAGAGACTGAATGGAATATACCGTACACAAATGCCGTAAACAGACTAGTATTGTTGAGTTAACAAGTTACAATTTTTTTCATTTTTATTTCATTTCATTTAAAATAAACACCTACTGGTATACTTTCACCTTTGACGTAGTAAGAATGATCTGTCACCCTTAACTTAGTAAGAATGAACTGTCACCCTTAACTTAGTAAGAATGAACTATCACTGCAGATGTACAACAGCTTTGTAATGGATGAATGAAATCCCTTGAAATTAAAGTCACCTGTGTTTTTTTCATGCAGTAATTAATTATCTAAAAGTGAGTTTTTCTTCTCAATATCCAAACTCTTGTTAAGTTTGTACACCAAGTTGTGGACCTCATGCTGATGAAGTAGAGAGTGACAGCTGACAATCTTCATCTCACTTTCATCTAACAAAATACAGATGTCAATGATTTTGACTTTGATCCATTCATCTATGCATGCAATATCAACTTCAAATGTGTTATTTCTCTGTATCCGGGTTGATTTTACTATTATTCTAAATCCCCCTCAAGTCACACAATATGGTGCATAGTCTAAATGTCAAAAAGTACAGCAAGAATTACTCAAGTAGTCTGTCCCTCACTGTTTGTTGCCCTTCCATTGTCATCATGTCCTGGCAAATAATTCAAAGGCCATCAACACTTTCTTCAGAGTTAAACAGAAGAAATTTACATGTCAATGAACTAAGTTAGTTCAAGGAAAGCTAAGTAAGTAAGGCTAGGAAATCAATGTAAAGGGGTAAACAGTGACTTTATTTCATTAAAAGTTAACTTGTGTAAATTGCACAGAGTATTCACAATGGAATGAACAAGACCAAGCAGTTTTCAGTTTTATAGGGATGAGCAAAGTTAATAAGTTAGATAGCTATAGTGATATTCAAATAGAACATCACATATTTTGAACCTAGATTTGTAATGAACAACTCTGAAGTTGCACATGCTCAGTAATGTCCTCGGGTGAATACCATAGAAACTGTTTTAGGCTACCTAGCAACAGTATAGCTACTGAAGTTTAACATCAAAATGCTATCTACCCAGCTACCACCTTTCACCAGGGTGAGAATTACAAGTTCATTTGCAATTAGATACAGATGACATTGATTTATAAGGGTGACACTTTATAATTTAACTTGACAACTTCCCACTGTCAATCAACAAGTGGTTAACACGTTAAGCAATGAAACTTTCTACTTATAGAGTCAAAGTTGACACATGTATTCTACCCATTTAGCAACTCACAGGTGTAGTTTGCATTATTTTGCATAAATTTAACACAAAACAAAAAAGAAAGCAGGTGAATAAAACAACACTTTTGAAAGTAAATCCACTTAACTGTCCCAGATTTGTACTGTGAAGAATGCCAATATTTGATTTTCAGAAATATTTCCCATGCTAAATATCCAGCTAAAAGCAATTTGAAAACTTTGAATGTTATTTACATATTTAAGTTTGAATTCAATCCACAATTTTCACAGTATAGTGTGTATAACACCTCATAATCAGATACAAATTGTTCACCACATTTCGAGAAATTGGAATTGTCCTCAACACTTCGCATGTACTGGTTAAAATATTCCATCCAATGCTTCGGACATCTATTTACATGTTGATAAAAGAAAGCTATCTAGGGAGGTACCTTTGATGTAAGCCTACCCCTATCTTCATCTATTCTCTAAATTTGATTTAGATTACACGGGGTTTACCATTTATTATTTGTATGTGTTGATCCCATCAAAGTGTAAATTTTATTTTAAATGGTTAGCATATAGAGTAAAACCAGACCCAGGCTGTTTAGCATGGGCCATTTAACTACAATATATATTAACAACTTTTAATTAAAAACTCCCATTCTCTGACTGACTGATTGATGGCCACTATCAATAGTTGGTATCACATTTGGAATAGTCGCTGTCAAATTGACATTTTTTAGATGTTATGCGCAGGCTGCATTGTCACTAGTAAAGGTTGCTGATGGAGGTATCCATGAGTTAATTGCTTATGTACAAACTTAAGGTTCATAAACTTATGGAAAGTCCTGGAATTTTAAAGAACTCCTGGAAAGTCCTGAAAAAAAATTTAATTGAACCCTGGAACATCAATCTACTGAACAATTGACATTACTAATATAAACTGTCAGTTAGAGAAATATGTATTTAAAAGCAGATGTGTTGACAAATAAAATGTATTTCACCAGTCAATATTCCTGGAATGTGACTAAAGTTGATCTGAATATCTTCTGGAAACTGTATGCAAAATTCCTGGAAAGTCCTGGGATTTGATTTGATTTTAAACTTGTGTGAAACCTGGAAGTGTGGTTTTTCCCACACTGGCAGGAAATCAAGGAGTTGCATGACTAATATTAAATCACCCAAGTGAGACTTGTAAATTTTTCAAGGTAACCATGATGGAAGACAATGTATTGACAATTGTTAAAACTTGCTGTAAGTTGTTGCCATACAGTTTGGTTCCAATAATCACAGTTTTGATATTTAAAAAAAGGTTTGAGAATTTTGTCAGTGTACAGTCTTTTTTGTTAAGTTGTAAAATCTACCTGAGTTTCAAAGTCATTTAACCAGGGTTTCACATCATAATTCTAGCATAATCATAATATTGTTATATCTGTGATCAGTTAGCTGACAGTTGACTTTACCTATTTTACTGTCGACAGTATTAGAAAACCAAAGGTCAAAGGTCAATATAAAACAAACTGTTAAATGTCTATTAGGATTATCTAACATATTGATATTGTCTTTTCTTTCTCTCACTCCCCTACCCTACAAAACAAACCATGTAAAACATGTCATTTTCACACCTGCAGTGATCAAGCAAGACTATGTCAACACAAACATCATTCCATTGAGTTTTGTGTGGGAAAATAAGGATAGAACTAAAACGAAGATCTTAAAAAAATAAACGGTAATATCTTTTCTGAACGAAAGGACTTGAAAATAGCATAACTTGAGTGCAAAGAATAAAGTGAGTCCCTGGTTACAATCCTGATTAATGTTTCCTGAAGTCTTTTTCAACAGATATTTGTTGAACTTTTGTATTCTTAGTCTTTGTTTCACACTTGCTGTATTTTTTTTAGCTTTTGAAAAAGACTGTGTACTGTTTAAAAAATTAGTATTTTAATTAAAAAAGAGGATATTTTGCATAATTTGGACACTTTCTCTCTTCTTAAAACTCTTAAAAAAGAAGGTTTTCAGTGATTTACCCTATTCATTTTTATTTCTTGAACTTTTTTTACTGAAGTCACCTTATTGCTTGTCATGGACACTGTTATCGCTACAAGAATTGATTAGAGTTTCTTTGTTGGCAGAAAGAAGAAAATTCCCAGAGGTAACTTAATCAGCTGATCAGAACTTATCTGTTTCACAAACAGACTTGTTTACTAACTAAATTACTGGTAAACAGATCTCCCTAGTTTTCTTATCAGTATCTGGAGTAGCATATATCCATGGTTTTCTTATCAAACTTCTGTTGTTGTTTGTCATGTGATATCTTAGTTAGTCTAACTGCTAACTCTGGCAATTCTGTTAACTTTACTACGTGGGAAAAGCAACCACGGGTTGCATAGTGCCAAAGCCAATGTCAAGGGCTTGCTGTACACAAGAGATACTGGCATCCTTGACTTTTGTTTGGCAACCTTCAATGTGTAGATCCAGGGTCTTACTCAAAGACTAAAGTTACTGTACATTGATGTTATGCGTAAGTAAACCATTGAAAGCAGGTGTTTTCGGTATTAGAAAGGAGAGAAAGTTGACAAACTACATAGACATCATCATTCTTGTAATCCAGAGCTGTTATTTTTTCTGCGACACTGCGAATTAAATTACCTATTGGCAGCACATCTTAGAGGGTGCCTTAAATTAAAAGAGGCTGTGGTTTACGATGATGACCTATATACCAGTTGTACACTAAATATATAAGCCCTGCCCTCACATGGAATTTTGCATCAATTTGAAATCAAATCATAGTCATTTCTCCCATCCCAACATGGACGAAAACTGGTTTGAACTGACTTATTTGAATTTGTTTGAAATCACCTCAGGGGTGGTTTTGAAACAATTCAAAGTAAATCAGTTTGAAACCAAATTTATCCAAAATTATCCAATTCAAATCCATTGCTCAGTTTTCTTATGGAGATAAAACCCAATTTTGATTTGATTTGATTTGATCTGAATTGATTCAGTTTGAATCAGTTTAAAAATCAATTCAGGTGGGGAAAGAGCTATGTCTCTGGAGTCACATTGTATACAACAACTGTCTAGTCAGTTCACCTGTTATGAGGTCAACAAACTGTCATTTTTGGCAAAGCTCCCAGTCAATTCTATAGTGGCAGTGTGACACGTGTTATGTACAATTGGTGACAGACTAACATGTGCCGACAGAAGAATCACAACATTACAACATGACTTTAACACACAAACAATTACATCCAAACTTGAATTCAAATAGACATTTACACTTCTCTATTCAGAAATATATTGCACAGTAATTATACTAGTATTTGGACTGGATATGCACATTCACTTTCATAGTGATTTCTACCATAGACTCTTTGGCACTGTTGGATATCTGTTTATGCAGTCAGCATGCTGTGTTTAATACTTTCCTTGGACAACATTCAATGTAACTGGGAACAGCTACACAAACACTCCCTATCTATCTATGTATGTGTCATGGTACTCCATTCAATTCTCGCAAACCAAAGTTATTATTTCTACCACTTAACATTTCGAAATAAAAGTTAAGAATGTTGCCGTAAAACAGGCCGTGGTTTGCGACGATGCTCCATTCCTACATAACAGTCTTGACTGCAATGAATACAATATGTTTTAACACACAATTTAAATACAATTGATATGTCCATGGCAATCATGGTCCAGGAATTAAGTCTACAAAGTAGATCACCTCATGAAAATTAATGGCAAACATTATAATAATATAAGGACAGTGCCAAAAGGTGTTGTAAATTGACTTTGCTAATTGAAACCACCAAAGGGGGGATAAGAACAAATAGTGATGAAACAGGAGTTTTCAAAAAACTAGTGCAGCAAGTACTTGCCAGTCTCATGACAAAGTTTGACATTCCAAGTCCACTTTCAATCCAGACATTGGTAAATATTATCAAAGTGTTGATTTTCTTGGAAGAATGTGCAGGTGGACTGGCTTATAGTATTATAGCTCACACACACACACACACACACACACACACACACACACACACATATATATATGTATATATATATATATATATATATATATATATATATATATATATATATATATATATATATATATATATATATATATATATATATATATATATATATATATATAATTGACTGGATGTAGATAAAACCACATAAAAGTGCTCAATACGGGTAGTAGAGCGAACATATATACATATATGCATATATATATATATATATATATATATATATATATATATATATATATATATATATATGTTTGTTTGTTTGTTTGTTTGTTTGTTTGTTTGTTTGTTTGTTTGCTAGTATAATTGTTTGTTTGTTCACTGTTTTGTATTTTGTTTATTAACATTATAGCTGTAACTGTTGAATGTGTAACAGGAAACATTTAGGGGTATCATTTTTCATCTTCTTCTCTTTGAAGCCAATCCTGCCATATAATAGCTTGCCCAATAGGTAACATGTTACTTCTCTACCATTTCACCATAAAACATTATATGCCTATACAATTGTGTGAGCGTGGTCAGTATTTCACTGCCACTTTGAATATTGGGTAAGACAATTCAGTGGTATTTTAGTAAACCTGACTTCATATTTTATTGTATTTCAAATAAAAAGAATGTTGAATTTGAACCATGTGGTATTCAACTAGGACCCCAAATCATGTTTACAGCCACATTAGACAAATGGGTTGTGCATTAAACTGGATACATGGCTTATCCAGAGGGCTTTCAAGTTTACCAATCAACCATTCTGTTTGGATATCTGATCAAGGCATTTAGTTTTCAGTCACTTGTTTCGGTTAGAATAACTTTAACTTACTTTGTGCATACCGGTGCTATCACGTTGACTATTAACCAAAAAACAATCTTTAAAATGTTCACATTTAGGCATAGAATAGTGTGTGGTTAACTGCTAGTGTGAGTTTTGTTCTGGAAGGATAGCTTGCTTTCAATCTTTCAGCTTTGTCAATCAACCATTTTGTTTGGTCATCATTTAGCACAATGAGATTGGTATGCAGTTTCTAGTACTTTGTCACAGTTTGCACCCATTCAATATGCATGTAGACTTGATACAACATTATGTACAACTGGCATCATTTGAGTCACATTACCAGCACAATCTATACCTTGCTATGGGGTACCAGCACAATTCATGGGGGAGCGGGAGGAGAGGGGGAGGGGAAGGTGCCAGGAGTGTCCAACAACAATATGGGGTATGATGTACCAGAACTATTCATTGCAATGACTATGGGGTACCAGGAGTGTACCAGTACAATTTATATAGCTTGTGAGCGAGGAGGGTGCCACGAGTGTACAAGAACCCATATTGGGTACCATGGATTTACCAGAACTATTCATTGCAATTAGTATGGGATACCTGGAGTGTACCTGAAGTAAATGTTGTATCTCTGGAGTCAAGCAATTTTTGCAAGCAGTCACTTTGTTGTACAGGTTCCATTTATTAGAAGTTGGTTTAATAAACTACATTGTACTCAATTTCATATAATTTTAGTTGTGATTACATTTCTTGTTGATTCGTTCATGGAAGTCGTGCAGCAGTATTTGAACTACTGTGTGGTGACTTCAGGCACTGAAATTTGACATTTTCTATATCTACAACAAGGGTGGCCCCAGACTGGGACATAATTAGTTTATGTGTTTGTAAAAACAATGGAGAGGTTCTCATTTTTTTGTCATTTTGTATTGTGTTGTGTGTGAATGGCAGTGATGCACTATGGACTGGCAGTCTTAGTGACTATTAAACAACCTAGTATGATCATAGGTTCTATTGCTAGTGGAGTCTGTATGGTATGATGAAGTCAACATGGTTGAATACCACAGGTGCATGTACCTTGTCTATTCTGACGTTATGCATACACACTCACACAAGTAAATATACAAGCTGGAATGACAGCAGAGTCACACTCTCTCCCCTATACATGTACCTCCATGAACTCACAAATCAAGTTAATTGACAGGCTTAACTATAAGATATTAAATATAGAGTTTGTTGTATGTCAAAAAAAGTATTACCCATCCCGAACTTAGATTAGAAACTTAAAAATCAATTATAGTGGTTCTTTCGCCTGCAATATGAGTGTACCATGTCTTGAAAGCCTTAGTGCTGCTGGCAATTCTACAACAGATAGTCATTAGAATTCCACACCGATACTGAATGGAAAAAGTCCCTGGACACTTGTAATGAAACTTAGTCAGCACAATTATCAATAGCCAGGAGCAGTTTTTTTACTACAATGTGATGACACTCTCCAGTTTTGTCAAGCTCTTTTGAGCAGCCAGCGGCTTTGGTGTGTGTGCCAATGTAAAGAGAACAAAGTCGGGACAAACGTCTACAATAAACATGCACTCCACCCTCGATTGAAAATCAACAGAGATAGGTTATTGCAACAAAGACAGAACATTATGTTATTAAGAGGTTGAGGCTGTCCATTTCAATGACTTTCTCACAGATCACGAATTGTCAAGGTTGAGTCAGCAGACAGTGGGTACTACTGTGCAAAGTTGATTTTTTTAGATGTACAATATAGTGTAGTTGCAGTGATTTGTCATCAAAAGAAATCTACACCAGGACAGATAAATGACTCCCTTTTCATATGTAAATAACGGTGTGACATACCTGGGGATCAAATTTCTTCTGCAAGAGTGTCCATTGCAGACTTTGAACCAACAATCGGTTAGATTCATTCATATGCAAATGAACATTGTTCTGGAATCTGTTCTGAATACACACTTTGACACCTAGGACAGTAACCCAAAAAAGCTAATAGTGATTGCATACAAAGATAAAACACAGAACACAGAATGATCAACCGTGTTGAACGGTATCACCCACGGTGATACTTCCATGGTTGAAGCATGGATGCATTATGTATGCTCCCCTAATACATCTATGGTTGAAGAAAGTCATGAACCCCGTGATTCTACCGCCATGCCTCGACTCTATGATCTACCGTCATCGCTCGACTAACTAGTCACAATAATTTCAAATGAAACTGCCATCCTACTTATGTGTCACGTTGACTGATCAGCTATTGCACCTGTAACAAATGATACATGTATTTTTTTCATTCTGTACAAAGAATTGGAAGAAATACTTTGTGAATAAATTCATGATGATGCAGTATGACATATCAATCACTGAAATGTCTTCTTCTTTTTTGTCAAAACGTGTTGGTCGGTTTGGTCCTATTTTTGTTAGTAAGGTTGTTGATTTTCTTAATAGAATACATTGTCTTGGGTTACCTATCAACAATTCATGTTACTATCATAGATGACACCCCAAAATATCCTTTAAAAAAAGACGTAAGGACTGAGACGGGTTTTTTCTCGGTTTTTATTTTAGAAATGTAACCATACAAGTCTTTATACTATGAGAACAAGAACACAGACTGAATGAATGAATGAAAGTGTAAAGTTCACTCACTTTTCTATGCCTGTGCTTGTTTGTATAGCATTTAGAGTTTGTCTTGTTAGTTTTCCCAGAGTCACCAAAAGAGTATTACACACTATCTGCTATGTAGTCTCCAAACATGATATTGTCTTACTTGTCAGATACTTGAAGTTGATTCAGTGCAAATGTGAGAATGTTATGTCAGAGTATGGACACTTTTACTTTCATTTTTTGTCTGCCATGTTTACCTGTAGTACATACCATTATAAACATTGTATTGTTCTCTTGTGCATTTATTTTGTCATTGCCTAAAAGGTTTGGCAGATTTATCTTTCCAAACTAAACTTGTACTGAAACAGAAAGATTGTCTGTGCAAGATGACTAAACGTTGAAGGATCATTTTCGAACAAGTGATTCTTTTAGACAGTAGTGTTGCACAGGCTAGCTGATGTAGTGACACAGAATACCTTTACCAGGGTTGGGAAAATTAAAAAAAAAAACCACATACTTGTAAATAAAACTAGCACAAGTTCCATTCTATAACTGTCCTTTTAAGACCACTTTGCTGTATTAAGCCTTGCAAATTGACATTGAATAGTGAAATGATTTCATGTATTCATTGTTGTTACAACTTGGTTAAATCCACGGCTTGGCAATTGTTACAGTTCATCCATGTCTTATCCCAGCTTATTTCATCAATAGACCTGAACTCTAACTAAAACTAGGATCAGTAAATATAGTTTGTTGGCTAATTGCATCAATAGTACTCATCAATAGCATTCATATCTCTAAGTTAATCTTTGTTAAGTTGCAAGATCGCTCTTACAGTCTGTCGGAATATTTATTTGCAGCTTCAAAAAATGTTATACTAAAGTCCTTGTTATCCATCCACAAATTAAATTGTTACCAACTTTAAGTTTCAGTCTTCAGTTCTTTGATTCATCACCTTTGTAAGACCTAAACGTGCCCTTCGTTTGTTTTTACCAATCACCCCGGCTCTGTGATCAAGTTCAACAGTGCCTCGGTCATCAAGTTCAGTTGGACAACCTTGGTTTCACCAATCACGATGCCTCGGTCATCAAGATCAACACTAAGGACAACCTTGGTTTCACCAGTCAAGTTCAATTATAGAAAACTTTGGTTTCACTAATCACACTGGCTCCGTCTTCAAGTTCAACAGGACAACTTTGCTTTCACCAATAACAATGACGCTGTTGATCGATCAAGTTCAAAACTCTTCATCAAGTTCAACAGAACACATTTGCTTTCACCAATCACAATGGCTGTGTTGATCAAGTTCAAAACTCTTCATCAAGTTCAACAGAACAAATTTGCTTTCACCAATCACAATGGCTGTGTTGATCAAGTTCAAAACTCTTCATCAAGTTCAACAGGACGACCTTGCTTTCAAGTTTCTGCTGACAAAGATTTCATCTTGCAGTTAGGATGAAAGTCAGCAGATGATTTACAGGAACATGGTCTAGAACTTGTGCTGACTTTTTTTGGAGGGGGGGGGGTATTTTGTTATCATAATAAAAAATAAACTTTTCTGAAACATGCATAAGCATCAGTAGTCACAAACGGAACGCTTACATTATAGGTTGGTATGCTACTGTATATAGAAAATATTTTCTCGCACGTCTTTTTATTAGTGGTGCGTGACCCCAACTCAAATGGTGCCAGGAACTGTGTAAGCGTCAATTGGCATTATAACGTTTTCTACCGACAAAAGTTATAACTGTTTCATTCCTTTTTCACAAAACAATATACTTTTGTTATAAAACAAATAAATGCAAGCAGTCCACTATTACTGTGGCCTACATAGTAATTTTATATTACTATGGGTCTCTTATTCAGCTCCGAAGTCAACCCAACTTTGTCAGGAGGAAACAACGCCAACACTATACACTGGAATCATAGAACACTACATTACTTTCATGTCAGTATCTACTGTCGACCCATTTAATATTTTCCGTAAATTGGACGGGGGACCCCCCCCCCCCCCCCCCCCCATGATGATGATGATGATGATGATGGTGATGATGATGATGATGATGATGATGATGATGATGATGTTGGTACACAGGGGCGTGTAATATTTCATAGATTGTTGTTTTCCAGGTCTACAGACTAAATATAACAACCCTTTGACCTGTAAGGGGGAGAGAGTAGTATAGAGATTGATACATTTGTAGCAGCAGGATTCGTACGATATTTTCCTAAGAAAATGGCATTCTAAGCAATAACACGTACCCCTGTGTGGTGGTGGTGGTGGTGGTGGTGGTGGTGGCGGCGGCGGCGGCGGCGGCGGCAATGAGAAATGCACCCACTACAAAGCGCTTTATGATTGGCATCAATGTTATAACAATTGTTGAATTTCACAGACCCTTAATGGCTTTATGATATTTGTATAGGGTTCCTATGAAGTCCATGGTGTTATATATTTAGACTAAAATCAGTCTTTTGTGGATGTGATGTTGTTTACATGTGGTAGCTGTAATACAGCAGTGACATTCCTCACCTGACTATCACATACGTAGTTCTATATTAATATACAAATACGAAATTCATATAAAGATATTCAAAATAAATCTATAATCCTGCTAAGGGGAAGGTGCGTAAAACGTAGACTGTCATTTTTGTCAATTTTTCAAATTTCACACTCTTCTAAAATGTTACAAATAATATAAGTCTTCTAGTTTATTAGACTACTAGATACATCGTGCCAATCAGCCCTGATTGGAAAGGAGTTGGCCGATGAGTCAAGTGTCACGTCACGGCGTAACTTATAAGGCTACTAACTGGTGAGATATTAAAATCATTTAGTTCTGTTGAGCATTTTTCCCCTAAAACCATAAACGTGAAAAATGAGTACAAGTCCACGTGTCGGAAATTGGGCATAAACCTTTAAAGTTAAACGTTTCTTTGGCCAAAAACGAAAGAAAGAAATTTTCACCAGCAACCGACAGCAGGTTAATATGTTATCATAACGTATACATTATAGTATTGTTACTACAAATATGGGTGTGTGTGTGTGTGTATATATATATATATATGTATATATATATATATATATATATATATATATATATATATATATATATATATATATATATATATATATATATATATATATATATATATATATATATATATATATATATATATATATATATATATATATATATATATAGCCAGGTGTCCGTGGGCCTACATCAATGTTTTGTCTGTTGGATCTAAAAGTCATGGACTGTTTCAAGGTGGAATTATATAAGAAAGAACTACGGTATATATAATTCGAATTTTCGCAAATTTATCACTGACGAGATTTCAGTGTGTACCATATGTTTAAAGGCTTACTCACAAATGTACCATTGTGCATTAGTTAAATCGGAAATACCAACAAATTACTATTTATATCTTATCATAATGGGATGACGAATGATACCGAATTTGTTTTGAAAATCTACCTTCTGATAATTTCAAGATAATTCTCCTAATATAAATATCAAAATGATTAGACACATATGGAAACACTTCTGATAATTTCGAGATAATTCTCCGCATATCAAAAAATACACATATGGAAAGACTTTAGATTTGAATTCTAACTGACATCCGGTAGACATAGCAACACTCCAAAACACCTGTACAAATATCTGCCATATTCTCAGCAGTCACTGACGGTAGATTACCACAGACTGACTTGAAATGATAGAGTCCGGCAACTTGATTAAAATCCACGTTCAGATATCACCTACAAACTATTTTTTTTCATTATTCCCTAGCTTAGTTATATATATGTTCTTCATTCGGCCAAAGAAAATGAGCCGTCTCACAACGTCGGAGTCGCGAGACGAGTACAAAAATATTGGAGAATAATATATTATATGTCCTCCAACATAATTTACGAAAATCGGGAAAAATAATGGCGATTTGGAACGTTTTGAGTCATATTTCGATGAGTTAGCCTAGGGTTAAGTCGTGTGAGATTTTGTGTGGGGAGACGTATAGGTCAAATTACCAGGACCCATATGACTTGATCCGATTTGACTCTAGGCTAGACACCAATTGTCGTGACGTAGGACGACCAGGATATAAAACCACGTATTTTTTGTTCTAAGGCATTCATCCATTACTTTGAATGTGCTCTCTGTGTGTGGTACAGAGCTCATGTTACATGCGCTGGAATCAAACATAACACTAGCAAACTGGACGTTGTTTTACTGAACTACTGAATGTCACGGTTAGTTGGATATCAGTCAATATATAGAACTATACGACTCCCATATGTTCACTTATAATAAAGAGAAAGTGTTATTTCACTAAGGACATTTGTCCGTTTACGTAAACGTCTTGATTTTAACCGACATGTTTCGAAACTATTCGTGAACCAATAGAAAGAATGTTGAGGAATGTAATGTCAACGGCACATACTAGACATCTCAAATCTAGTACTAGTTTTAAAAAAAAAATATTTCAACAGAATATACACAACACATAATCCTGGATGTCAAAAAAGTTTGTTTGACCATGGAAGTATCACTGGGGGTAGTTCGAAGGTTCCTGGTCCTGCGTTTGCCCATCATTCTGTTCTAACTACATGTACCTATGAACGACCACTTCCTATCAATCATAACCCATTTTAAGCGCATGAAGCGGAGTAAAGAGACTCAATAAGTGTCCTTCCAGAATGGCACCAGTCTCTCGAGAATTTTTAAAAGTCTCATCTCCTTAAAACGTTTTGAGTTTTTTCATTCAGTTACAGTTTTGTAAAGAAAAATGTCCACAACTTTTTTTTATATTTTCCCCATTTACTAGTAGTCTCCCAAGGCTTTCACCCGACTGTTCACAATCAATAGCTCACTATTTCATACAAAAGAGCACACTTTCGCTGTAAGAAATATTCAAATAAAAAGTGAAAAAAAAGGCTGAAGACTTAAACAAGTCCATTGACCTTTCTGAGGGTCATGCTTCCATAGTTTGGTTATATTGTGTCATCTTTATATTCAGCATCAATCGGAATCTTTAATGAGATTAGCATAACCTACTTGTCGGCAAATTGAAGCATTTGTACCTTGCGTGCGTCATCATTTGACGGACGATAATATCGGCAGAACATCACAGGCTTCTGACACTACCACCCAATTACGTCACAACAATTACATTAAACCCCGACAAGATGTCACTCATAAAATGCTCTCAAATGTTAACACATATCGTAAACGTGGAACTGTGAAAATACGAATTGTTTGTGCTGTGAAGAGCGACACATTCTATTGGCTTTAGAATTTGAACATATGCTAATGACCGATGATGGCAGACAATTAGGAACTCAGTGATGGAATGTAGGAAAATATGTAACTCGTTCCAACATGGATAGCGCAAACTGGCCTATCTGTATTCGGGAAGGACTATTCCAACTGCCATTTTAAATTTGCTTTCTTGAATTTTCAAGCTTGTGGAAGAACTATCAACAATTCTAAAAAATCAAAATGGCCGTTAGGATAGTTGAAATAGTGTAGTAGCTTTCAAGACTGTAGGCAGGCTCGCACAAACGGGGATGATGATAGCAATTATTTTTCAGTGCAGTAGAAACGGGCATCTGATGAAACGATTACACATGGACTTACTGATTTTAATCCCTTCCTATCGTTAGCTTGAAGCATTATGAATACCCCGTCTGCTTCTTCATCCCGACTGTACGAAGTACCTCTAAATATTTTGCATAATTTTGAAGTTATCGAAGTGTGTCGGTAAAAAAAACCGCCATGTTTAATATGATAATTAACGGAACTGTGCAAGTAGCTTACCTGTACACTTCAAGGACTATCGCTACCAAGCCATTCCGCTATACTAACTGACATTTAATAGATTCTTTGAATTTTCGATAAACGATAGTTAAAATTCAAAAAATCAAAATGTCAGATAGGATAGCGGAATGTAATGCAGTAGCGCTAGTCGTTCAAGTCTACAGGTAGGCTACACTGTACAAGAGTGTTCTCTTAAAACTATTGGACACACGCGGGCACATTTTTATCTACTTCGTGTTTACCATATTCTGTCCGAATATTCTCTTAATTTCGTATAAATGAGCACATTTCATGTTTACGGTTTCAAAAAACCATTTGTCTCAGTGGGCTATTAAGATGAACAAATTGTTATGGGACTTTGATATGGCATTTCGGTTTTTCATGTGAATGGTCAGTAATTAAAGCTGTTTAAAATGACTGGATTTATGGGTAACTACACAGAATAATATATATCGTAAAAATATTTTAATGCCACCACGAAAGAGAGTACATATACACGTATTGCAGTATAATCACTAACTAATCCGCCGACATATTGATTTGCTGAAAGTGCCGCCTATTGTCTATGCAATTCATGACTTGGATAATCGGTCCTCTTTATGTCAAGTTTACAGTGTGAACTTTCTAGTGAGGGTCTAAAAGTATATTCACAACTGTTATAGTCATATGTGATAAGATTATGGGGTGCATCAGGTTCAAAAGTTAGAGCTATGAACTTTAACTCTAATACTAATACAGGAACTTTGGGCTTGTCACATCGCCTGATAGTGATGGACTTGTTTCGGGTCTATGTTTAGACTCTATGAATGGATTGATAGGTAAATTGTAATCCAACTTAGATCAAGGCGTCCCACTTGATGGATGGACGGATGGATGAATGAATGGATGGCAGAAATATAGATGGGTGGATGGGTAGACAGATAACAGACAGACAGACAGACAGACAGACAGACAGACAGACAGACAGACAGACAGACAGACAGACAGACAGACAGACAGATAGATAGATAGATAGATAGATAGATAGATAGATAGATAGATAGATAGATAGATAGATAGATAGATAGATAGATAGATAGATAGATAGATATGGCCTTCGTGGGTCAATTCACTAAAATCTACTGCCACTGTGGTAAAAACGAATTCATAGTGACAAACATATGTTTATATACATCGAGGTCATGTAAGGGAAAGTTTGTTTTGGCATGAGTACCCCTGGGATTTGTCACAATAATGACACCGTGCCTGGAAGAAACAAATGGATGAAAAGCAAGCATGTGTTTGTTCATTTGTTGGAGACGAATCTATTGCACAAAATGTCCATGGGGATTCCTTTTCAACTTCTTTTGAGTCTTGTCACTAAATAACGTGTCCTTGCTCTTATACAACTTTAGTTCACAATTCAACTTTCGATGACACACTCAGTCACGTTGTCGTTTGTAAAACATTGAATTCTAAGCGGACGATTTTTATGCGATGATAATAAAGTGTAAAATTGGAATGTTGCAGTGATTTTACTCTGCAATGGTGTACATTTGTTTACAGTCTCTCGTTTGCTGACAATGTAGCATGAGCAATGGGTGCCGCATGCGCACTGTTAATGCTTGTTAGCTTAACTTCGGAGTCTGAATGCCCGACCTGACGTCAATGTATTTCTACTTGGATTACACGGCAACGAATTTGTGTCGCGTTAGCAAGCTCACTCTGATGTTGACGTGTTTGTTCTGCCTTTCGTTGCTAGTGGGGTTGCCGTGAGAAACGACAACGTACATGTTTACAATGGGTTGCATTCACCCCCGTATAAATAGACTCACAATTCAAAAGTAGACAATGAAGAGTAAAATCATTCCTACGTCCACGGTGAGATCTCCTAAACGATGGTCCAGGGACCTGTAGACACGTCCCGCCTCCGCGCTTACTTGAAAATAGCAAAGGCCTGACATAATTGATAGCACGTTATACTGTGCTAGTTTCAAAGACCACGACCGGTTGCAGAGTTTAGCACCCGTAAAGAAGTATGTTTGTGGTGGCCGTTCACGCCAATGTATGGCATACCGAATCGAATCGCTTTTTAACAATCCGACAAATCACGCAACCTGACTCCAGGTACCACAAACGAACGCATTTACATGTTTTGTTTAATTTTCGGATCGGTTCTCACAGCTTGACTTACGCGTGGGTCACGTTATGCCACTAAGATAAGTGAAAATGTGTTTGCACACAGTTGGTACCGGCTACTATTTCGTTCCCTAGTGATGTAGGAGATTTAGGTTGTTGTTTTTATACACGTATAAGCCCTGTCATAGCTCCAGTGATTGTGATTTCACAGCATATACAGTAAATGCACAGTTTAATTTTGGTTTTTACTAGGTCCAAGATCTGAGCTGATTTTAAAGAAAAGTTTTTAATACATATCCCAAGGGTAACAAGTTGATATTTTATTTATGTCCGAGTCTGAACCCATCCAAATTAGCTCTGGAAAAATATGCTCTCCGGGGACTCCGATACGTCGCTGGGTGACACCCAAACCTACAGCGTTTAGATATCCCTCAGTCGCGATTAATATTTCATGCAGAAAGGTTACTTGTGTGAATGTTTTGGACAAACAAATAATTTGACACCAACACGACCTGTACTGACGGAGGTCGTCACCAGTACAGAGTCCAAACTTCTCGTGTCCTGGTTAGAAGCTCAGTGCGAGCTGACCATGTACCAACTACGGGTTTGAATGTCTGTGACAACAAATACCATGATTCCGGTGTAGCCAGCCCTAGGTCGTCAGTGATACTCAATTATGGTGTTCAAATTCCACCAATTATGGTGAATGGTTCAAGCAGAACGATTTCAGGTATAAATGTTGTTGAAAACAAATAATTTGATGCCGATTCACGGCCCATGGCCTTCAGAAGGACGTATTCGTCCCTCTGTATATTATCCTTCTCGACTTTCGCAGTATCTCGTGCGTATACTCACAAATCAAAAGAAACGACAGAAACCTGAAACAGTGCTTGCAGAGCGTCTTTAGAATTCACTGTTCAGTATTGTCGAATCGTTTCACTTTGTCCAATAAAAGATGACCGTTTTCACGTCGTCAAACGCCATTGAATCTAACAGGTGGTTGGATGATTTTTCTAACTAGTATTGAAGAAAGCAGACACCTTCTTTCGTTTTATCCAAAAAAATTCAGATGATCTCAGGTGTCCACTTACTGGTCAGAGCCTAATACGTTAATCTGAACTATGTTATTCTGTTATCTCAATCCACTTTTATTAAATAGTAACATTCGTCAGACTACTTGAGTACATGACAACGGGCAGAGTGTCGTTTACCTTTGACTCAGAAGACTCGTGATTTGAGGCGTCGAATCCAGTGCACTTTGTAATTCCCGCGGTCGGCTCTCTCTCCACCAATACGCTGCAAGGAAAGTGAAGCAGCGCCGATTTAATGCAAATCAGAATAATGTTGTCACCTGCATTTTGTATGGAAACCCCCTATTGTTGATACCACAATGCAATTCACTAAAGGTGAACGGCTGGGCCTGCTTCCAAGGCAACGTAGATAATTTATTATGTCACGTGATAGTGACTAGAACCGAGTTTAAAGTAGGCGGGCGATTCAAAATTGTGTCAAATAGTTTGTAGTGTCGGCACAGAGTACGTGTTAGGGGAATGAATTGTTGGGCAACACTCGATCCAGGGACGACAGTCGACATTTTGTAGTTTTTATTTCAACTTAGATAGAGAGATAGATACACACGTCGATTACCATGAACCTGGGAAATATTTTCCGTCAATATTTTCAAGGTAGGTTATAATTTTTTATTTCGTACATGAAGTGAGATCGTGCAGTTAACGAGAGTCTGTGTTATTATACCAGACACATATGTCCCAGTCGGTGTAACTATCGCCGTATCATCGGCTGACAGCATGTAGAGTATGCATGTGCTAATGCATATATGGGTATGGATTATACCTATGACTTGCTATTATCAGTATCATACGATTCTTGTGTCATCGCCGTGGATATATTTTGTTTGGTGACAGAGACAGAGTAATTTGTCATGTACAGATAGGAGTGACATGCTATCATTGATAGTAACTGGCCCGTATTTTCTATGGTTGCATCGGAATGCATAGGCTTGGTATGGGTATGTAAATATCATTAGAGAAAGCATATGTGACAGTCGTCGTGCAATTATGATATGTAGATAGCTATATGCGATTTTTTTTTGTCCTCGATGAACATAAATCACTACACGTTCAGGTTTGCTACTCCTGTATTTTCTGTAGTAGTTACATCAATAGTCTCGTATTAAAAACGAACCAGAATGCCTCAAATTTGCAAGTATTCTAATAATTTTCAAGCAGTTAACTTTTGAAATTAAAAAAAACAACGTATCCCTCGATATAGATATGCTGTCAGATAAATAGACTCTAGAGTCAAAGTTCGTCTGGGACCTTTTTTTTTTTTTTAAATAAGAGGAACATGTTATTGCATAATAAGAATATTGGTAGTCTGAATTTAAATGCATCTTAAGCTAGTATTTTCGTCAATGCATTGGACAGATCCAGTTTTGTTTACGGTGTACGATGCAAATTTCGAATAGCCCGCTTAAGTCCATCGATGCGTCGAGACGTGCGCTGTATATCACATTCTATTCACGATCCTGCTATATGGCATTACGTCGTTCTTTATGTGCACAACAGGTAGAGATACTGGTATACTAGATATAGTGGCATAACACTTCACCACGCTTTTAGCATTATGTGTGCATGCAGTTCAGGTCGAGTTTTATTTTGTTATGAAATTGGTGCAAACTCCGCTAAATCCAGATGAAGCTGAAGTGCCGGCTTTGGAGCAGGCTTGATCTGAAAAGTGGTGTACCGTCCTGGGTAACATTAACCGGGGTACGGTAAATATACGCCAGTAACCGTATTGACATTACGGTACGAATACTCACCGATAGGTGTCATGTGTTTTTCTTCTGTTAATAGTTCAAGGTTGGTCTCAACGGATAAGGGTTATTTTTTTTTTGGGTGTAATCAAACCTGTCGTTGATAAAGTTTGAATACTTGGTGTTACCTTTACGTGCACGGTAAAATAAGCCGGATTCTTCTATTCTAAATTACAATGTATGCTAATATGGTAACTCGACGATGAGACCTCTCTTTTCACCGACAGTAATTGGGAACACAACAGCGCCCGTCGCTTTCAAGTTTATTTGTCGAAGTTTTTTTTTTTTGTAGTTTGCAGTTACTTGATCCGTTGCTTTTAATCAAACTAGTCATTGATCTTGACACATGGGTTACGTGAACTATCGGATGAAAAGTTTGACCAAGGGCGGGGTAAGCATCATATTCTGATGGTTCAAACTCAAGTACATCGTAATCAGTTTGTCCGCTTTCTTCGAGAAATTTATAATAAAAGCGTTTTTTTCGACTAAAAATTAATACCATTTAAGGAACAGTTCTTCCTTACCATTGAAATTCAAAATTCTCAGGTGTACGGGGACTTGGGTTGCAGGTGAATAGAAAAGCTCCCGAACTCTGCCCCAAAATAACTTGAAAAATCCTATTGACTGGATGAATAGACACAAACGAAGAAGAGGCGCCGAATAGAAATTAACCGTAGGCTATCTGACATGCCGTACAAACAGTTGAATATATCGAATGGAGACCCACCCCAGGCCGTGTGACGTGTCCACTGAAATGATTTGTGCAGCCTTTCATAGTGTTTGTTCGTTTCAATACCTTGGTATACAGTTTAAACGCGTGCCCTGGGACGTTGATAAGAAAAGTAAACGACTCAAGTGTGTAATTTTCCACCACTCCAATATTCTAACTAAGAAAAGAGTCATAGTTGTGCAGGAGATGAGTGAATGATGATGTAATGTATGTACGTACGTATGTGTGTGTATATATATTCTTATTGAGTTCAGGCCAGTCAGTGTTGTTGATAAGCCTTTAGACGAAAGTTAAAACAATGTGAATCAGTTGATGACATCTCAACATCTAACCACGTGGTGTCAGTACGTTCTGACTACTGTCCTCCTTGCTGCCCTGACAAGAAGCACCAACCATTGTCGTCCAAGTGTGGGAATCTGATCCACTCAATGCCAAATTTTTAAACGGATATTTGTCAAGGGCACACGGTACTCTTTTGTCTTGGGGCTGAAATAAGAAAAGATGAAAGGGAAGTTAGGAAGCATTGATTGCCCACAGTTCGAGGCAGGTGGGTTTATTTAATATTCGCGGGTGTCCGTCGTCTCAACTCTGTATTATTTATTTGTTAAAATGCCTGTACGACTTATAATTGGCAAAATGTATCCTCTGTGGGTCGTGGGGTGAGAAGGAATGTCAAAATGAATTCATAAAACCACAGTTCGCATATTAAAGTTGGTCGGTAAATCAATGTCCAAAAAGTGTGCAAAGTATGCCGTCAATGCAGGTGTCACAGTAGGTCATCTTATCTTACAATCGAAACACTGGGGTATGAGTGTTGAGTATTTTCAATACTGATCGATTTCCTTTTTCTAGAAATCCCCTGCACAGTTTTCAAAACGAGCATATTTGCGATTTTCCAAACTGTGTCCCCACCACCACCACACACGTGTCATAATAGTAACAATGCCTTCAAGGTGAAATAGACAATTGACACTAGTCGAGTCTCAACTCTAGATGGCTCACTTCTGTGTGGACACTGGTGTGGTCGTGCACAAAAACTTATCCAGGGTCGGCCTATTAGAGAATAGATGACGACTTTAAGTAAACAAAGCTCTGCTAGATTGTTTGAGCAACTTAAAAGTTTACATGGTAGATAAATTGAGCAAATAATCTCGTTAAAATATTTCTCGTAAATTATCCGCTAAATTCTAGAGAAAACAAGAAAACACATTACAAGCAATAAGAATTGTTGAGTTACTAAAGATGATGGTTGCAATGACGAATTCGAACGCCGCACTAATATAATACTCGTTTCAGATATGCTGAACCCGCCGTCAATATATTGTTCGATTGCAACGATTATAATGTTTTTTTTCAGTGTTATTAGTATGCCCTATACCCATCGTGGTATTTACAAAAAAACAACACATTTTGGCATATATTGTGCGGTGATGGAGCCCTGCTTCATTCAGTCCAGGCACCTTTTCTCAGTACGTCACGAAACTGGTCCCTGGATAGATACGCGTATATAAAGATTGAATATCATCAGACATTACTGAAATACCACCAGGTGAGGTGACCCACACAAGTATGGTTATATACACTTCCTCTTTCAAATCGTCACACACAAAAAAAAAAACCCGACGACTTGTTAAAATAAAACTCAAGCTTATCCTGTTACCAGTTTCATTAGGTTCGGATCTTACACGATATCCGAATGGTGCCAATCTCGTTCTTATTTTTAAGTTACTTACGTGACATGTTGTTATTGTTCATACGATATAAGACGTTACGTATCATATCCAAACCTTGATCACGGATCATTTTAAATCCTATCATCGCATATTTGAACTAGAAATCTGATCTGATTACGAACATTTGATATTAAAAACTTGCAGACATTTTGCAAACATGGTATCGCTAAACCCTGATTCATTTGTGTAATTCATTAAATTCGTACTCCTTTGACTCCCCGCCCTGTTATGCTCGCGTCAATCATTTTTGGAACAGATTTAAAATAACGAACTTTCCCGCCGATGACCTGGACGAGCCCAGTTTTGTGAAAAGACAAGTCAAGTGTTTTGCCGTTAAATATTGACAATTATTGCACCTACTTGAATGGTATAGTATGTATGTGTAGTTCCTTTCAATACAATACTATATATTGCTAGGCCAACTCATCAGTGCGTATCATGCCCGAAGGGAATGGGAGGGGGGGGGGGGGTTATATAGTAGTTAACCTGTAGTAATCATACATTTAAGCACGAAGATTTTTTTCGTTAAAAAAATAGGTTTTTAAAATTACTAATCGTTCACATGGCTGTAGACACATGTACAAGAGCCGATGAAGTGATAAGAGCGCCACCAAATCTCGGCTATCATTACGTCTAGTTAAATCACATATAACGTTTGATTAATATCTACTCTAGCCTTTGAATCTTTGCAAAGCATGTCTTTGTTAACGTATTAAGAGGTATACTTCCGACGCAGAGAGATAAATCACCACAAATAACGGTACATCTTTTGTTGAAATAGGGAGGGGGGGGGGTTCAACAAAGAGTCAACTAACAGACATTCAAGTCTATTAGAAATATCTTAAGTTAGATGGGGCAATTTACAGGATTGTAGAAATGATTGAGTGGGCCAGTATCTTTAAATTCTCATTTGATAATCCGAAGTCTTAATTCCCTATTCAGTGCCAATTTGTGTTACAAGTTTTTAGAGTAGTGAATACAGGGTTCAACGAACTGTACAGTACACCCTTATCCTCAAAAAACGTCATATCCCAAGCAGAAAATACTATCATCTTTCGTCTCTTTCATGAAGACAAACAAACGTCCAGTAATAGGTCCTTCGGCAAGGAACGATTTGAGACCTGTATTTGAGACAAAAATATCTTCAACACAATAAGATGTCGGTGTGACCACAACTGTTGATCTATTGAACTAATCCATCGCATAAGTCCAACTTTCCTCATCAATTGAAGACTGCTGTGGTAACCACTACACACACACACACACACCTTCTGGCAATAATCCTTAGAAAAAACATCCGTACATTAGCTTCTACATGGGCACATTCGTGACTCTGATCTCGGCTTGGTGATATACCTTGAAACTTACAAATCAAGCTGCTTCATCTTCTCTGGCAAATGATGAAGTAATCCAACAGTCAGGGAGTTTCTTAGCACGGACTAGAACTTAGAAGTATTACCAATACATCCCGCGAACCAATCTTGGCTCAAAGCAAAAAATATATGAAACACTTATATATACGCGGTCTTCTTGTAATCCACACACACTTATGTTGGAACACTTCTACACAACATTAACATCCAAGAGTCGACTAGAGTCATAGATACACTACACTGCCTGGGCTACAATCTTGTTTTGTTTGAAAATGCAGTTTTCCCGGTCCCACCTGTATCTAAATGAGTATATTAGCATAACAATGTATAGACCGGAAACATGCCCCCTAGCTTAGTACAAACCTAGACCACTAGAGAAAACATCTAATAGTGTAGTGTGCAGTGGTCTGAGGTATAAAGCGTAATCTCTTAACCTACTCATGATACAGCCACGTGGTCTCACTGAATTCGAACGACCCAGTGCTAGAATTACATCCTAGAGATTATTTTAAACATGTTCCGTTTCCCCCAAAGTATAAAACCAACAAATATTTAATAGGAGTGTCACATAAAACATAAAGTGTTATTCTTACACGTCTTGTGATTCAGATATTTGCCAGTATGGTGATCAATATAAGACCAAGGTATATATATATAAATCCACTACTACTTGAACTGACAGTAATAACATGTATAATGTATCACCCTTTTGAGTAACGCCGGATATGAACTACACTGTACATTGTATTTCAAATGACAGAATCCCCTATGTGGCAGTGTAAGGCGAAACTCTTCACGGTACTAAGGTAACTGGACAAAAAATAACTCTGGATTAAACCAGAAGTTGAACGATTTCTTCAAAACTAGAAGTTAACCTATAGATGTGTAAAAAAAAACTCGACTCCAAACTTTTCACCCTCGAAATGACAGTTCTTTTTTTTTCCTGTTACAGATTTCCAAATGAAGTGTCAAGCTCGTATGGTTGAAAATCAAGACACTCACACTTTTGGACTAGATATTCTCTGTTACCATCATGATAAGAAGTTATCGGAAATTGAAAACTACTATCATTGGGTCGGGGGATCAGCAATCGCAAAGTCAATAAAACAAGGTAAGTTGAAAGGACAGATGTCTCCGTTACATCAGATACACAACAGGATTAACCTTCACATGATACACGCGCACTGAAAAAATCCGGAATCTTTACCGAGTTCAAAACTGTTAACTTATCAAATTAATACTCTCTTTTTAGGCGTCAGAAATGTTCCACTTAAATTCTGAGCCTACAATGTTGATGTTTCATTCATGAATAATGAATATCTATTTCAATTCTCCATTATAGGTGACATAGCAGTGAGACTAGTTTCAGAATGTTTTGAGGCAGACACCAATGCAGGAGAAGATCCGTCCTTAGAACAGCTGGAGAAAGACTTCAAAGGGTTGGAGTTTGAGAAACAATTTGCCTGTAAATTCAAAAACAGACCTGTAGACAAGGGAGTGTTTGGTAAAGTGTTTGTGGAAAGAATTCTACCTGATGGTCATAGAGAAGACATCTTTAAGTTTAATCTTATCAAGGTGAGATAGTTTATCTAATTAAGTTTTCTATAAACATCTACAATATTAATATACTAAGTATAACATAGTCACTTTGGAACGGTGTTAATTCGTTCTCGAGTGTTGTTACCCGTCTACTACGAACCTAGTAAATGGGTCCCCAGTAGACAAATTGATATGTCGCACTCGTTTCTAATTAACCGTATTTCACTGTCCAATTTTTCTTAGACCCATGATTTTCCAATAGCTAGGGAATTGAAAGATCTAAGATTTTTTAAAATTTTAAAAATCCACTATGACAGTTATATATGTATTACGTTCTTGTCTTTTGCAATAGAAAACAAAAGTGTGATATCAACGCCATTCGTGTGACAATGTACTGACAATTTTTTTTTTTTACACTTTTTTTTTCAAAAGAGTGGTAACGAAAACAGAATTTCAACAGGATTTAATCCATGGACATTGCATGCTTTTAAAGAACTTGCAGGTGAGTTTTAAAAGCTGTGTCTCTAGCCTGGGTGTGTTTATGAGGTCCTAAGTGAACCATTTCCAACAACAACTCAAGTGCGAAGGGGGGGGGGGGGAGGGCTTGAAAATTATGGATGGAAGAGGAGGGTGGAGCTTGAAATGTTTTGTTCGTGATTTGTAATTTTTGAGTCAAGTTAACCTCAGGAACTAGTCGTTTACCTTGTATGTTGGCAAATTCGACTTTGTCGTATCATTGTACACTCCATTTCCTCCTACTTAATCACGAGGCAGGTGATCACCAAGGGAATGCATAATTTGTGTCTTCTCGCTCTTTGTACGTGGTAAAGGGTTAAAGGGAGGACAAGCGTCCAATTCTGTTCATTCTGAATGGAAAGAGCTACCATTAGACTGCATCAATAATGTCACGTGGTATTTCCTTCTCTTTGATTAGATATACGCAATATTAGCACTGATGACAATTGGAAAATGTTGGCTAGAAAACTTGGCTTCACTCGACATGAGATTGACCAGAAACTCAACACCAGCGTGGATCCTTTCTGTCAAATCTTGTCGCTCTTCATGCAACGTGGAGGAACACAGGGCGAAATTCTACAAGCAATGCGTGATGTGAAGGCCAAAACAACATCCATGGAATGTTCCCAAAGCAGGGAACCAGAGCAAGGGAAATCAAGATGGCGATCTCTATTTAGCTTTGGAAGTTCACCAACGAATTCGAATTCGCAAAGTAAAGGTACGCACGAGTCTATTTAGAAATAGCATATGGCCAATGAATGGTACAATGTACAGAGTAAACATGACAAAAAATGCATTTTATACATCGTAATCCAAAATATATTATGTGTCTGTCTGTCTGTCTGTCTGTCTGTCTGTCTGTCTGTCTGTCTGTCTGTGGAACCTGGATGGTCTCAACTCCTTAACTCAAAGGCTTTCCAAAAGATTCAAATGTATTTTGTTCCTCCCCTTCAATTGTGATTTTTGTTAGCACGATTGAACTGTATGATTGTGTTCGTATGTTATGGTGTCTAAATTTTTTACTTTTTTCCCCTATCTACAGTTGTTACCAGTCCTGATGAATATGACATAAGACCACTGGCTAGAAAAAGAACGTTTTCTTCAAGCGAAGAAGATGAAAACACAACCAAGCGAAACTGTAGCAGTCACATTGAAACCAGACTAGGAAGGGAAACAGCAAATCTATCACCGTCGCCGTCCACCATATCTCCGACAACCAGGCCGTTTGAAAGTCAGATACCAATACCTGAGCGTACACCCGAATTCTCTCGAACCGTAGAATTCTTTGGTGGGAATGGTCCATACACAGTCGTACATCGAGATTCAACACCGTCCCCTCCACCTCGGCCTTCAAAGAATTCGGTTTGCTACAGTCCAATTCCATTGTCACCAGAATGTTTTGAAGATGACGTATCAAGCATGTCACCAACACAGACATGTATGCAGCCGTCCATTCAACTTTCTCCGCCCCCTCTTGGTCGCAATAGGGCACGTAGGGATCTCGTGCTATCAGACGACAACGAGGAACTGAGTGAAAAGAGTTTGTTTGACATTGCAGGACTTCTAATGCACAATTGGAGAACTCTTGGCCATGCATTATCCATAGAGGAAACCGAGTTGTGTTCTATTGAACATTCTCATCGTGGTAATGTCCGTGAACAGGCATTTCAGATGTTACATATGTGGAAAGTTCAAAGTCCTGAAGAGTGTACCAAAGGTAGACTGTATAGATCACTGTGTGAAGTGGGACTAAATCACATTGCTTTTAAATTCAGTGGAGCAAAACGACGTCCATTAGCTGACCTCAGCATTAACAATTAGTGAGGAGCACTGTGAGAGTATACTATAGTTGTGTATTATATAGATGTCTTATACGTGTTTAAAACACATGAACATAACATACTCAGAAAGATATTTTATCCAGACATGATACATGTAAAACTATAAAATATATTTGGTTTGGACCTAAAGAAATAAAATGCTGTGCATTTGATGCTGGAACATTGATTCCATAGTAACATTAGTAAATCCAGTATATGATATTATAAAAATGATAACCACGATTCCCAATCCATCCCAGTCAACAATAGTTGTTAATTTATATTTGTATATAGAGTTCTTTATTCGTTGAAGAAATCTATTTTTTAGAATTATACAATTTGTATGTAAAGATAATGGTGTAAAGATGTAAATCGAAAATGGTTGTAGTATATTACGATCTTGTGTATATTCAAAAATATACATGAATTGGAAATGATTGTATATTCGTTTATCAGTCACGTGATGCTGACTCACCTGTGGGCCACCGTACCCGTGGGCCACCGTACCTGTTTGAGTTTGTCTTTATATTATATTATATTATATTATAATGTGTGTGTTATTTCTTCTTCTCCTGCTTCTTTTGCTCTTTAACCATGTCATAAAATATGAGAATGGAATATTTATTTCAAGGTATTTATTTGATTTGTTTTGCAATGGAAAGTAATGTTTTTGGTGTGGATTATTCCTTTTCATTGATGTTAGAGGAGATACTCAGATGGTAATAGGGTACACAACAAATGTTTTTTATTGCTATTCAGGTTATATTTAGAATGCGCATCGGGGATAAATTTTCATGAAAATCAAAGTTCTTCAATTCTTTACAAACTTTGCCACATCAAGCGGCTTGGTCCTTGTCCTTTTGAAAAAACAAAAGAAAAATTGAAGGTTCGCCATCTTGTTTTCAAGGAAATCGTCGATTTTATCCCCCCCCCCCCCCCATAAAGTTAACACAGTATATTCGGCGGCCATATTGGATTTGAAAATGACTAAATTTTGATATCACTTTGACCTTTATTTCAAAACTTTGTACGGTGATCCCACATTTTAAAAATTGATTTTAACTGACAATAGGTTTGGGTTTTCATGAAAAAAAGCAACAGCTAAAGTTTAAAGAGTTTATTTCCGAGGTGCATTCTACGTTAGCGATATTTCCAAGCTGATGTAATGTTTCAGATTTGTTTGTATATTTAGCGTGTGATACTAAGAAAAACATTTTTTTCGACAAGTTTTGATAAGCAAAGTGGTTGCCATGGTTACTATATGCTCAAAACTGCCTAGCAAATTAACATTATTTCGACAAGTTTTTTGATACCTAATGAGGTTACCATGGTTATTGTATACTCAAAAACTGCCTAGAAAATTAACATTATTTCGAAAGTTCTTTTGATAACTAATGACTTTACCATGGTTACTGTATGCTCAAAAACTGCCAAATTTTGGGAGCAGAAGCGTGATGAATTTATTAGATAGTTTATACCAATATTGACGTGACAATTGAATTAAATTATACTATTTAATCATGATTACAATTTCAGTGGCTTTGCGTCCATTCCTGCCTTCCTAATTATATTTCTAAGTCAAAGATTTACTCTAGATTTCTGTAATATATAATAATATATTTGTTGTTGTTGATATTGGATATTTCTATTTACCAGACAGCTCATGTTCTGATTTGGGTGTTTATGGAGTGAAGTATTGTTTTATATAAATAAAAAATAACTTAGACATCAATTTCAAGTGTATGAACTTGTTGTATTATATTTATGATAATGATCAGTGTGTGAACTTAAGGGAAAATGACTACTGGTCATAAGGACCGACATGTAGCAAATGCTGCTGGTCCTTAAGGAAAACTGCTGGTCCATACTCAATGCAGTTCATGTTCACGACCTTTATGTACACCCCCGCTCCCCCCCCCCCCATTTACAGATTAAATGATTTTGAACTTTAATATGATACAACATATCTTTAGATATAAAAGTAAAAGAGAGTACAACGAATTGTTCACTATCCACTATTATTTCATAAAATTTCCACTCACAGACTGAGTCAAAAAATAACTTGGATGTAAATTTTGGATTCACAACCAAGTAATTTTTGACTCTGTGAGTAGAGATTTCCATTTGTAACTATGAACCCAGAGACTATGAATATTCATTCTCGCATAATCTGTTCCTATAAACTATAGTGGTCTGAGACTGAATGCATTCATTCCACCATAGAAATACATATCCATAGATTGTAGATAATGTGGTGGATGAATCAATAAATCTACATTATCTGCAATCTCTAAGAGATCACAGTCCTCTCCTTCCTCTCTGTACGATTCACTAAATTCTGAATCACATAATCCAAAGTCTGATTCATCGTCTGTGGCAACAGCTGATGTACCTTTCCAACTCTAGGGAACGTAGACCCACAAATTCATCATAGCAGAAAGTTTTGTCGCATAACTATCCCTCTTGAAAACTGTGTATTTGCTATTATTTCAATTTCCATCCACACAGTGACACGGAGCGGTTTCGTCTTCCTTCAGTCTTTACAAATATGTAATGAAGCCCCCCCCCCCCAAATAATGCCCTACCCGTATACCCTACCGTGGTGTATTGAGTATCGTCTCTGACTGTTTGTGTAAGAAATCTGACCATGATGAAGAGAACTATGGCTAAACATGTCTTACAGTGCGAGTTTTTTTTGACGTAGGAACGTGATATGGTAACTGTACTGTAATGTGTCATCCACTATGTACCCGTGTTTGGCATGATGCAGTAATTTTCCAGATACAACAATGGCAACAAAAATGCAACATTTCTAAATCTATACGTTGATTACAACATGACAGGACGTACATTATCGCATCAAATTGAAAGAAATTAGACTACGCATTTTTCTTTTACGAAGTGTACCTGACTTCTTTATTAGTTAAAACGCCATTTTCTGAGTAGTTTATATGTTTTCCGTCAGTTTGTTTTGATCATGGCCACAGACATGGGGAACTCCGGTAAATTGATCGGGAAACCCGCTAACAATTACCGGCTTTAATACCAGCCTTTAAAAAAACTCTGTTTCGTCTTCTTCTTCGTAAGCTCATTGCCGCCTTCTAAATATCGCCACATACTTTATAAATGCAACGTGGAACTGTCTCAAACACGTTAAAAGTTTCATATACTTCGAACAGTAAACTTTACGACGCATGTACTGAATGCGTAAAATGAGTCTGCATGTCTAAGACGTTCTGATTAGACAAGACAAAAATAATTCGAGAATTCAGCCAATCATGTGTTTGCTAACATAATTTCATAAAGTAAATGCTGCATGCTACGTCATATGTAGACATGATATCAACATTGGCAACAACACGTAGCGAGCTAGCTCTGTGTCGCTTGACTTGAACGAGATGTCGAGAGTAAAATAGGTAATACAACATCAGATTCATGTAGGTGAAATTGGATATATCTTTGATTAAATGTTATTATTTACTCCAAATTTCAATCGGTCATAAGGACCGATGTCGGTCCGAACGGAAATCTGTTGGTCTCGGGCCGAAGGACCGGCGTTAATTTCGCACGCTGATAATGATGGTGTTTGTTTTTATATAGCGCTTTCCCATTCTGTGTTCAAAGCACTTTACAAGTATTACCCCTGACATGGATCTATAGCGGCACAACGGCCCTTTACTTCCTCAACTCCCTGGGGAGCATACAATCCATTGCAGCCTTCTATAAGCATACAGGGTTAAAACATTGTAACCTCTATCCTACCAGGTCCCCAATTATACAGAGGCAAAGTTGTGGTTCAAATCTTTCCCAAGGACTTTAGCCACTCAGAAACAGCATCGATGGGGCTTGAACCTGCAACCTGCAGATTCCAAGCCACCACTCTAACCATTCGCCCATCATGACTCCTCGGTTACCGTATGTCATGACACATACCTAGTTCGTTGTCACATGACGTTCAATCCCTGATCCCCAAGGTTATGGAGTGATCAATTATTATGGCTGGGGTGGGCTTGCAAAATCATAGTATTTAGTTCACCGCTAAACCATCTGATCTTCCCCTTTATCTCTATTGACAACATCCTGATCGAACCCCCCCCCCCCCCCACCTCTTTAATCTCAGTAAATATGAGCAAAGAGAAGGAATGGTTTGTTTTATCTGATTGTCCTTTGCTTTCTCTTTCGTGTATCTGGTTTGTGACGGCCTTCTCCTTTGAAGATTTCAATCAGATGGACCCCAATTGTGTACACATATACTTACGTGTTTATACTTATGTTTTATTTCTAACCGATGCGATCGACCCATAGAAATAAGCTCGGTCGCCCTAAGAAAGCGTAATCAGCTGACCTGATTGGTCAGTAGGCATACTAGTCAGGAAAACCGAATAGCTGATTCGATGAGGTACTTTTTGGGGCGACTAAAAGTACCGCTAATCTTATAATACATAATGCAATACATACGAATAATGAATAAACCTGTCAAAATCCTTATGGATATTGGATATTCTGTTTTTAAGGCAAAATGAACAGAATTATGGTTTTATGTAAGTGTATTTTCAATTGAGATAAAAATTCTGTCTCAAATTGGCCCATGTGTTACGAACATATGATATAAAATAAAAGTGACTTTAAAATTGTGTCTCTAACATATATGCGTGTTCACCTTCAAGTTAATTGCGAGAATTCAATTGGGTTACACTGGTTTTGAATATTTGAATGTAGTGTGTGTGTGTGTGTGTGTGTGTGTGTGTGTGTGTGTGTGTGTGTGTGTGTGTGTGTGTGTAAAGATGTGTGTGATATATGTATGTGTGTGTGTGTGTGTGTGTGTGTGTGTGTGTGTGTGTGTGTGTGTGTGTGTCACATGAGCTGAGCCAGTTTTTATACGGTTACATAATAAATTGGACCATGAGTGCTGGAGAAATAACCATGCAGTCGACACGTAATCTTTCATGAGAAATGTGCCATTAAATGGAGATTGTGAAACTTTTTGCATGTTTTTTTTTTATTTGGTGTGTAGGTGTCACTGTAAGTTAACTATACCACAGAGCATTGACTATCTGACTTGAAAATGCTGTTAACCAGAACAACCTGTATGTCGAATCAGATTGACAAGTCTCCGGGCTAGTCAAACTAACATGGGACATTTAGAAGCAAGCTTTCGCTCACGATTTCAACTTGTTACTATACTATCTACAAGTAAAATGGATGACTACTTATATGGTACAATGTCTGTTTATACGAAATTGAACTAATTTGAAAAAAAATGTTACAACTACAGCTAGAAACTGACTACAAACCTTGCAAATGTATGCATGTGATATGTCACTCACCACTCAAGATGTTTTAGAAATTCACACTTTGAAACTCTCAGAAACAAACAGATGCACACATTTTGTGTGGTTTCTATAAGAGGTGCAAAATGAATCTTTGAGAACAACTAGAAATAACACAATTTAATTACAACTTACACAAGTCACATGCTGATATTTGTGTATTGTTGAGAATATAAATACTTTAAGACAAATGAAAGGTGTTCAAAGTTTTGTGTGTTTCTTTCACACATCAATTCTCTCAAACTGAGTTTTTCTTCTCAATATCCAAACTCTTGTTAAGTTTGTACACCAAGTTGTGGACCTCATGCTGATGAAGTAGAGAGTGACAGCTGACAATCTTCATCTCACTTTCATCCAACAAAATACAGATGTCAATGATTTTGACTTTGATCCATTCATCTATGCATTCACTATCAACTTCAAATGTGTTATTTCTCTGTATCCAGGTTGATTTTACTATTATTCTAAATCCCCCCTCAATTCACACATCTTGAATAGTTTTATTTACCAATGTGTCAAAGTTCTGAAAAGATTCACTCAAAGGGGCAGTCCCTCACTGTTTTAGGGCCTTCCTTTCTCATTGTTTATGAACAAATAATTCAAAGGCCATCAACACTTTCTTCAAAGTAAAACAGAAGACATTTACATGTCAATGAACTAAGTTAGTTCAAGCAAGTTAATAATGCCTTGAAATGTCAAGGAGTACGGATAAACTTGGAGTTCATTCTCAGATCACTGAAAGAATTAGTGGTCTGAGGTTTATTTCATGAATATATATAGTACTTAATGTTAAATGAGGATGTAAAAAGCGAAAGAGCGATATTGATTTTAGTGACAGTGTGAAGAGTGAAATCAATGTTTGTCGTTAGGAAAGAGAGCTATAAAAGCGACTGGTCCTTGTAAACTGTTGATTGTAATAATAAAGTTGATTTTTATATAGCACTTTCCCACTCTGTGTTCAAAGCGCTTTGCAATTATTACCCCTGGCATGGATCTATAGCAGCACAACGACCCTTTATACTTCCCCAACTCCCTGGGGAGCATACAATCCATTGCAGCCTTTTATAAGCATGCAGGATTAAAACATTGTAACCTCTATCCTACCAGGTCCCCAATTATACAGAGGCAAAGTTGTGGTTCAAATCTTTCCGCATATCATTAAAGCATTCACATTGCAACCTCTATCCTACCAGGTCCCAAATTATACAGCTGGGTTGACTGAGGCACAGTCGTGGTTCCAATCTTGCCCGAAGACTTTTAGCCACTCAGAAACAAACGACAGCGATGGGGCTCGAACCTGCAACCTGCAGATTCCAAGCCGGCCACTCATAACTCCACAATGATCATACGTTTTGTGTAATGTAATATTTGTAATTGTACAGCATATTAACAACGTAATGAAATATTAATTCTTCAAACGTGGTTGGATTCTTTTTATTTCCTAGTGGTCATAACTGAGGACCAACAATTTGACAAAACCGTCAGTCAGAACTGACAGCGAATCAGTTAGTTTTGGGCCAAAAGACAACTTCCCACTGTCAATCAACAAATACAAGTGGTTGACAGGTTTTCAAACTCATGATTCCAATTTGCATTATTTTGCATAAATTAACTTAAACAAAAAGAAAGTGGTGAATAAAACAACACTTTTGAAAGTAAATCCACTTGACCATCCCGGATTTGAACTTTGAAGAATGCCAATGTTTGATTTCGAGAAATATTTCCCAAAGTCACACTTTCAACAGAAACATTATCGGTTATAGTCTAGAATTAACAAGTGTGGGACACGTTGTCGTGTGAAACTATAAATTGATTCAAGATGGGATTTACAAATAACAATTCACATGTAGCAGTGAAAATATCCTATGTCAGGCTGGTGACATCTATTTACATGTTGATAAAAGACAATTATTCGTCAACTGTCACCTAGATACAGACTTACTTCCTCCCCATAGGGACTTGTTGTACTTTTGAAGAGACTCAATGTCACGGATAATGTCAAATTAACATGTCACAGAATTAAGATACAAATTAAAGATGAAGTTCAAATGAGCATCACTGACTTGTAATGTAATGAAATCAATTGTGACTACTTGAGGTGAATTTATTCCTGAGATAAGAGTTTGTTTGGTTTGTCGCAAAAAAACTGTTATTATAAACAAATCCTATACCTGTCATCAGTTAGTTCACAGTTGACTTTACCTATTTTACTGTCAACAGTATAAAACCAAATGTCAAAGGTCAATATCTAGCATATTGATATTGTATTTTCTCTCTCACTCCCCTCCCATGAATTTATTACACGTAAAACTATATCAACACACCTTTGATATGGGATTACCATGCACATAGTCCTATGATCACAGCATAGATAATATACCCTTCTATTCTCTATGGTCACAGCATAGACAATCTCCCCCTCTATTCTATATGATCACAACATAGACAGTATACCCTTCTATTCTCTATGATCACAACATAGACAATATCTCGTTCTATAGATAATTACATGTATTACAACATCGGCCACCTATATATATACTTCCCCAGTGTACAAGTCATTGCATTCTCCTTTAAGCGCATAGTATTAAAACATTCACATTACTGGGGTGACTAGGGCATAATCGTGGTTCACATCTTGCCCCAAGCATTTATCGATTCCGTTCAGAAACAAACGAAACCGGCGAGGAAGTAAGTAACAACAGATAGTGTACGTCACTTTGTGATAGTCATCAACGGAAATTATAAGTTTAGATCTATCACCTGTATGTAGCCTAGACACTTCGGGCTACTCCCTGTGCTGATTGCACCAATTATTTTTTAATTATCACAAAGTATAATTGCATGTTATTTTGTAGACCTGTTTCCCTAAAAGAATGTAGTTTAGACCGTTGAACCTCAAGGCACCAGGTATAATTATACACACAAAGGGTTCAAAACCAGTATCCCAAGCCATGTCAACATTTAATTGCCCAAGAATGGAGACAGAGAATTTGATTTTTTATCTGTCATGGCCCCAGACTGGGATATAATTAGTTAATGTGTTTGTAAAAACAATGGATAATTTCTCAGTTTTTGTTTTGTTGTAATTATGTGTGAATGGTAGTGAACGTGAGAAGGTCATTAGCTAGAGACTAAACGTTGGCTTCTGAATCTGGCGTTGGATTCGAAAGCCAGCGACTAGTCTCTAGTCGAGAAGGTTATGGACTTCTGAATGTGACCTGTCTCAAAGAAAGTCCGATCCTGATCACAAGAATGCCTGGCATATGAAATGATTCACATATAAATTATCTATGGTAAATATTCGTGATGTGTCCTCGCTTCTGAGACTCTTATCAAAGTCTTGTGAAAACGACGCAATGTGAAGATATGAATATAGTCGTCATTTCAAATCAATTGTTTACTTGTAAAGTCTGATAAATACTTCAAATATAAATACCGAAATGACAGAATATACATATTTATCATAACTGACAAATACCACCGTCATAAACCACAACCTGTTTTACGGCACCGTGACAAATACCATCGTCACAAACCAGTCTCTTTTACGGCACCGTCCAAGACTCGGCCATTGCGCTGTTTTGCGAGAATGGTCTCTACGTGTGTATCATGTGATAACATACTATGCCATGTGTTTTCAATCTTACTCACAAAATATGACATGTACATTAATTAAATCGGAAATACCAACAAATTACTATTTATATCTTATCATAATGTGATGACAAATGATACCGAATTTGTTTTGAAAATCTACCTTCTGTTAATTTCAAGATAATTCTCCTAATATAAATAGCAAGATGATTGGACACATACATGGAAACACTTCAGATAATTTCAAAATCTCCAAGTATCAATACCAAATGAATGGCCACATATGGAAATACTTTAGATTTGTATCATAACTGACATCCGGTAGACATAGCAACACTCCAAAACACCTGTACAAATATCTGCCATATTCTCAGCAGTCACTGACGGTAGATTACCACAGACTTAACCTGACTTGAAATGATAGAGTCCAACTTGATTAAAATCCACAATATCTATGTTCAGATATCAACTGAAAACAAACTTCTATTCATCAATGGATACACGACGTGTTTATATATCGGCTCTCACTACTTCAAAGACGTGTCGAAGTCACGGACTCAGACTGTTGCCATAGATACAGATTCACGTTCATGTCATGGGGGGATGTTATGTCTGTGGCGGCAACTTGAGATAGTTCATGTCAAGAAGTATCTAACTACTGATTTGGTATGAGAATTTGTCACCTAGGCCCCAATATGAATAACGCCAAATACCTGTCGAGTTCAGTAGTATTTGTTAGTCGGAACCTTTCATGGGATTAGTGCAGTAGCCCAGTACTTACCGTCGAAGTACTACTAGTTTAGCAACCATCCGTATGGACACGACACACGTGACAGTGAAAATAGCCGTAATTTTATTTTTAAAAAGAATTTAAATTCACTGCGCATTTGGTTTCAAAAACATTTAGTAGAATCCTCTGTGTCCGAAAGTCTGTGCGACGACATTGTAATTTGTATAAGTGTGTAGTCACACTCACAAACATGGATGTATCCGTGTACGTTGGGATAAATTACATGTTGGAGTTGAAATGTGTCATCAAAAGACACACTAGTCTGGTATATGTCCCGTTACATAGAAGTCGGAACCTTTGATTTTCTACTTCTGAACAAATTGAAATACTTGCCTCATGTTTGTACACCGTCATTTAGTGGTCGGTTCCAGCGGCCCGACACAGGACGTCGGGCACGGGAGAGTCGTGATGACAAGTCGACGCCAAAATTACGGTACCAATACTATGCGTGTCGGTAAACCTGTGAAATATTTTGCGTAGACATTCCTTTGATATATAGGAAGAGCTAAACACCTAGGTATTAGGCTAAGCAATGATGATGTAAAATTAACAACTCTATGTTGGAAAACCATCGAAATATACCCGTGTCAAACTACAATTCCAAGGGTGCGATGATAGGGGAACGCACATAACGCATTTAAAAAAAAATCCGTTGTATTGTTCTCCAACTACTAACAGTGTATGCGATATTCGTTCGTGAATACATGGGTCTTGAAAATTGCATTTTTCAGTGTAATTCTGTTAGTAAGTACATGTACATAGAACCACCCTGGACTAAAAGTATCATGATGTTGCCACTGTCATTGGAAACAAATGTGGCACATCAAGATTATGGTGATGAACGAGTTGTCTCAAGCTAAATTAATACCACTGTCGTGATTGTTTGTCCCGTTTTCCGTTAATGTTGATATCGTACCAAACATTTGAGGATAGATTTCACTACAATAATATGATTACGTTTTTTCACCCAAGGAATCGGTCTCATCTTCATGGAAGGTGTTGATTTGTTTGCTTGGGGTGAGTTTGTTGACGTCAAGTTGACGTTGGTGTTGGTGTTGGTGTTGGTGTTGGTGTTGGTGTGAAAAATAGTTTCTCGGTAATGAAATGTCGGAACTAGTGAATTTTGATAGTCCCGACGTCTGTATGAAAATGTACGGTTCCAAAGAATCGGCGTTACACAAAAGCAGTGCTAGTGGAAAGTGATGATATGTTTGATTGTTCTGTCTTTAGTTGCATATTAAAGTACAAATAACAATGTATAAGTTGTCAATGTTTTATGTCCTGACTTTAGAATCTGTATATGTCGTGACGTCACTATAATTACGTTTGGGCTCCGACCAATCCGCCTCGCATTTATTAAAGGTGTTGATGTGGTAGTTCAGTCTTTGTTAGGAACTTTGTAATTGTCCTGAGAAGAGGCAACTTTATAATTGTCCATGGGATTGCTATTCATATTCGGAGTATATTCAAAAGATAATTACGTTACAATTTAGAATGAACTAATTTGTAGTGCACCGCCATGGTTAGTTCTCCAGAGCGATTGACCTGGGACCGTACATGGTATGTTAGGCTGTGTTTGCGTAACAAGCGAGGTGCATGGTACCGTTCAACCCAATACACATTCAACAAGCATGACAAGTTACTGACGTTGCACATTTGTGGCTTAAACAGTAATCATGTGTAGGTAGGCCTACTGCCGAATTGTACTTCGATTTGTCTGAACCAATAGACCAGGTCTTTTTTCATCCATTTCGAAGGTATGGTCAAATTGATAAAAACAAATTCTGCTTGGTACCCATAGGGAGGCGGGAGGTCCTCTCTGATATACAAACCACATCTGTTCGAATACACCATTAAATTCCCCTCTTTTAGATTTGATAACATGCCAGCATTTTACATTCATGGTGCTCAGATTTCCAAGTCACACGGTAAATGATTTCAACAGTGATTGGGATGTTTGTATTTTTATAACAAACAACAACCCGATTTAGATGGCCTAAGATCCTCGCGGTCCTTAATGACAATGTTCACATTTACCCAGTCATGGTTCATGAGTTTAGGAAAACAGTTGAGGTTTATATGCGTTCTTTGTGTAGGTGACGAACAAGTGTGACACCGATATATATATGTACACTGACCAAAGTCTTCGACGCTCCTAGCCGGTGACAGTTCATTTGATCACCAATGACGCTTGTGAACCCATTTCCTCAGTTACGAAACAGAGTTACACGTGTAGGGTGTATGGATACGGTGAACGAGTCAAGCAGAACAACAAATATGTCCATGTATGACAACACAATTGCTACAATTAATGCTGATGTGCAAAGTTGGGACCCGATAGAGTAACTCCGTGCAAGGACCAAGTTCATTCCATCTCACCTTACAACCCTAAGATCCCCAGAAGTATACCGTGAACGACTTATTACATACATGATCATGCATGCATACACATATATACTCATATGTCTAGCCACTATTGTAAATTGTAATTAAAAGCTTCTGTTCTAGACATGTATTTAAAATGGGAGATACCTTCACGTTTGATCACTGTAATCAGTTTTGTTTTAATCGCCGAGGTTTTGTAGGAAAAGTGTCCAATGATAAACCTTGATACTGAGCAAACAAGTGTCTACGATCCAATCCAACAGGTGGTTGCAAGAGTCACGTGAAAAGTATCTCAAATACAAAATACTTAAACATACGAAGAAAAACAACAACGATGTGATGTGTCTTTTCGTATTTGTTTGCAATTTCTTGTATTTAACTTTCGGATGCATTTGTTGATTTCGAAGTCAGTAGGCTTCATAATTCCCGCCAGTTCTGCTTTTGATTCATTTCAACCAATAAGGTGACCAACGCGTGAATGTAAATCAGAATTGTTTTAAACAGTTGTCACTGCATATCATTAAATGTGGAACACTCTATTGTCGTGACACACACTAGTTTACGAATGGTTTGTCAACCATCTTCCCTGACAACGCCCTCCTCGGTCACGTGACATCTACCTGACGCGTTTAAAAGTAGCGGGCGATTCAAAATTGTGTCAAATGTCTTGTAGTGTCGGAGTAGAGTACACGTAAAGGAATGACTACACCTTTAACACTGTACTCAGAGACGACCGTCTAAATATTGTAATTTTATTCAAAGTTCAACAAACATCTTTGCAAGTGAATAATCATGAGGCTGGGAAGTATTTTTCGTCATTATTTTCAAGGTATGTATTATTTCGTTTCATGACGTCAGTTCTCTGATTTTTACTTAGTAGAGTACGCTGAAGGCCAACTTGAATACGGCCAGCATTTACGTTGCATGCTTTAATATAGATACAGTGAGAGGTTGACATAGGCTTGTATAACAGGTCTATGCGACCACTTACCTGGTTCTTTAGCATCGTTATTTTAGGATACCTTCACTATCTCGTGTGTTGAAACGCTATCGCTTCATGTCGAAGCATATTTCCATGCAGTAGAGTCGTTGTTTTGAACACCCGTTTACCGTGTGCTACATTTTTCTTCTTCTAATTTACTTCGCCAGTTGTAGACTCAAAGACTGCAAGCGCAAACTGAAGCGATTACAGACACTACGATGTGGAATTTTGGCGATCTTTGAACTCAGAGGTCCTTACACATTCGATGTTGACATTTACAGCTCAGTATGGAATACGAGATATTGCATGGGGATAGATATATAAAGAAGGGAGATAATCGTTTGGGATAGTCGGCCTCTATTGAGTGTTACTTTATTTACCATCCCATATGAACACCATCACCACCCGTTTTTCACCTAGCAACCACTATATCTTCATTCTTCTCTGTTACAGATTGTCAAATGAAGTGTCAAGCTCGTATGGTTGAAAATCAAGACGCTCACACTTTTGGTCTGGATGTCCTCTGCTATAATTCTGATAAGAAATTGTCAACAATGGGAAATTATCACCACAGGGTTGGAGGATCAGAAATTGCCAAAACAATCAAACAAGGTAAGAAATCTCGAAGTTATTTAAGATATTATAATTATAATTTTACCCCTTCACATGAAGGACTTCCTTTCAAGAGCTTGGAAAGAAGTTTCTATGTCACGATTAATTCCAGGACTGATTTTTGTATTTCCCGCTCGCAATTTCCGTGCGCTGTTGTAATTGTAATGTGCTTATTTTTCTCTTTACTTTCGTCCACCAGGTGACATAGCAGTGAGACTAGTTTCAGAATGTTTTGAGGCAGACACCAATGCAGGGGAAGATCCGTCCTTAGAACAGCTGGAGAAAGACTTCAAAGGGTTGGAGTTTGAGAAACAATTTGCCTGTAAATTCAAAAACAGACCTGTAGACAAGGGAGTGTTTGGTAAAGTGTTTGTGGAAAGAATTCTACCTGATGGCCACAGAGAAGACATCTTTAAGTTCAATCTGATCAAGGTGAGACTTGTATGCTAAATATACGAAACTATTGCTTTGGATGCGAATATTCACTGGTAGAATAAATGATTGAAAGATAAAAGATTCAAGAAATGTACATTGACGGCGATGACATAACTCTCAAATTTAGTTAAAACAGATATCTGATAACTGACTTGTGATCATCATTAGGTATTCTCTACACGACAGTTTGTTGACCAGATATATTTCTTTTTCTCCAGATTGGAAATGAAAATACAATTCAAATCAATCCTTGGACGATACAAGCCTTCAGAGAAATTGCAGGTAAGAGACATTTATATTCCGCCATTTATTCAACTTGCTCCGTACAAATTTTCAGCTGCTTTATTCAACTTTTCAATTTTTGTTTCACCCTTAAACTGAGTCACGTGTCTTCTCTGTTGTCTGTTTCAAATTTTGAAAATCTCATCATATTGGACGAATATTGTGGTGTATCTCCAAATGCAGGACATACTAACCTTGCTAGAAAACTTAGAGATCGTTGCATCTTTTGTGATTTATTTATTAATAAGATATCGTTCTCTTTCATCAGGTATAAACAATCTTACCAGTGGTGAAAATTTGGGAATCTTTGCCAGAAAACTTGGATTTACTCGACATGAGATTGACCAGACACTTAACAACAACGTGGATCCATTCTGTCAAATATTGTCGCTCTTCATGCAACGTGGAGGAACACAGGGTGAAATTCTACAAGCAATGCGTGATGTGAAGACCAAAACAACACCAATTGAATGCACCCCAACCAGGGAACCAGAGCAAGGGAAATCAAGATGGCGATCTCTATTTAGCTTTGGAAGGTCCTCAACGAATTTGTCTACAGTAAATAAAGGTATGTACATTTTTATTTAGACTCTGCTTAGAATACAAGTAAAGAAGCAAATATTTAGTCCAGCAATGTAAGTAATAAGGGCGTGTATTGTAAAGTTTTGTCTCTAAAGTAACAGTTGTGATACAAGTCCATGAATGCATAATGGACGATGTAATGATTAAATTCGTTTCTTTAAAAACAATATTGCAAGGAGTCAAATACTTGGATATCATTGAAGGAGTGGAATGTCGTGTTTTATCGTACTATTATAGTTACTAAATCGTTAATTTTGTTTCACTTACAGGTGATATCAGTCCTCTAAAACAAAGTTGCAAGAAGAGAACACTTTCATTATCATGTGAAAATGAAAGCCCCAACAAGAGACAATGTCGCAGTCCTCTTCGTGATGTTACCAACGACAATACACCACAAACAAGGAATATCTCACTACAAACCAGAGAAACCAAGTTTGAACAACGAATATATGCTCCCGAGAGGACACCCGAATGTTCCGGAACAGTTCAATTCTTTGGTGAGAATGGTCCATACAAAGTTTTGCACCAACAGTCAACACCTTCCCCTCCACGGCGACCATCAAAACCTTCAATCTGTACTGGTAATAGTCCAATTCCTCTGTCAATGACATCTTTTCAGGAGTCACCGGCACAAATTTCTGTTTCATTTTCTCCATCCCCTCTTAGTCGTAACAAGGCACGTAGAGATCTAGTACTATCAGACGACAATAGGGAACTGGGTGAAAAGAATTTGTTTGACATTGCAGGACTTCTAATGCACAATTGGAGAACTCTTGGCCATGCATTGTCCGTAGAGGAAACTGACTTGTGCTCAATTGAACATTCTCATCGTGGTAATGTCCGTGAACAGGCATTTCAGATGTTACATATGTGGAAAGTTCAAAGTCCTGAAGAGTGTACCAAAGGTAGACTGTATAGATCACTGTGTGAAGTGGGACTAAATCACATTGCTTTTAAATTCAGTGGAGCAAAGCGACATCCATTAGCTGACGTATTCAGTTTTATTAATTAAAAGTGAGATGGCGATGCCATTCGTTTAGAGCAATTTAATATGTCGGATTGTCAACCCATTATCTATAATGATACAATTGAAATTACTATGGTTTTATATTTATATCTTATTTATTTATTTATTTATTTATTTATTTACAAAATTTATATTACTTTTTAAATTTATTCCAGAGATTTATTTTGTGTCGAGTGAAATGTAAACATGAAGTTTCTTTCTGAACTAAAGCATGGCTGTCAGTTTGATGATACTTAAAGTATCATTTCTGGGTTTCATAGTGCTGTAAAATTGTAAATCAAGACTTTATTTTCTAATATATTCAGCATTTATATTTATTACCTATATATAATGTATATACAATATACGCCTGTCTTACTTTATTACTGATGCGATGTATATATAATTTTATAGACTTTATGTATATGTTATATTTTTAGATACATTTTATGTGAATTATATTTATTTGGAATGATTATACTAAAAGAACTATACGTAACTGCATGTAGCCCCGTTGTTGGGTTTATTTGTTCTTTTCGTGTTTAACGAGTTTAATGGGTGTACTACGTTTAACGTTTACACACGAATACTGTGTGATCTCAACAAAGAAGATCTCTTCGGTAGATATATTTGACTGAGATCGTGCTCATAAGTGAAGATATTACATGTAACGGACGTATGTTATTGTTATACTTGAAGTAAAGGGAAAGGATCGATAACTTGTCACAAATATATTTAATAAAACGTGTTAAACTACATGAAATTATGCGTTGGTTTCGTTCACTTATGTGCATCATTCCGAACACTTTGGTAAACGTGATGTATGGGCCTAGTCTATAAGATATCCGCGATTACGAGAGAGAGAGAGAGAGAGAGAGAGAGAGAGAGAGAGAGAGAGAGAGAGAGAGAGAGAGAGAGAGAGAGAGAGAGAGAGAGAGAGAGAGAGAGAGAGTTAGACGGGGAGAGGGGTTGGGGGTTGGACCAGTATTACTTGAAAACTTACATGTGTTGTCGATTGTTTCTTCTATAACTTGGCTGTCTGTCCTTTGATTTCTCGTTCCAATGCAAGATAACGTTCTAGCTCTGGACATATAGTTATGGTATCGACGAAGCTTCGATGGATACCATAGCACTATCAATACATACAGGGCTATTACTACATCACAATGCACTGCACTAGTATAACGAATTGAAAATGCAACGCATGATAGGAATTTGGCAGTCTCGTTATAAAATGATCAATATGAGAATTGATATACCACATAGGATGTCGTTTAACCACAAACAAGCGTAGAGGTATAACCAGGAGCATGTCATGCTTGTATCATCGATGGACCTAGTTTTGTCTTTGTTTTTGAGCTTTTCATGTTCCAGAGTCAACGTTTTCAGTTTGAACCCCGGAACAAAAAAGCTGATAAACAGAAGAAGAAAACAACAAATCAAAATCAAAACTAACGCTGCTACGATTGCGATGGACCTGTTGTTTATTATTGTTGGCTATTAATATTGCTAGCTAGGCAAGGCGCGCGCGACCGCTTGTGACCTCCTGTGACCTCCATGTCAATGTGCGCATGCGTATGTTAGCAGACGAGTACAATTTGACGAGTATTTGACGACAAATTCGACAACTGCAGTCCAGAATGGATTCATGAGTAATATCAAAGAAACTTTGCGCCATAATATATTCTAAGTAGGTTAGTAGCATGAATGTTATTGAAACTGTGCATCAATATACATGTAAAAGGGTTTGATATACCGTATGAGTACAACAACATATTGCGGCGTACACTGGCTTACAAATGACTGAGAGAATTCTAGAAGCAGCAGACGACACTCACTCCTGCACAACAGATGACTTGGAACTTGAAGGTAATATTCTGTAGTGTGGTGAGTATCCCATGTTAGTGTAGTATAAGGGAACAAGACAATACGACGGGGGCTCAGCAGAAAATATTTTTAAAATAATTTTAACCTAAAAAACTACATGTACTCTCAAAAAAATTCTAGGCCACACTGAGTGAGATATGTAATTTTCGTAGCCTTTCTATACCACTGCCCCCCCCCCCCCCCCCATACAAACACATAATTTCGCACTTTCTCCTTTCACCGTGAATGACCCCCACCTTCAAGGTCAAATGGTCAAACTTGCCCTGTGCACTGCCACTGCCAATGCCATATCATATGTTTGACTCTATATCATGTATATGAGCCAATTTCAATGGGGTGGGGACAGTTAACAGTTGCACATCACTCTGTTTCACGACGTCCTCAAAAAACATATGAACAACAACAGTACTTGTAATAAACATAAATTCGTATATTGTCTCATAATTCTTGGTTTATTAAATACGACTTAATTAACATGTTAGCACCAATCAAAGTTGAGCATCCATCATATAACTTGACCTTTGACCTTGAAGATATTAAGATAGACCATTAATGGCAGGCACATTGTCTATAATTTGAACGAAATATACAGTCTTCAAACATAGTTACCAATGTCTGGATTCACATATCTTTCAGTCATGTTTAAATCTAAATTAAAATTAATTTGAAAACAAAACCATCTAAAGTATAGAATATATCATTGCTAGTAATATTTAGTAACTGACCCGTTTCTCTTATGCACACATCAAGTTTACTGAAACAAATCACTCTTTGATTCTTGAACTTATTTATTATTTGCATAAAATGATCCTTCTGCTGGTACAGAAAATTGTTTCTTTTTCTTAATTTATCTTTATATCAGCATATCTAATAGAAATATCATGGTCTGTATATTCTCCTTTTCAAAAAGGCAATGCCTTTCCATCTAGGGAGGTGGATACTGATTGTAGATTTTGAAGTGACTTTATTGGTCTCCTTAAAAGTTATCACTCCCGATTTTATAGCATGGTTCTGATCTATTTAGTGTTTTCTATATGGTAAAGTAAATGGTTCTTGTTGTATATCTCCACTTTAAAATGCCTCTATGATTTTACCAACATTCACAATACAGTCAACTATAAACACTAATGTTCTGTAAAAGACAGTAAGACAGTTTGACGGTCACTTGATTATTTGTTGAAACAACCTGTTGGAATTTTGTAAAGTAACTCGTAAATTTTCTGATGATTTCAATTATATTGTTGCAAACTCTTTTATTCAAATAGGTAAGAGACTTGTGTGCAAGGTTTATTTCTCTTTGAGTCTCACAGCAGCAGGTCCAATAGGAAAAGGGTGCCAATGTCTTTCCCAGTAGTCATTCACTAAGTTTGAAAACTTGTAGATATTATCTTGAGATGGTGTTTTAATTGCTACCTGGGACTGTACCTTTTAATAGTTTCTATTCTAATCTTTTCACAAAAGGTGCTTGCTTCAAATGACCCAGCAATTAGAGACAATGATAAGTTAATGGGACCAATCACCAGTTTCTCACTTTTAAGAATTGACTCCCGGATGAAACTAAAGTTTTGGCGACATTGAATTCTTTCTAAAAATTTAAACTCTGTACAGAACCAGTGAATGTTTCCTTGCATCATACCAATACTTCTCCTCAGTTTTAAAATAAGAGATTTCTGTTGAAGGAGCTAAAACAATAAACAAAACAAAAGGTGATACACTTCAGTGTCATCAGTTCATTGTTTCAACTTTCTGAAAAGTGTTCTAAGTCAAGTTACTAAGTGGCTCTAAAGTGAACAGTTTATCCACAGATTTTCAGAAATAACAAAATTGATATAGGCAATAGAAATTATTAGTAGAGCAATCAAGCCTTCCTTTCATAGTTTTGGTTTATACGTGTACCTGGTTTAATATTTCTAATCATGGAGTTCATTCTATTGGTCTGGAGTATTTTCAGTTATGCACCTTGGTTTACATTTGTTTACATTCCCCAGATTCGTTTTAACCTACCGTGTACTGGTACTATCTTTCTATATAATCTTTACATTATAGCATTATTTATTTTCCAATAGACAACATTTCATTGTTGTGGTCCAATGTTCAAAAGCCTCCTCCCATACCAATTACACTGTTGAATTTATTTGTCTTTACTCATTACCTGAAAAGTAAACAGATTTTGTGTGCAATGATTAAATGTAAATAAAGTATTTTAGTTCTTCAGAATGTGAGATTGAACTTGATTGATTGGGATGGGTCAAGTCTATGTGTGGACAATAAACTAGTTTAGTGGAGGTCTGCCAAATCAATTAGAGGTTGTTATGTCACACATTAACATGGCCATATGTATAAGGAATGGGTATCTGTTTTTGGAGTTTTAATTTATAAAACAATGTTAACATGGCTTCCTACTTGAAAAATCAATGTTAACAACAAATGCCAAGTCCTTGTTTTTAACTCAATAAATGGCAAAAGATTAATAAGTGTGTAAAATGTTTGTTATTGTACATACAATAACAAACTTTTTACACATATTTTTAGCTTTTTGCAAGGTATTGAGTTACAAACACAGACTTGGCATATGTTGTTTCACATTGATTTCAGACAAGTAGGAAGTCATGTAAATGTACTTTAACATTGTGGTAGAATATTTCAAATAGGGTTACTTGCTTCTTTGTTTGTTTAGTTCGGCTCCGAGATACTTTTTTATTTTTCTTTCCTGAAAGAAGGTGTGAGACTGAGTAGGACAACTATCAAAACTTAAAATAACAGTTACTTCATAGAAATGGCCTGATATATTCCAATACTGTGCTACTGTGAAACAATAAACACACTCCAAATTCACTGCATAAAACATGAGCCTGCTCCAGGACTTCAGTGGGAGGAGACTTCTTATAGAATTCAGTTTGAAGTGAACTAATTACAGTAATAAAGTATGGAAATCATACTGTCTGTAAACTATTCCATTCTCACTCACTTTGTCTTCAATATGAACTTTATGTACATGTATACATTAGCAGATCATACAAACTAACAAACTGCTTGGTCAGTGATGGCAGTGAGTGAAGAAGTATGAATTTTTAGAAAAACATTCTAATCCTCATACAACTGCTGACATGAGACCTTGGACAAACAGAACATGTTACAAACATGGAAACTAAACACCTGAATATGATAAATAACACTTGGCTCAGCATGTTGGAAGTACAGAGACTTGTATTAGTACATACCATGTGGTTTGAAGTTTTATGGCCTCTTTATGTGTACATGACATACAACCTTGGGAACTGGGAATATGAACTACTATGTAAAGTGGCCGTAAATCTGTTCTTATCAAATGATGGAATGTAATTCAAGTCTCTATACTTACAACATGTTGTGACAAGTATTAATCCAATTGAGTTGTTTCCTTTCCCTGTGTTGGTAACAGGTTCTGTTTGCCCACAGTCTGATGTCTGAAGTTGTAAGTTGATTGTTAAAGTATCCAAACATATTGAATTTGAGTACTGTAAACTAAATTTCACTTTCACTTTTCAAAAAAAAAATCATCAAATGTGTTTGTTAAACCACCTATTGGATGTTTATAAAGTAACTGATAAGTTATCTGATGATTTCAATTACATTTTTGGAAACTCTTTTATTCAAATAGCCAAGAGACTTTTGTGCAATTATTTCTCTTTGAGTTTCACAGCAGCAGGTCCAATAGAAAAAGGGTGCCAATGTCTTTCCCAGTAGTCATTCATTAAGTTTGAAAACTTGTAGATATTATCTTGAAATGGTGTTTTAATTGCTACCTTGGACTGTGCCTTTTAACAGTTTCTATTCAAATCTTTTCACAAAAGGTGCTTGCTTCAAATGACCCAGCAATTAGAGAGAATCATTAGTTAATGGGGTCTAATCACCAGTTTCTCACTACTGCATGACTTTAAGATGAAGCCTACATAAAAAATATTAATTTAGTGATGTTGAATCTTTCCTTACCATTTGAAGTACCAGTGAATGTTTCCTTACATCATTATCATGCTTTTCCTCAGTAAACAAGTGTTTTCTGTTGAAGGAGCTAAAACAATAGATTTAGTGATAAACAAAACAAAGTGTGACACACTTCAGTCTGATTTCGTCATTGTTTCAACTTCTCCTGAAAAGTGTTCTAAGTGGCTCTAAAGTGAGTAGTTTGTTCACAGATTTTCAGAAATAAAGAAATTAATGACGTCAATTACTGCTATATCAATCAAATCTGTGTACCTGGTTTAACATTTCTAGTCTATGGAGTTACAGTAATTCTGTTGGTTTACATTTATTTCCTTTTTCAAAGATTCTTTTTACCCTTTTCCATAGAGACCATCTTACTGGTACCATCTGTCTATATTTACTTACATATTAGAAAGGCACTATTTATGCTGGAGTTTAAAATTAAAATAAAATTCTTTAAAAATTGGGAATGTTAGAAAGTAATTTCATATCTAAACAAAATTGAAAATGTTTTCTTTGGTAGTCATAGTGAGCTACCAATTTCAGAATGTGGTAGCCCAAGGATGGTGATCCATAGTCCTATATTCCTGAACTGAAAACAGAGATCCTCTATTGGAAATATATGTGTTCTCAAAGTACTTTCATGTCCATAAATTTTCCATCATATAAATCACTGCATACCAGTAATCAGTGGTAGTCTGAGTGGGCTACCAGCTGCATATTATGGTAGCCCAATGACAAGAATTAGTAGTCTGTGGACACGAGACTACTGTTAATTTATAGCCTGGGTCATAATAAAGAAGCATGACATAGGTATGAATTAATATATAGTTATTTTCATTTTCAAAATAAATGTCCTTACTGTGGTAGAAAGTTTGAAATTAGGGTTGTTCACATGTTTGTTTAGTTCGGCTCCAAGATACTTTTTTATTTTTCTTTCCTGAAAGAAGGTGTCAGCCAGAGTAGGAAAACTGTCAAAAGTTAAAACAACATCTACTTCATAGAAATGGCCTAGTTTATACCAACACTGTGATAAAATAACCACACTCCAAGTTCACTGCATAAAACATGAGCCTGCCCCAGGACTTCAGTGGGAGGAAACTTCTTGTAGAATTCAAATTGAAGTGAACTAATTACGGCAAATGGGAGTGGCTATCATACTGTCTGTAAACTATGATTCCATACCCACTTTGTCTTCAGTATAAACTTTACGTAGTATCGCTGCGGGTGATCAAACTTCCTGGTCAGTGATCACAATGAGAAAAGAAGTAGTATTTTTTACAAACACATATTCTAATCTTCAGATATTGATCAATAGACTCAAACACACTATCCAAACATTTTCAACTTAAAATACTGTAAATTAAATGTTTCACTTTCAGTTTAACTAATAAACAAAGTTCCTTAAATGTAGTAAATCATTTTCTATTATAACCACTGTATCACAGGATTTTTGTAAAGTAACCTGTAAATTATCTGATGATTTCAATTACATTGTTGGAAACTCTTTTATTCAAAGAGGCAAGAGACTTTTGTGCATTTATTTCTCTTTGAATCTCACAGCAGCAGGTCCAATAGAAAAAGGGTGCCAATGTCTTTCCCAGTAGTCATTCATTAAGTTTGAAAACTTGTAGATATTATCTTGAGATGGTGTTTTAATTGCTACCTGGGACTGTACCTTTTAACAGTTTCTATTCAAATCTTTTCACCAAAGGTGCTTGCTTCAAATGACCCAGCAATTAGAGACAATCATTAGCTAATGTAGACTAATCACCAGTTTCTCACTTTTAAGGAATGAATTCAAGATGAAACTAAAGTTTTGGTGACATTAAAATTTTTCTGACTCTTTAAACTTTGTACAGCACCAGTGAATATTTCCTTGCATCATACCCATACTTTTCCTCAATAAATAAGGGTTTTCTACTGAAGGAGCTAGAACAATAGAATTTAGTGATAAACAAAATAAAGTGTGACACACTTCAGTCTAATTAAGTCATTGTTTCACCTCTTGTAGAAAACTGTTTCAAGTAAGTTCAAGTAGCTCTAAAGTGAACAGTTTATGTACAGATTTCCAGAAATAAATTCATAAATTCAATAGAAATTACTGCTATATCAATCAAGACTTCGTTTCATAGTTTTGGCAATTATGTACCTAATTTAATATTTCTAATCTATTGAGTTCATTCTGTTGGTCTGGAGTATTTCCAGCTAGGCACCTTGGTTTACATTTATTTACATTCCCCAGATTCTTTTTAACCTACTGTGTACTGGTACTATAGATTCTTTCTATATAATCTTTACATTATAGCATTATTTATTTTCCAATAGACAACATTTCATTGTTGTGGTCCAATGTTCAAAAGCCTCCTCCCATACCAATTACACTGTTGAATTTATTTGTCTTTACTCATTACCTGAAAAGTAAACAGATTTTGTGTACAGTGATTAAATGTAAATAAAGTATTTTAGTTCTTCAGAATGTGAGATTGAACTTGAATGATTGGGATGGGTCAAGTCTATGTGTGGACAATAAACCAGTTTAGTGGAGGTCTACCAAATCAATTATAGACTTAAATTACAAGCTATTGTGTCACACATTAAAACATCTGATGTCTGACCATTTTCTTCTGTCATTATGATGACTTATAATCTCGCTGCCAGACTCATGACAATCATCCCTAAGCTTTGTATATTGAGCGGTGCAGCCGCGAGAAGAGAGGGACTTCAGTCCCTCTCTTCTCGCGGCTAAGCTGCTCGGCATTTAAAAAGATTAGGGATGTTAGTCACAAGTCTGGCAGCGAAACTAGATGACTTACTACAATCACACTGATCACTCTGTTATTCAAGATTAAAATGGTTTACAGGAGAGTGGGAAACTGATGATTGAAAAGCTATGTATATCTAACTTCACATATAAAAAGTTAACTACAGAAAACACACCAGTTTACTTTTTCTTAACAGTTTTAGTCTTCCAAAGTATTGTTCTGTCTTAGAGAGTTCCAACCCCTATATATTCAATAGGAAGGCACTATTTAGGCCAAAAAAAACCCCAATTATTTCTGGTCAGCACGTTCATCACTTGAATACCCCCTCGCGTTGGTTTTTTTTTTTTTTTCGTTTGTCCTGCCGATGCTAGTCTGCAGATCTGGGGAGGAACACAAAAATAACCCTCCCTACATAGTACTTCAGTGAAGACAACTGCAAAGCCAATCATGAACAAGCAAATGACATCTGCCCCACATACACACTCTCTCTAAAGTACTAAATAAGAAGAACGGTAACTGCCATAAATAGTAGACTGAGTGACAGGTTTGTTGAGAATAAAAAAAGATAAACATTAAAAAAATTGTGTTGTCGCACCACTTTAATAGACAAACTGTCCTGACTAGAATCAATTCTTTTTTTAAGCTTGATATTAACTTATGTCTAAGAGTTTACAATTGAAATATGTCGAAGTTAGTAAAAGTTAGATATTTGCAGTTGGACCTCTTTCATGTGTAGCATAATTTATGTATGAAATAATTTGTTGTCAAAAAATGCTTCTTCAGGACAAATGTACTTTCAGTGGTCGAATATTTGGGTTGCTCACATGTTTGTTTAGTTCGGCTCCAAGATACTTTTTTATTTTTCTTTCCTGAAAGAAGGTGTCAGTCTGAGAAGGACAGCTGACAAAAGTTAAAATAACATGTACTTCATAGAAATTGCCTAGTTTGTACCAATACTGTGATAAAATAATACACACTCCACTCCAAGTTCACTGCATAAAACATGAGCCTGCTCCAGGACTTCAGTGGGAGGAGACTTCTTGTAGAATTCAGTTTGAAGTGAACTAATTACAGTAAAGTATTTATATGATACTGTCTGTGAACCATTACATTCTCACTCACTCAATTTGTCTTCAACATGAACATTAGCTTGTCATTTCACATACCGGGTAAAGAGCTGCTTCGTCAGTGATCACAATGAATAAGAAGTATGATTCCTTAGAACATATTGTAATCTTTACGACACATGTTGCTTGATCAGGTAGACCTAAGCTCACTATCCAAACAGTTCTAACTTAAACATTATAAAATAAATTTGACAGTTGCACTTTCACAAATGGAAAAAGAAATCTTCATATCATTATTTGGTGAAACCACCTATTGGATTTGTGTAAAATAAATGGTAGATTTTCTGATGAGTTCAATTATATTGTTGCAAACTCTTTTATTCAAAGAGGTAAGAGACTTGTGTGCAAGGTTTATTTCTCTTTGAATCTCACAACAGCAGGTCCAATAGAAAAAGGGTGCCAATGTCTTTCCCAGTAGTCATTCATTAAGTTTGAAAACTTGTAGATATTATCTTGAGATGGTGTTTTAATTGCTACCCTGGGACTGTACCTTTTAACAGTTTCTATTCAAATCTTTTCACCAAAGGTGCTTGCTTCAAATGACCCAGCAATTAGAGACAATCATTAGCTAATGTGGACTAATCACCAGTTTCTCACATTTTAGGAATGAATTCAAGATGAAACTAAAGTTTTGGTGACATTAAAATTTTTCTGACTCTTTAAACTTTGTACAGCACCAGTGAATATTTCCTTGCATCATACCCATACTTTTCCTCAGTAAATAAGGGTTTTCTACTGAAGGAGCTAGAACAATAGAATTTAGTGATAAACAAAACAAAGTGTGACACACTTCATTCTAATTAAGTCATTATTTCACCTCTTGTAGAAAACTGTTTCAAGTAAGTTCAAGTAGCTCTAAAGTGAACAGTTTATGTACAGATTTTCAGAAATAAAGAAATTCATAAATTCAATAGAAATTACTGCTATATCAATCAAGACTTCTTTTCATAGTTTTGGCAATTATGTACCTGTTTTAATATTTCTAATCTATTGAGTTCATTCTGTTGGTCTGGAGTATTTCCAGCTATGCACCTTGGTTTACATTTATTTACATTCCCCAGATTTGTTTAAACCTACCATATACTGGTACTATCTTTCTATATAATCTTTACATTATAGCATTATTTATTTTCCAATAGACAACATTTCATTGTTGTGGTCCAATGTTCAAAAGCCTCCTCCCATACCAATTACACTGTTGAATTTATTTGTCTTTACTCATTACCTGAAAGTAAACAGATTTTGTGTACAGTGATTAAATGTAAATAAAGTATTTTAGGTCTTCAGAATGTGAGATTGAACTTGAATGATTGGGATGGGTCAAGTCTATGTGTGGACAATAAACTAGTTTAGTGGAGGTCTACCAAATCAATTATAGACTTAAATTACAAGCTATTGTGTCACACATTAAAACGTCTTATGTCTGACCATTTCCTTCTATCGTTATGATGACATAATCTCTGCCAGACTCGTGACAATTGTCCCTAAGCTTTGTATGTTGAGCGGCACAGCCACGAGAAGAGAGGGACTTGAGTCCCTCTCTTCCTGTGGCTAAGCTACTCGGCATATAAAAAGATTAGGAAGTTAGTCACAAGTCTGGCAGCAAAACTAGATGACATACTACAATCACACTGTTCACTCTGTTATTCTAGATTAAAATGTTTTACAGGAGAAGTGAGAAACTGCTGATTGAAAAGCTATGTATATCTAACTTTACATGTAAAAAGTTAACTACAGAAAACACACCAGTTTACTTTTTCTTAACAGTTTTAATCTTACAAAGTATTGTTCTGTCTTAGAGAGTTCCAAATCATGTATATTCTTTGATTTAGGAAAACACTATTTAGGCAAAAAAAAAAATTATTTCTGGTAAGCATGTGCATCACTTGAATACCCTTGCATTGTTTTTTTTTTCTCTTGTTTGTCCTGCCGATGCAGTCTGCAGATCTGGGGAGGAACACAAAAATAACCCTCCCTACACAGTACTTCAGTGAAGACAACTGCAGAGCCAATCATGAACAAGCAAATGACATCTGCCCCACATATACTATTCTTTTAAATTACTAATTCAAAAGAACAGTAACTACCATAAATAGTAGACTGAGTGACAGGTTTGTTGAGAATAAAAAAAAAAAAACTGTGTTATCGCACCACTTTAATAGACAAACTGTCCTGACCAGAATCAATTCCTTAGTGTGATATGAACTTATGTCTAAGAGTTTACAATTGAAATATGTCAAAATTAGTAAAGGTTAGATATTTACAGTTGGACCTCTTTCATGTGTAAACAGCTAAGATGTTTAGAGGACCATATTATGAATCATATCCTCAAAAAAAGAAGCATAATTTATGTATGAAATAATTTGTTGACAAAAAAATTCTTCTTCAGGACAAATGTAATTTCAGTGGTCGAATATTTGAAATTTGGGTTGCTCACATGTTTGTTTAGTTCGGCTCCAAGATACTTTTTTATTTTTCTTTCCTGAAAGAAGGTGTCAGTCTGAGAAGGACAGCTGACAAAAGTTAAAATAACATCTACTTCATAGAAATTGCCTAGTTTGTACCAATACTGTGATAAAATAATACACACTCCACTCCAAGTTCACTGCATAAAACATGAGCCTGCTCCAGGACTTCAGTGGGAGGAGACTTCTTGTAGAATTCAGTTTGAAGTGAACTAATTACAGTAAAGTATTTATATGATACTGTCTGTGAACCATTACATTCTCACTCACTCAATTTGTCTTCAACATGAACATTAGCTTGTCATTTCACATACCGGGTAAAGAGCTGCTTCGTCAGTGATCACAATGAATAAGAAGTATGATTCCTTAGAACATATTGTAATCTTTACGACACATGTTGCTTGATCAGGTAGACCTAAGCTCACTATCCAAACAGTTCTAACTTAAACATTATAAAATAAATTTGACAGTTGCACTTTCACAAATGGAAAAAGAAATCTTCATATCATTATTTGGTGAAACCACCTATTGGATTTGTGTAAAATAAATGGTAGATTTTCTGATGAGTTCAATTATATTGTTGCAAACTCTTTTATTCAAAGAGGTAAGAGACTTGTGTGCAAGGTTTATTTCTCTTTGAATCTCACAACAGCAGGTCCAATAGAAAAAGGGTGCCAATGTCTTTCCCAGTAGTCATTCATTAAGTTTTAAAACTTGTAGATATTATCTTGAGATGGTGTTTTAATTGCTACCTGGGACTGTACCTTTTAACAGTTTCTATTCAAATCTTTTCACCAAAGGTGCTTGCTTCAAATGACCCAGCAATTAGAGACAATCATTAGCTAATGTGGACTAATCACCAGTTTCTCACATTTTAGGAATGAATTCAAGATGAAACTAAAGTTTTGGTGACATTAAAATTTTTCTGACTCTTTAAACTTTGTACAGCACCAGTGAATATTTCCTTGCATCATACCCATACTTTTCCTCAGTAAATAAGGGTTTTCTACTGAAGGAGCTAGAACAATAGAATTTAGTGATAAACAAAACAAAGTGTGACACACTTCATTCTAATTAAGTCATTATTTCACCTCTTGTAGAAAACTGTTTCAAGTAAGTTCAAGTAGCTCTAAAGTGAACAGTTTATGTACAGATTTTCAGAAATAAAGAAATTCATAAATTCAATAGAAATTACTGCTATATCAATCAAGACTTCTTTTCATAGTTTTGGCAATTATGTACCTGTTTTAATATTTCTAATCTATTGAGTTCATTCTGTTGGTCTGGAGTATTTCCAGCTATGCACCTTGGTTTACATTTATTTACATTCCCCAGATTTGTTTAAACCTACCATATACTGGTACTATCTTTCTATATAATCTTTACATTATAGCATTATTTATTTTCCAATAGACAACATTTCATTGTTGTGGTCCAATGTTCAAAAGCCTCCTCCCATACCAATTACACTGTTGAATTTATTTGTCTTTACTCATTACCTGAAAGTAAACAGATTTTGTGTACAGTGATTAAATGTAAATAAAGTATTTTAGGTCTTCAGAATGTGAGATTGAACTTGAATGATTGGGATGGGTCAAGTCTATGTGTGGACAATAAACTAGTTTAGTGGAGGTCTACCAAATCAATTATAGACTTAAATTACAAGCTATTGTGTCACACATTAAAACGTCTTATGTCTGACCATTTCCTTCTATCGTTATGATGACATAATCTCTGCCAGACTCGTGACAATTGTCCCTAAGCTTTGTATGTTGAGCGGCACAGCCACGAGAAGAGAGGGACTTGAGTCCCTCTCTTCCCGTGGCTAAGCTACTCGGCATATAAAAAGATTAGGAAGTTAGTCACAAGTCTGGCAGCAAAACTAGATGACATACTACAATCACACTGTTCACTCTGTTATTCTAGATTAAAATGTTTTACAGGAGAAGTGAGAAACTGCTGATTGAAAAGCTATGTATATCTAACTTTACATGTAAAAAGTTAACTACAGAAAACACACCAGTTTACTTTTTCTTAACAGTTTTAATCTTACAAAGTATTGTTCTGTCTTAGAGAGTTCCAAATCATGTATATTCTTTGATTTAGGAAAACACTATTTAGGCAAAAAAAAAAATTATTTCTGGTAAGCATGTGCATCACTTGAATACCCTTGCATTGTTTTTTTTTTCTCTTGTTTGTCCTGCCGATGCAGTCTGCAGATCTGGGGAGGAACACAAAAATAACCCTCCCTACACAGTACTTCAGTGAAGACAACTGCAGAGCCAATCATGAACAAGCAAATGACATCTGCCCCACATATACTATTCTTTTAAATTACTAATTCAAAAGAACAGTAACTACCATAAATAGTAGACTGAGTGACAGGTTTGTTGAGAATAAAAAAAAAAAAACTGTGTTATCGCACCACTTTAATAGACAAACTGTCCTGACCAGAATCAATTCCTTAGTGTGATATGAACTTATGTCTAAGAGTTTACAATTGAAATATGTCAAAATTAGTAAAGGTTAGATATTTACAGTTGGACCTCTTTCATGTGTAAACAGCTAAGATGTTTAGAGGACCATATTATGAATCATATCCTCAAAAAAAGAAGCATAATTTATGTATGAAATAATTTGTTGACAAAAAAATTCTTCTTCAGGACAAATGTAATTTCAGTGGTCGAATATTTGAAATTTGGGTTGCTCACATGTTTGTTTAGTTCGGCTCCAAGATACTTTTTTATTTTTCTTTCCTGAAAGAAGGTGTCAGTCTGAGAAGGACAGCTGACAAAAGTTAAAATAACATCTACTTCATAGAAATTGCCTAGTTTGTACCAATACTGTGATAAAATAATACACACTCCACTCCAAGTTCACTGCATAAAACATGAGCCTGCTCCAGGACTTCAGTGGGAGGAGACTTCTTGTAGAATTCAGTTTGAAGTGAACTAATTACAACAAAGTATTTATATGATACTATCTGTGAACCATTACATTCTCACTCACTCAATTTGTCTTCAACATGAACATTAGCTTGTCATTTCACATACAGGGTAAAGAACTGCTTCGTCAGTGATCACAATGAATAAGAAGTATGATTCCTTAGAACATATTGTAATCTTTACGACACATGTTGCTTGATCAGGTAGACCTAAGCTCACTATCCAAACAGTTCTAACTTAAACATTATAAAATAAATTTGACAGTTGCACTTTCACAAATGGAAAAAAAATCTTCATATTATTTAGTATAACCACCTATTGGATTTGTGTAAAATAAATGGTAAATTTTCTGATGAGTTCAATTATATTGTTGCAAACACTTTTATTCAAAGAGGTAAGAGACTTGTATGCAAGGTTTTATTTCTCTTTGAGTCTCACAGCAGCAGGTCCAATAGAAAAAGGGTGCCAATGTCTTTCCCAGTAGTCATTCATTAAGTTTGAAAACTTGTAGATATTATCTTGAGATGGTGTTTTAATTGCTACCTGGGACTGTACCTTTTAACAGTTTCTATTCAAATCTTTTCACAAAAGGTGCTTGCTTCAAATGACCCAGCAATTAGAGACAATCATTAGCTAATGTGGACTAATCACCAGTTTCTCACTTTTAAGGAATGAATTCAAGATGAAACTAAAGTTTTGGTGACATTCAAATTTTTCTGACTCTTTAAACTTTGTACAGCACCAGTGAATATTTCCTTGCATCATACCCATACTTTTCCTCATTAAATAAGGGTTTTCTACTGAAGGAGCTAGAACAATAGAATTTAGTGATAAACAAAACAAAGTGTGACACACTTCAGTCTAATTAAGTCATTGTTTCACCTCTTGTAGAAAACTGTTTCAAGTAAGTTCAAGTAGCTCTAAAGTGAACAGTTTACATACAGATTTCCAGAAATAAAGAAATTCATAAATTCAATAGAAATTACTGCTATATCAATCAAGACTTCTTTTCATAGTTTTGGCAATTATGTACCTGTTTTAATATTTCTAATCTATTGAGTTCATTCTGTTGGTCTGGAGTATTTCCAGCTATGCACCTTGGTTTACATTTATTTACTTTCCCCAGATTTGTTTAAACCTACCATGTACTGGTACTATCTTTCTATATAATCTTTACATTATAGCATTATTTATTTTCCAATAGACAACATTTCATTGTTGTGGTCCAATGTTCAAAAGCCTCCTCCCATACCAATTACACTGTTGAATTTATTTGTCTTTACTCATTACCTGAAAAGTAAACAGATTTTGTGTACAGTGATTAAATGTAAATAAAGTATTTTAGTTCTTCAGAATGTGAGATTGAACTTGATTGATTGGGATGGGTCAAGTCAATGTGTGGACAATAAACTAGTTTAGTGGAGGTCTACCAAATCAATTAGAGACTTAAATTACAAGCTATTGTGTCACACATTAAAACGTCTGATGTCTGACCATTTTCTTCTATCATTATGATGACTTATAATCTCGCTGCCAGACTCGTGACAATCGTCCCTAAGCTTTGTACATGTATAATATTAAGCGGTGCAGCCGCAAGAAGAGAGGGACTTGAGTCCCTCTCTTCTCGCAGCTCAGCTGCTTGGCATATAAAAAGATTAGGGATGTTAGTCACAAGTCTGGCAGCGAAACTAGATGACTTACTACAATCACACTGTTCACTCTATTATTCAAGATTAAAATTGTTTACAGGAGAGTGGGAAACTGCTGATTGAAAAGCTATGTATATCTAACTTCACATGTAAAAAGTTAACTACAGAAAACACATCAGTTTACTTGTTCTTAACAGTTTTAATCTTCCAAAATATTGTTCTGTCTTAGAGAGTTCCAACCCCTACATATTCTTTGATTTAGGAAGGCACTATTGAGGCAAAAAAAAATTATTTCTGGTCAGCACGTTCATCACTTGAATACCCCCCTCGCGTTGGTCTTTTTTTTTCTCGTTTGTCCAACCGATGCAGTCTGCAGATCTGGGGAGGAACACAAAAATAACCCTCCCTACTTCAGTGAAGACAACTACAGAGCCAATCATGAAAAAGCAAATAACATCTACCCCACATACACACTCTCTCTAAAGTACTAAATAAGAAGAACGGCAACTGCCATAAATAGTAGACTGAGTGACAGGTTTGTTGAGAATAAAAAAAGATAAACATTAAAAAAATTGTGTTGTCGCACCACTTTAATAGACAAACTGTCCTGACCAGATTCAATTCTTTTTTTTTTAGCCTGATATTAACTTATGTCTAAGAGTTTACAATTGAAATATGTCGAAGTTAGTAAAAGTTAGATATTTGCAGTTGGACCTCTTTCATGTGTAGCATAATTTATGTATGAAATAATTTGTTGTCAAAAAATGCTTCTTCAGGACAAATGTACTTTCAGTGGTTGAATATTTGAAATTTGGGTTGCTCACATGTTTGTTTAGTTCGGCTCCAAGATACTTTTTTTATTTTTCTTTCCTGAAAGAAGGTGTCAGTCTGAGAAGGACAACTGACAAAAGTTAAAATAACATCTACTTCATAGAAATTGCCTAGTTTGTACCAATACTGTGATAAAATAATACACACTCCACTGCAAGTTCACTGCATAAAACATGAGCCTGCTCCAGGACTTCAGTGGGAGGAGACTTCTTGTAGAATTCAGTTTGAAGTGAACTAATTACAGTAAAGTATTTATATGATACTGTCTGTGAACCATTACATTCTCACTCACTCAATTTGTCTTCAACATGAACTTTAGCTTGTCATTTCACATGCCGGGTAAAGAGCTGCTTCGTCAGTGATCACAATGAATAAAAAGTGTGATTTCTTAGAACATATTGTAATCTTCACGACACATGTTGATTGATCAGGTAAACCTAAGCTCACTATCCAAACAGTTTCAACTTAAACATTATAAAATAAATTTGACAGTTGCACTTTCACAAATGGAAAAAAAAAAATCTTCATATCATTATTTGGTGAAACCACCTATTGGATTTGTGTAAAATAAATGGTAAATTTTCTGATGAGTTCAATTATATTGTTGCAAACTCTTTTATTCAAAGAGGTAAGAGAATTGTATGCAAGGTTTTATTTCTCTTTGAGTCTCACAGCAGCAGGTCCAATAGAAAAAGGGTGCCAATGTCTTTCCCAGTAGTCATTCATTAAGTTTGAAAACTTGTAGATATTATCTTGAGATGGTGTTTTAATTGCTACCTGGGACTGTACCTTTTAACAGTTTCTATTCAAATCTTTTCGCAAAAGGTGCTTGCTTCAAATGACCCAGCAATTAGAGACAATCATTAGCTAATGTGGACTAATGACCAGTTTCTCACTTTTAAGGAATGGATTCACAATGAAACTAAGTTTTGGTGACATTGAAATTTTTCTGACTCTTTAAACTTTGTACAGCACCAGTGAATATTTCCTTGCATCATACATACCCATACTTCTCAGTAAATAAGAGTTTTCTGTTGAAGGAGCTAGAACAATAGAATTTAGTGATAAACAAAACAAAGTGTGACACTCTTCAGTCTAATTAAAGTCATTGTTTCACCTCTTGTAGAAAATTGTTTCAAGTAAGTTCAAGTAGCTCTAAAGTGAACAGTTTATGTACAGATTTTCAGAAATAAAAAAATTCATGAAGTCAATACAACTGATTGGTAGAGCAATCAAGACATCTTTTCATAGTTTTGGCAATTATGTACCTGTTTTAATATTTCTAATTTATTGAGTTCATTCTGTTGGTCTGGGGTATTCCAGCTTTGTACTTTTGTTTACATTTATTTACTTTCCAAAGATTCTTTTTAACCTACCATGTATTGGTACTATCTTTCTATATTATCTTTACATTATAGCATTATTTATTTTCCAATAGACAACATTTCATTGTTGTGGTCAAATGTTCAAAAGCCTCCTCCCATACCAATTACACTGTTGAATTTATTTGTCTTTACTCATTACCTGAAAGTAAACAGATTTTGTTTAAAATGATTAAATGTAAATAAAGTATTTTAGTTTTTCAGTATGTGAGATAGGACTTGACTGATTGGGAGGGGTCAACTCTATCTGTGGACTGTAAGATACAATGCGTTCTTCCACCCTCACCGGCCTCCACAGGGTTGACTGAAGTGTGAGGGCGCCCCTTCATGGCATACCTTACAGACAAGTCCATGTAAGGACAATAAACTAGTTTAGTGGAGGCCTACCAAGTCAATTATACACTTAACTTAACTTAGAGGTTGTTGTGAAACACATTAACATCTCTGATATCTGACTATTGCCTGACCATTCATTTTTTTCTTCTATCATTGATTGACTTACCACAATCGATACCCTTCACGCTGTCATTCAAGATTAAAATGGTTTACTGGAGAAGTGGGAAACTGTTTTTTCAAAGTTGTCTATTTACATACTTACATACATTTTTTTTTACTCAAAATGTACATCAACCTATCTAACTTATAAAAACAGACTAATGCCAGACTTGAAATCTTTAGTCTTACAAAGTATTGTTTCATGGGAAAAAGTTCAAAAGCCTGATTAATATTCTTTTGATATTGGTTTGTGATGAAGATTTTACATTAAAAGTTACATCCAAAAAAGTTTGGCAAATTTAAAACCTTAATTAGAAAAAATTGTCACATGAATATCTCTTCTATGTGTAAGCAGCATTTGTGTTTGAATAATTTAAAGTGTTGAGAGGAAGCAAATAACATAAAACCCTGATGATAATAAAAACATCAAAAAGGTCTCTGATAACTTAATTTCTATATTCATCTTCAAAATGAATGTATTTACTGTTATAAATGTTGTGAAATTTTCTTCATTCAGCCATGGAGGTAGATTCTGAGATTCTACCTCCATGATTCACAAGTGGAAAATACGAGTGACCTAAATGGTCTTGTCACTACAAGTTGAGAGACAAATAGTTGCAACCCTTAGGTGATGAGTATTTCTGGGTGATTGAACAAAAAAAATACTGGAGAATAATATAATCATACCGTTACAAGCAAATGTTTTATTATATTTTGAGCACCACATAACTAATGGCATAGACACAAATTGTCCTGACATAGAATGACGAGGGTATAAATTCCACATTTGTTATTCAAAGGTGTTCAACTTGGCTTGTGTGATGTAGATATTTTTTTTCAATTTGACCCAGGAATTACAAACTTCACTGGCAAGTTCATATTATCATTCTTAACAGCCTACTCATAAGGGCCGTCAAATTGAAATAGTACTTATGTTTCTCATGACCCAATCGATAATATTTCTTCAAACTAGCAAAATGATTTAAATTGATGCCCTCTATGGCAGGATTAGAAGAAAATCACCAAGTCATTGATCGTATGATGGTGACCCCATGAGTGTGTATCTGAGCAAAAAGTACCATTTATTGCTGTGATTTTGGAACTGTAATAAAACAAATGGTACAAATGGTCATTTCTGAGGCATTCAGATTATTAAAGTGTGATTATGAAATGAAAGTATTACCAACATGTACACATGCACTTACTTTCTTTTTTTATGTTGTTTTACGGTGTTACGATCATAGCATGAGTATAGGTGCTCAAAAGTAAAGTGACCCAAATATACTCCGGGATCCAGAAAATATACATACACATATGAGTCCAGTATAAGACAAGATCAAGTCTAGACTGTGAGTCTATCATAACGTAAATGTTTATATCCACATCATTACCTCTGATACTGTTGGTGTAGAAAATAGGGAACTTGCAATCCAGACTGAGCATGCTCAGATGAAAAGGACTATGGGATTATCTGTGGTTATCATAATACCTAATCTGGAGCTACTGATAAAGTTATTATTTGTGGTTACAAACAATGTATCAACATTGTTTACAATACTAATTGATAACTATTTATTGTCACTTTTCCCATGATGCAACATTCAACATGGCGGGTTTGCAAGTTCCGTATTGAATGGTAACTCTATGAACATAACTTCCAGAGTTATTATGTAAATTTCAATTTTAGAGAAAAATCTGATTGGACAGATGGTAACCATTACAATTTGTCAGGCATTACTTGGGATACTATAAGAAACAAGGAATAGCATGCTAAACAGTTGACATAAGATAACATCCAACTGTTTCAAATACATGAATTTCATGTTTACCAATATTCACATCCTTCATTAACAAGAAAAATGTTTCAATATAAGGCATAATAAAAAAAATTGTGTGATTGGGATTACACTCAATTTTAGAATGGGGTAGGTAGATTTTTTATTTTACTTTATTTATTTTTTTCTATGTGAGTGTCTAGTTCAGGTTTCCATTGTTTTCCAAATGGTCTATATGTCATTTATTTCTTCCCACCAGATGTATAGCCATTACAGATTAGAGGAACAGTTTCATTATGTCTTTTGTCTGCATCTACTATTTCTCGTGAGACTTCACAATTTTTGCAATTGTATTGTTTTTTTCTCTCGAATATGTAAAAAAAAAGTTTAGGGTCAGCAGTGAAAAGCTAGGTGGGGTTGGGTTATTGCCTTTGGAACCAAACAATTTTTTTTTTTAGGCCTAATACATGTATATCTATATAATGTTTCTGCAATGAATAATTTTAGCGAAAACTGTTGCAATAATTGTTATCAAAACTCCTGAATTTACTATATCAAAGTCACATTATTTTGGAAAGGGATGTCAAACGTTCAAGCTTTGTTTGGGGATGGGGGAGTGGGGAGGCAAATTTTGTGACTCAATACACATGGTCAATACAACTATCCTTACCACTGTCAAGTAAAAGCTAAAACCCTACAGAAATTGTCATAGTTTACAAACATTGCTATATATATGTGTCACAGTGTATTACACCCAATCCGTGAAACTGCCCAATTAATGAAATGTGCAGTGTAACTTTGCCCAGTTCATGAAATGGTCTACCTTATGCAATTGAGAGTACAGATTACGATCTAAAAGGGCAAAATTAAATTTTTGGGGCAAGAGTTTTGAACTGGGGTTTTGATTATCGAACTGTATTAAAAACACAAGCTACACTGAATTATAATAAAATAAGAATTGTGAAGTGATGAGTTTTTAAGTACATGATAATAAAGTTGTTTGATTCTTATTCTATTTTGTGTGTGTCCTATAAAAGATGCTCATTTCATGTACGGGGATATCTTACCATACCCACGTCATAACCTGGGCAACACGATTGACTATTTCATGAACTAGGCAAAGTTACCTATATATATATATATATATATATATATATATATATATATATATATATATATATATATATATATATATATATATATATATATATATATGGTTATTTTTTTTACCATTACGCTGTGTATGCATGTATATAATATAATCAATTCATTTATTTTCTCTTGTTCTTTGCAATATCAAGTCCTATTACAGCAGTTATTATCAGAAATTTTGCATACAGTTGTCATATTCATAAGTATGACAATTGACATAAGTTTGTATATAGAGTACAATCTAAGCCATTATTTTTCAACGTCTAAGAAAAACACCAACATCATCAATATAAAAACAGTATATTTATGTAAGGCTAATGTTTTTTGATAGTTTGATAATGCATTTGACCAAATCTTCAGCATATTCAGGAAAATATATGAGAAATCTCTGACGAAGATTTTTGTAGAATATCAGTTGAAACTTAGCATACAATATCTCAATTCCAGGGAAATACTTCTAGCTAAGCTGTTGTCCTGCAGCTCAGTTGCACAACTGTATAATGTCAACTTGTAGAGATCTAGTCATTTTAAAATCTAACTTTGGAAACATTTCACTCATCTGTCACAGTACAAATTGGAAGAGTAAAGGGGTTACAACTTCATAAAAATTTCCAATTTGATAGTGGATGAATTTCCATCTTTGCAGTAATAAGTACATGGTAAACTCCCCACATCAAAGTCACATCAATGTCATTGTCTAAAATTCACATGTTATAGTTCTAGAAACAAACAGATGCACACATTTTGTGTAGTTTCTGTATGAGGTGCTAAACTAATCTTTGAGGAAAACTAGGAATAACACAATTCAATTACAACTTACACAAGTCACATGCTGATATTTGTGTATTGTTGAGAATATAAATACTTTAAGACAAATGAAAGGTGTTCAAAGTTTTGTGTGTTTCTTTCACACATCAATTCTCTCAAACTGAGTTTTTCTTCTCAATATCTAAACTCTTGTTAAGTTTGTACACCAAGTTGTGGACCTCATGCTGATGAGGTAGAGAGTGACAGCTGACAATCTTCATCTCACTTTCATCCAACAAAATACAGATGTCAATGATTTTGACTTTGATCCATTCATCTATGCATGCAATATCAACTTCAAATGTGTCGTTTCTCTGTATCCGGGTTGATTTTACTATTATTCTAAATCCCCCTCAATTCACACATCTTGAATAGTTTTATTTACCAATGTGTCAAATTTCTAAAAAGATTTACTCAAAGGGGCAGTCCCTCACTGTTTTAAAGCCTTCCTTTCTCATTGTTTATGAACAAATAATTCAAAGGCCATCAACACTTTCTTCAGAGTTAAACAGAAGAAATTTACATGTTGATGAACCAAGTTTTTTCAAGGAAAGCTAGGCATTAAATCTGGCTACCAAAATCAATATAAAGGGGTAAACAGTGACTATATTTAATGAAATATATATTATTATGATTGCCATCGAGTAGTACTATGGGGTAGGAGGAGGAGGAGAGATACTTGGTATATGAATTGACAACTAATTTGCATATGATCAGTGTAACCGTTTCAAGTTCTTAATCCTGGTCTTGGTAGCGAGTTGACCGGTATTTGGCGTAGTGACTAAGGAAAGATAACCAGAGTCATAGAGTACACTTAAACACTACATTCTTTATTGCCACATGTGGTACACTAAAAGTTATGAGCCAAGGATAATGAGTAACCCAAACCCTAATTAAATTTAATATTCATGTACCTGCTCATGAATAGTAAGAATAGGCAGGGCACATGTCACAATCAGTAAATACCACAGAATATATGTAGGTTACCTAGTAACCATAGGTACTGAAGTTTAACATCAAAATGATATCTACCTGGCTACTGCCTTTCACCAGGGTGAGAATTACAAGTTCATTTGTAATAAGATGTGAGTTGATATCGATTACAAGGGTGACAGTTTACAGTTTAACTTGACAACTTCCCACTGTCAATCAACAAGTGGTTGACAGGTTTAGAAACTCAGGATAAAGTCATGCCACCTTGATTCTAATTTGCATTATTCTGCATATAATTCAGCACAAAACAAAACCAAGGTTGATACACAGTGCAAAACCTTTGAAACTTGAAAGTAAATCCCCCTTGTAGTGAACAACTCAACACATGCTCTGTGGCACTCACACATTACCAAGGAAACCACTGTATGTTACTTAACAAAAGTAGCTACTGAAGTTTAACATCAAAGTGATATCTGCCCAGTTACCACCTTCATCGGGGTGAGAATTACAAGTTCATTTGTAATAAGATGCGAGTTGATATCGATTTATAAGGGTGACACTTTACATTTTAACTTGACAACTTCCCACTGTCATTCAACAAGTGGTTGACAGGTTTGTAAACTCACATATACTTGTGATGCTACTGGGTAATTTGCATTATTTTGTATATAATTAAGCACAAAACAAAACCAAGGTGTTGAACTGCATAACGCCTTCGAACCCAGAAGAAATTCAAGAATGCCAATGTCTGATTTTCGGAAATATTTCCAATTCTAGACTTTCAACAGAGTCCAGATGCCTGATGCCAAATATACTAGTTCACATCTCAGACCACCAATATTGACTGGTCTAGAATTAACAAGTGTAGGACATATTGTGGTATAAAATTATAAGTTGATTACAGATGGATTTACAAGTAAAAATTCACATGTAGCAGTGAAAATATCCTATGTCAGGCTGGTGACATCTATTTACATGTTGATAAAAGACAATTATCTAGCAAGGTACCTGATATATGTCTACCTTTATCTTCAGCCATTCTCTAAATTTGATTAAGACTTGGTTTGCAAGTTAAGTTGAAGAGCTTCCCCCACTCACACATTACTAAGGAAACCACTGTATGTTAGTTGTTACCTAACAACAGTACCTACTAAAGTTTAACTTCAAAATGTTACCACCTTTCACCAGGGTGAGAATTACAAGTTCATTTGCAATTAGATACAGATGACATTGATTTATAAGGGTGATACTTTACAATTTAACTTTACATCTTCCCACTGTCAATCAACAAGTGGTTGGCAGGTTTGTAAACTCACATATACTTGTGATTCTAATTTGCATTATTCTGCATATAATTAAGTACAGAACAAAAGCAAGGTGTTGAAATGTGTAATACTTTTGAAAGTAAATCTACCCTAACTGTCACAGATTTGTTTGAAAATTTACAAATATCAATGTTTGATTTTCAGATATATTTTCCAAACAGAATACACTTTTAACATAAATTTATCAATTTTCAGTGTTCAAACAATTGAATAAGAAGTTGACATTGACAGACTAGGCTAAAAATTATCAAGTGTGAGACACACTGTGGTGTGAAAACTATAAATTGATCAGTGATGTCCCATATTGTAGTGTGAAAACTATAAATTGTGAAATAATATGGTGTATAGAGATGTCCCATATTGTGGTGCGAAAACGATAAATTGTGAAATAATATGGTGTATAGAGATGTCAAACACTTGTAGTGTGAAAACTATAAATTGTTTAGAGATGTCACACCTTGTAGTGTGAAAACTATAAATTGATTAGAGATGTCCCACATTGTGGTGTGAAAACTATAAATTAATTAGAGATGGGTTTATAAATAAAAATTCACATGTAGCAGTGAAAATATCCTATGTCAGGCTGGTGACATCTATTTACACGTTGATGAAAGACAATTATCTAGCAAGGTATATACCTACCTTTATCTTCAGCCATTCTCTAAATTTGATAAAGACTTTGTTTGCAAGTTCAGTTGAAGGGCTTACCCATCACAGTGTAAATTAGAAATCATTGATAGTCAGATTTTAGACTACTTAGCTTTAGATTTCATACACACTTATCAACTGTTACCTACATACAGACTTACTCCCCCTCCCCAAGGACTCTACTTCACGCGAGTGTAAATATGATATGTTTTCTGTTAGAGAAATATCAAAGAAAAAAATTGTGTATTTGAAATCTATCAACAGCTATGGCTCTCTCCAAGTTTTATCATGGTGATTCAATGACTTCATAAACCTTATCAACTGTTACCTACATACAGACTTACTCCCCCTCCCCAAGGACATTTTGTACACTGCTTCATGCGAGTGTAAATATGATATGTTTTCTGTTAGTCAGAGAATATGTCAAAAAACAAACTTATCGGCCGTGTGTATTTGAAATCTATCAACAGCTATGGCTCTCTCCCAGTTTTATTATGATGATTCAATGACTTCATAAACCCTATAAACTGTCACCTACATACAGACTTACTCCCCCTCCACAAGGACATGTTGTACTCTACTTCACGCGAGTGTAAATATGATGTTTTCTGTTAGTCAGAGAGTATATCAAAAAACAAACTTGTGTATTTGAAATCTATCAACTGCTAGGCTGTCTCCAAGTTTTATCATAAACACTTATCAACTGTCACCTAGATAGTAGATATAGTCTGATTCCTCCTTCCCATGATTGTACTGTTTATAGTTTCCTCAGAGAAGAAACTCAATATGAATAATGATGTGTCAAGACATTTTAGACAGATTTAAGATACAAATGAAACATTAGATGTGCATTGTTAAGTATAAAATGAAGTTTCAGATAATTTATGGATGAGTTTGTTTGTCAAAAAGCTGTTAGTATAAGCAAATCCTATACCTGTGATCAGTTAGTTGACAGTTGACTTTACCCATTTTACTGTCAACAGTATAAAACCAAATGTCAAAGGTCAACATAAAACAAACTGTTAAATATTTAACATATTGATATTATCTTTTCTTTCTCACTCCCCTCCCCTACAAAATAAACCATGTAAAACATGTCATTTTCACACCTGCCTTGATAACTGGTATGACTATGTCAACACTGCTGTTTTTATAGTTTTGTAGAAAGAATGTACACAGTTTAAATGTAGCCCAGACTTTTGAATCGATCCAGTGTTATCTGCTCCTCAGGAAGACCCACTTTTTGTCAACTTGCTAGTCATCATATATACATGGATTTCTTGTCAGTATCTGGAGAGTTGTTTTCAAGTTTTATTTTCCCAGAGTTAACACAGTCACTCAGGGCTCAAAATTAACAGTAGTCCCATGCCCACAGACTATCAATTCTGGTCATGGGGCTACCATAATTACAGCTGATAGACCACACAGGCTACCACTGATTATCTGATGAGCATGAAAGATTTACGGACATAAAAGTATTTTATTAATACACATTTTTCCAATTGAGGAAATCTGTTTTCAGTTCAGGAATATTGTACTACAGGTCACAATCCTTGGGCTACCAATTTCTGAAACTGGTAGCCAGCCTACTAGGACCACCAAAGAAAAGAATTATTTTCGAGCCCAGGTCACCAGTGGCCATATTAAAATCTTAAATTGATATTTTTGACCTCTATTTAAAAGATGACAAGATCCCTTCATTTGGTTCCTTGATTTGAACTGAGAATGGGTGTGAGTTTTCTTGAACAAGTAACATCAAAAAGTTTAAATAGTTTATTTCCTCAGTGCATTTCATCTTAAGGTCGCCATCATTATACCAAGTGTGCCCACTAAACCAGTATGAGACAACACCGACGTCAATTTCTTGTGACCCCAAACTTTGATGTCCACCTATCCCATTATATGTGATGATCAACTCACATGATTATGATTTGTCCCAGAACAACAATTGTTATTATTCATTACAGGGTACAACAATAATGAATCCTTCATACTATGTTTCTATACAGGTAATATGATAACTTTAATCATAATTGTCCAAAAGAGGAATATATGTCAAAAGAAGAACAAGACAAGATAGCTTATAATGTCACTTACATATACTGTGGAACCCCTACAAGCTCTCTGCATGTAGGCAGCTGTAAGTAGTTTTAACATATTACTTGAACTGATTTCCTCCAATTTAGCAACCCGATAGACCTGCTAGTCCATTTACAACCATACAATTCATTGATAACATGTTTCCACATGATTCTTACAAATATTAAAGTGCCTTCAGCCACCTTCACTTTAAATCATGTAAAAATGTCAAAGAGTACTTTTTACAAATTGCCAAAGTTTGCTTTACTATTTGTATGGTTTATGACATATTTTTTGAAATTGGGTCAAATGTGCCATTTTGGTTATTTACACTACTTGGTTGGGTCAATTCAATCCAGTCTTGTGGACATACTCCTAGTTCATGGCCTCCTGAAGTGCACCAGTTCATGTTGGTGTAGTTGGTATTTCAGTCAAATTTCAAGGGTAAAATTTGTGAACTGACAACTTAACTTTCCTAAGACTACAGTTCAGTTATTTGTGGGAACGATATTGATGTGGAGCATATTCTTAATGCAAAACCACACTGAATAATCAGAGAAGTGACAAGCTTGCACAGTGTACAACTACAAAATAGATGCCAACACACAGGCATGCAGTCCCTAACAAAATATAATAATATTACTTTATTGTCATATGTAATGTACAATGAAATTTGTTGTGGTTCTGTGAGAAAAACACTCGAGTTAAAATATCATGACAACAACAATATATACAGGTTACTAAATAAATACATTCAGTCAAAACACAGGAAAGTACAACAACATTATGACTCATTTAAAATACGAACAGCTGATGGATAAAAACTGTTTTTGAAACGATTGGTTTTGGCTTTGAAAGACCTGTAACGTGTACCGGATGGTAACATGTCAAACAATGGGTGAGCCGTGTGATAAAACTGAGTTAGGGTATAACTGCAACTCACCAACGTTCTTCCCAGTATGTAGTAACTGTTCACGGTCATATCTGTAAAATGCTGAGGTACTACTCACAAAGACAAATACTGACACGAACAAGATAACGAGAGCTCGCATTGCCATTTCGTCATGTACCGGCGCCATATAGGAGTTTGGCACTCAGATCAAAGACAGCGAAAGATGCACAACCAATGATTTGATCATGGAGGTATTAGGATGCATCCATGATTTGATGTAACTATAATTGTAACATTGAAGATTAAACTTACATGCAAATAACTATGTGAGAAATATTGATGTTTGATCATTGCAGTGTTTCATGTGTGATTTAGTCCTTGACACTTGTATAGACATAATATTTTGTGTGAGTATTTATAATCATTGAAGGCAATCAGTGTGCCCTCTAATGATAGCCAAATTTTGTTGTAAGAGTAAGTAAGAGTAAGAGATAGGAGAACACCAAATTTCAGTGCGTCACTAGAAATTGTGTGAGTCAGTGGCACATCAAATTGGCTTAGACAGAGGGCACACTGGAGGCAATACTGGTTGTAGATCTGTTCCTAATTACATCTCTGATGTCTACTAGTATTTAGACTACTTAACTATTGATTGCATCAATTATTTGTCAGTATCAAAAACAATAAGTAATTATAATTATCACAGGAAATGGTAAATAATTATGTGTAGCTTTGGTAATGACATCAATTATTTGTAATTATCACAAGCAAATGATAAATATATGTAGACCCATTTCCTTCAAAATGTTGTTGTTTAGCTAGACTCCAAATTCAAGGCACCAGGTCCAATTACATCACTAATGAGTGATTAAAAAGACCAGTATTCACAGCAATGTGAACAGATAGATACAGTACATACTTGTCTCTTCAAGTGTGAATCCCTTTGACAGTCTTTAGATCATGGCACCAAGTGTAATTATTACAATATATCCTTGGAAGTTGGAGTGTAAATGTCTATAATTGTCCAAGACAGAGAGAGACAGAGAATTTGATTTTTCATGAGCCATGGCCCCAGACTGAGACATAATTACTAGAAGTTAATGCGTTTGAAAAAAACAACGGATAAGATTGTGTGTGTGTGTATGAATGGTAGTGATGGTGAGAAGGTTATGGACTTTTATGGCAGTTTGCAAGCAATTTAGCCTAGCATGATAAAGTCAATATGGTAGACTACATCTACCTAGGAGGAAATGTTGTTACTATACTGTGCTGGTGACACGTCAAAATTACTACCTGTGTTTTTGTTTTTGTTTGACTGTTTATAGAAAATGTTCCCCACGATCTATGCACCAGTGAAACATTTAGTACTTTAGTAATTATCATTACCCCAGTTGAAGATATAATGGTCAGATTTCTAAATAATGTACTGGGGTTACAATTTAGTAAATTATTATTGACAACTCCTGACACTATTTTGCATAACATTATGCTGAGACAGTTCAATCATCACTGTTTTTTAAATGCCCAAAATCTGTATAATAGTGTCTTCAGGTCATGGCTCCAGGTATAATTATTACCTTATATACTTACTTAGCAGTGTGAATGTCTATATAATTATCCAAGAATGGAGACAGAGAATTTGATTTTTTATCTGTCATGGCCCCAGACTGAGACATAAATACTTAATGTGTTTGCAAAAACAATGGATAACTTCTCAGGTTTTGTTTTGTTGTAATTGTGTGTGAATGGTAGTGACAGTGGTGATGGACTTGCAGTCTACTACTAGCAAATAGCCTAGTATGATTAAACTATACACTGCCCCTCTATAATAGTCCACAGTTCCTCTATGATTGAGGGGCTATGGACTAAAGAATCCTTGGGTTTGCTGGCAATGTGTGAATTTATAGTATGAATAAAAATATGGAAGGAGAATAAGATTATAAACACTACCTAGATCATTTGGAAAGTTAAAAAAAAATATGCTATCTTAGTACATTTTTATATATTATAATTATTATTGCCTTGAGGATGTTTGTTTTCAGTGTGTTTAATTCTTTCTGTTTTTGAGAAGAAAGGCAGCATTTAGATGTATGTTATGCCTTCTTGACAGTCAAAATGTTTTAATAGTTAAATGTCATTCAATTTTTCGGGGCCTTCAGGCACAATTGGGCTGCAGATTTCACATTGATTTTTATCTACCAACTGTAGATTTTGTTTGTATGTTTTGTAACACTGTGTAACCACGCAAGTGGTTTTGTGTTGTGTATTTTTGTTATTCTATTGACTTAGAATCTGCAATAAAGTTTTAATATTACCAATAATAATAATAATTACAGAAGAACTCAAAGGAGACACAGAGAGGCTGATTCTGACTCATTATTTTGATGGTATTGCTACAAGACTGACTTCGCCATAGACTCGCTCAAGTCTCCAAGCTCTTTCATGAATAAAATGATTTTTTTGATACTGTGTTCTTTTGTGTGATGAAATGATAACCCAAATGAGTGATTGCAAATTAGTACCAGGTGAACACATAAGCTGGGAGAGACTACTAGTAACTGGGAAAAATACGAAAATAAAGTTGAGTACAACAATTTCCATAGAAAATTAAAGTGACTAACAAACTCAAAACACATAAAGATTATGATACTACAAAAAAAATCCCCCAAGGGACTGGTGCCAGTTTAACTTCACCAATAATGTGGTTGTCTTTTTTTTTTTTACAGCAGACAGATACCAACTCTTTGATATGTTAATTTTGGTGATATACTGATGAATCAAATTCTGTCTCTGGTAGTCTTTGAACCAACAACCTGTTGGAGTCAGTCATATGCAAATGAGTATTGTTCTGAAGTCTGTTCTGAATGGACTCTTTCACACCTAGAACAGAAACACACCCTAATGATGGTGTGTAATAATGGAGTATGGATTGGTGTTGTTTTTTTAATCTGTTGTGACAGAAAAGTGATACCTTTACACAGAGTGATACAGCATGGAGGGTCTATGGATAGAACATGGATATCTCCCCATATACATCCATGGATAGAAGGACTGTCCTTTACAGAAACATAAATATGTCTAGTAATAGAAAAATCACTCATCCTCATGATCTCGTGAGTGCAATGAAGATCTTTGATATTTAGACTCAATTTTACCATGTTTACTGTAGCTAATTTTAGATTGCAAATTGACATTGAATAGTGAAATGATTTCATGTATTCATTGTTGTTACAACTAGGTTAAATCCATAGCTTGGCAATTGTTACAGTTCATCCATGTCTTATCCCAGCTTATTTCATCAATAGACCTGAACTCTAACTAAAACTAGGATCAGTAAATACAGTTTGTTGGGTAATTGCATCAATTAGTATTTTCCAATGCTATGTGATTCTCTAATTCAGTCTTCATAAAGTGGCTATCTTTTATTTACATTTGTAATTAAAGATTTCCTGTCACTTTTTGCTGTCTAATGGTGCATAGAATGGTGATGGGTCTAAAAAAGGGGGGGGGGGGGTAGTAGTGTTTGTGCTGTCTTTGACTTAGCCAAACCTGTTCAAATTTATAAACTCTGTCTACTTTCTAACCAATAAAATGAGTCTCTTAGCTGGAATGAACTCAGTGGCTAGGCTTGGCTCGTTCCACAATACTGCTTCATTGTTGATTTACATACGTGTAAAGGTAAATTGTGACCCTCCCGGCCTGGGATCAATTTGTGAAATCTGATTCCTTCTATATCCCCTTGTACTGGATAATAGACTGTTAAGGTTGTTGTATAGGCTATTTTTCATCCAATTCTTTATTGTAGAAATATTGTTGTAACTTTGTTAAAAATAAAGATATTGACACCAAATTTTCTGAGTTTGTCCCTTTAATATTCATCATAACATTAAAAACATTAAAGTAGAGTTTGTTTAAATTATGATGAAATTTGACACCTGTGTATATTATTATATCATATTTTTCATATTTTCCACTCTGTAATAGGCAATTTTGATTTTTTTTTAAATTTTTTTTTACAGTTGTGATCATAAATATACATGTCAAAATCTGTCTAGACAAAATTTTGAAATTTTGATCCAAAATGCTTCAAATTAATTGTCAAAAAGGCAAATTTTGTTGTATGCGTACCCCATTTTCAACAAAGTATTGCCGAGTGCCTGTTTCACTAACAAAAAATCCCTCTAACCAGTTTCTCGTCCTTCATCTCAATTATCAAATAAAACAAACCCGAATTCCCTAGCATGTATAATAAGCTAGAACGAGTAAAATGAAGAAACGTTCTAAATGGTCAAAAAGGCAAAAAAATCCCATTTTTTGACAACTTCGCGACCATTTCGCGGTACTTGTAAAAACAATACTTGCGAACGCGTAAAGTGATTCTGTCTCTTTGAACCCTCTAGAATGAATAAAAATCGTAATATGGCTTGAAAACAGGTTAACACTCTGATATATGGCCGCTTACATTGCTAATATGTAGCGTTTCGATAATGCGATCAACTGTGTCAAGGCTAGGGGGACATCAACAAACTCATGCATATTGCGCATGCGTATCTTTGATTTCAATACGGAGCATACGGTCGCTCAGGACTTTCTACAGCGTGTTATGAAAACTTTTAGCTGCCGCTGGACAACCCTTGAAGACTCACTACCATATTTGGCATACACTACCACGATGCCGAAAACGAAAATAGGTAAAAGACGTTCCAAACTTCGTTACGAGGCCTTGGCTGAGAATGGAGGGACAGTGTTTCCGTGTGATCATATCTAGTCATGACTCATGCTTGCAGACGTGGTGTGATGGTAGATTTAATATGAATATGACCTTGGAGGACAATTGTCAGACTAAAGTTTCGAATTACTCCCTCTGAAACTACGCACCGAACTACAGCAAATCTTATGTATTTTACGCATTTTCAATAAAAATTACATAGAAAAAATTGTGTCTGCAGACAACCATAAATTTGTGTCTGCAGGCAACCATACGCATTCCATTAGCCCAAGAAGACAGAGCTCGAGCGAGTTTGCCTACAGTGTGAGCTCACACGTGTGAACGGCGCGGTACAAGCAAACATGAGGTCTATGAGTATGATGCAAATCGTCGTTCCTGAAATTGCCTGTTCGATAGTCCATGACGACTCAAATGTACAATGTGAGCAAAATTGAAATGTTTCAATGTTTCAGTTAGGTCCTCAGTGTAATATTGACGTGTGTTACGTATCATTCCCTGGGAAAATCATGATTTCCATCCGCAGATTGCTATAAATAAACACAGTTGCTTTGGATTTGTTTGTTGTTGTGTCTTTGATTACTTGATGTGTCGCCCATGTCGGCATGCAATCTGAAAATGGTTGTTTTATTCAGGAAAGCGACTCTTAAAATGTATCTAAGCCGTTCATAAAATGTTCAATATTTGTTGGCACTATCAGCTAGTCATGACATCGACTAACATCGTAGAGACATACTGGGATTATATTTACCGCTACGGAGACCAAACTTGGCTCGATCAGTATTCACCGTACCGCATGCATTTGTTTTGAAATACATCGCTTGTGGTTGTATCGATGTGAACTCGTACTCGCACATGTGACGGTGATGTTATATTTGCCTTTTAGTCTAGAAACGAATACGACGTGAATAGTAATACATGTAGTTTAGTTAAGATTGACTGCCCCGGCTTTCAGAGATGACACCGTGGCTTTTGGAAATAGAACAAGTTTAATCAATCATAAAACAGCCTTCACCGAATTTTGAAAAACAAAACGTGGAAGGAAAATCATTTGACTTGAGATCGTGTACGTGTGTACATAATACATCGACGCCGTACTTCTGAACTTACGCTAAACTCGGAGTGTGGGCGATACTTCTGCGGGCACCTGATTCTGTCAGAAGCACATGCTCACGATGACAAAAAAATTGTCATCCATCAAACTTTTTTTTTTCGTCTTTAAATTTATAACAATTGACAAAAATGCCGACACTCAACGTTTTACAGTCAGGCATTTAAAATACTAAAACATCTTTACGGCAGACTCTCACACTCCCCGTGTGTGTGTTACTCAGGAATTTGTCGTAGAGGGCGCATCAGACTCCCCAGCAAAATGTCAATTACTCTTAATCAGTCAAAGTTTGTGGCTGTGTTACTGCTTATTGACGGTATGCCCTTTGCTAGTTCCGACTCCAATGCGTCTAAATAAATATGTATGAGTGGATTTACATAGTTTTATTGATAAATTCACCTGACGTCCTAGCCCACACAGATACCTTAAGATACGCCATGTCGCTCCGCCCTCAACGGCCTGCTCCAAGGCGCCCACCACGGCGTACCTTACAACCGCTTACATGCCTGAAACAGAGTATTTATGATGCGTCTGTTCCCCAGAGAGCCCCAGGCACAAATATTCCGGATCTTGTATTAAAACTGACATTCGGTAACTATAGCAATGTTCAAAAGCACCTGTACAAATATCTGCCATATTGTCATCAAAAGCTAGTAGTCACTGACGGTGGATTACCACAGACTTAACCTGACTTGAAATGATAGAGTCCAACTTGATTAAAATCCATAATATCTATGTTCAGATATCAACTGAAAACAAACTTCTATTCATCAATGGATACACGTGTTTATATATCGGCTTCCACCACTTCAAGGATATGTAAGCGGTGATATACTGTTGCCATAGTTACATAGTCGTTTGCATGTCACGGGGAATACTAATGTTTGTTATATGGAAAAAGACTTCCATTTTAGTGAGTGGTTCGTTAAACGACATGCAAACGACCACATGTCCAGTTGATTTCATGGTGACTTTTACACTTTATGAATGGTATGATATTAGACATGTGCACATGCCCGACACTTTTGGTAGATATTTCAGCAATGTTCACCGTAAAACAAATTGCAGAGAGAGAGAAAAAATGCACTATCCCCATTTTATATAACCGTTACACCAAAATCAGTTTATATACTAATATATTATACGCAATTTTAACACCTGAGACAAAACAAGAACAACTTATTGAAATACTAGTAGTCTTTTTTATATTTGACAGTACAAATTTACACTTTTTGAGATGGATAGGATATTTCATTGTTAACTTGTAGCATGGACAGTTTCCGTCCACTACCTATGCTTGTAATAGGTACTAGTTATTGTAGGCAGGTGATTGATGTATAAAAATGTCACATGTAAACATACAATGTAATAGCGTTCGGTAGTGTGCGTTAGTCGGAACCTTTAATGGGATTAGGAATGGATGTATAATAGTGTGACTAGTACATCCATGGATTTAGGGTAGCCTACTACCGGACACTTGTATTGTTTCGATAGTCTGTGATTATTTGGTGGGCGACCACATAAGAATGGCGTTGAACGTGACCGGTCAATTACATCCAAACATCAAATCAAAGCCGACACACTGAACTATAGACGTTGATGGTTGAACGTGATTGATGAATTACACCTTAACGTACAATCGAAGCCGACACAATATCATCCATAAAAAATGTCGTAAACGTAGAACTGTCAAAGATGTTAGGTGTATGTCTTGCATACGCTTTGTCAAACGTTTGAGTGCAAATGTTTTGGAATGTTGAGATACCTGGACACGGTAATGGCCCATGATGATGTCACATATTATCAACTTTATGTTAGAAGATATGAAATGAGAAACTACAAAAGTGCGATGCGACCACAGTCACTTGTGAGCTGAGATCGGGTCTGTAGTATGAATTGCCGAAATTTTGTGCTAATAAAGGCTTTTATGTTTATGGTACGAATGTGTGAAATTGTGCGTCAGTGATGTGTTTTATGGTGAATGGATAAAGTACATTTCAACGCCAACGAATCTGATTATACAGAATGTGGTGGCATGTTAAAACTTTATTTGTTTTCAGACATGTAGGGATAAATTGAGACCGCGGTGCTGTAAATGTTCCACACTCGCGTTCTGAAAGTTTGTTATATTTTTCATGCAAGTCACAGTGTTCACATTACATGCAATACGTATAGAGTTAGTTCATTGTACGGAAGCCACGGCGACGTCTCTCAAACGATGGTGCAGGGACTGTGACTTCATAGCACGTTCCAACTTCTGTGTGTTTGACAACCGTTGTTGAAACAGTGCAAATGTGCAAACATGGTACCGTTCAACCCAACATACATTCCTGTATAGCTTCAACAAGCATGACAAGTTACAGACGTTGCACGTTCAGGTGCATAACATTCAACAGCAGTATTTTGATACATTACATCACGAAAGTCGGCTTTTTTATTCCCATGATTGAGTGCTCGGACACACACACCTTAGAGACCATAACCACAAATCCTCCTAGAACTCAAACCCCGGCCAGCCGCTGGAATTAACCAATACACACACGCAGTTCTGAATTGTTTTGGTGTAGCTTTTTTCCGCGCATCGACGATTCTTTACGTTGGCTTCAGTACTGGTGAAGGTGTTCGCAGTTAAGATTTCACTACGAACGAGTAAAATATTCGGTTCTGACATTTCTTTAGCATCTATCAGTATCGGTGTTTTCTTCACAATCCGGACTGACTGCTAAGACGCATATCTCCAGTCACACCATTCAATTAATTTCCTTACACCGTTTTCTACATTTTCTTAGAAACCTAATTACTGAGTTCAGATTTCACCAGTCACGGTGAATGACTCCACCAAAATGTTTGAATGTTTATGTGTTTTTATGACAACAAATATGACGCCGACATGCACGATCCAAGGACTGAAGCAGTACTAATAGTTTAGGCAAGAGTTGAGTAAGCTCGGTGAACAGTCAGTCGATGCATGGAAGTAGTGGGTTATACTTCCATCGTCGATGGTATTCAAATGTTAGGATGGGCCATGGTCTATTGGATATCGTGGGGAAGGACTATGTAGTATGTTACAGTGTGATTCGGTCGGAATCATTTCGTCGTGCGTACATGCATACTTGGAAATATTAAAGTAAATCTTGGAAGGCGGGATCCCTCCAGTAGCAAATTTAATTAGAGCATTCCCAGAAATCAGTTTTTACCGTGTCCTATCGTGTCTTGACACTTAAATTTCCGCAGAAATATAGCTATACGAGTTTTCCGTGCAGTAACATGCACATTCAAGTAGCTATGGAAACACATGTATGCGCTCGGATAACTCCGTCCCATCTCCGTTGGAACCAATAAGGCATGCGTAATTATTGTTTATTATCGGTGCACGCATTTGTTAATTTCAAAGTCAGTAGACTTCACAATTCCCGCCAGTCCCACTTTGGACTCATTTCAACACAGACAAGTAAGTGTCTGTGATTTCAACCAATAAAGTAACAGGAAAAAAGAAACAACACGTTGTCACAATACATTTAAACTTGAGAAAATTCTATTGTTGGCCTACAACTTTGTGAATGGTTTGTCAACACCGCTTCCATGACAACGCCCTCGTGTGTCACGTGACATCGACCATAAAGCGTTTAAAAGTAGCGGGTGATTCAAAATTGTGTCAAATGTCTTGTAGTGTCGGAGTAGAGTACACGTAACGGAATGACTATACCTGTAACATTGTATTCGGAGACGACAGTCTAAATATTGTAATTTTATTCAAAGTTCAACAAACATCTTTGCAAGTGAATAATCATGAAGCTGGGAAGTATTTTTCGTCATTATTTTCAAGGTATGTACCACTTGATTAAGTTTTTGATATAACATTTCATGCATAACGTGGATGCATGCAGTCGAGGACGTGCTTGGGGCAGTAGGCACACGTCCATTGGTGTGTTGGAGCCCCGGGGTTGGCACCCGGTGTATAGTACCGTGTATTGTGTTAACTTGTGTTCAGCGTTCTATTTATTAAGATAGACAGGTAGTATACGTTGACACCTTTTATACCCACTGTAAGTTTCAAACATTGATGCACCAAGGAAAATTTTCAGTTAGTACCCGCATGGAAGTATCCCACCCGTAAACATTTCGGTGAAGAAGCGTTATGAGATTATATTTAGTACGGAGTCGGTCAAGTTACCTTGGCTCCGTTACTAGACATTGCTGTATGATTGAACATTTACAATTGGTGCAAACCGCAAATCTGGTCTAGGAATACGGCCAGATTTTTCTTTTTTTACCTTTATTTCCTTCGTATACTGAAGTTTGTTTACTATTTTGTCGTTCTTCGAAGCATCACCCACGTGGACACTATGCCTCTTCACTTATCAACCATTACATCACGTACACCGTTCTTCTCTGTTACAGATTGTCAAATGAAGTGTCAAGCTCGTATGGTTGAAAATCAAGACACTCACACTTTTGGTCTGGATGTCCTCTGCTATGATTCGGATAAGAAATTGTCAACAATGGGAAATTATCACCACAGGGTTGGAGGATCAGCAATTGCCAAAACAATCAAACAAGGTAAGAGAACATCCCTTCTTCTCATTCGGTCCTACCACAAACAAGTAAGAAACTGCCCGAGACAAAACTGACGCTCACCTATATAATGTTTTGGCCGATATTTGAGAAAAATGATCTGTAAATGTTTTAGTTGTCGTAATGGTCTTACGCATTTATAAATCGAAATTTGACAGTAAGTTTATAGCTATTTTTGGCCAGTTGGTTATCACACAGTGTGTATTGATTGAACCCGCTATACTATTGCCTGTACAACAAGTTCCGTGACTGAAAAGTTGTATTGCTCGAATTATTTTGTTTTTGGTCAATATATACTGGTTATGCTTTTCCTTCAACATTGTTGACAAAAGTTCACACGTTGTATACGTATGGTATGACTGCTGTGATGCCGGATTGTCTCATGTCCTTCTCATGGTTTCCATATTTACTATATTTTACTTACGGTTACTTCTTCCAAATTTCTTGACCAGGTGCCATAGCAGTGAGACTAGTTTCAGAATGTTTTGAGGCAGACACCAATGCAGGGGAAGATCCGTCCTTAGAACAGCTGGAGAAAGACTTCAAAGGGTTGGAGTTTGAGAAACAATTTGCCTGTAAATTCAAAAACAGTCCTGTAGACAAGGGAGTGTTTGGTAAAGTGTTTGTGGAAAGAATTCTACCTGATGGTCATAGAGAAGACATCTTCAAGTTCAATCTTATCAAGGTGAGACAGCTATTTTGAAAAAAATAGTATTACATTTTCTGTCCATATTAATATAGTAAAATATGAAATTATAGATTTGAGAATTCAATTTGAAAAAATACTATTATGATGAGGATTTCAGGATGATGCATTGAAGTTGGTCATTGGCAGATACCGATAATAATACTGGCTAAAATGGACGTGAAAAGTTATGTTCTTGTAGATCTTCTCATCCATGAATTCACTACAGTTTGTTGACCAAATGTTTTCTCTATTCCTTCCTTTCAGAGTGGCAATGAAAACAAAAGTCCTGTAGATATTGATCCATGGATGTTACACACTTTCACAGAACTTGCAGGTGAGTGTTCTTGAGTTTACTGTGTATTGCATAAAGTATATTTTCACTGTCAAGTTTCATAATCACTGCATACGTCTGCCTGTAATCTTTACTCTATATGGCTCATAGTAATCATATAGCCCATAGTTCACATTTCATATAAGCAGAATTCACACTGATTTACTTATGACAAACATTTTACTTTTCTATTGACTAGGTATACATAATCTTAGCACTGGTAAAAATTTGGAAATATTGGCCAAAAAGCTTGGCTTTACCCGGCATGAAATCAATCAGCAACTGAACACCAGTGTGGACCCATTCTCTCAACTCTTGATGTTATTTATGCAACGTGGAGGAACACAGGGTGAAATTCTACAAGCCATGCATGATGTGAAGTCTAAAATGACATCCACAGAATGTACCCCTACTAAGGAACCTGACCAGGGGAAATCAAGATGGCGATCTTTATTTAGCTTTGGAAGTTCCTCAACGAATTTGTCTACAGCAAATGAAGGTATGTACATTTTTGTTAACACTATGAATAGTACTTGTAATAATTAGAAGCAAATATTTAAGTCCACCAACAAAATGAAAGTGTTGGGGATCAATTGTATTTGTAACATAAAATGTACAGAATTGAATGATTTAGTCTTCAATAACATACACATTACATGTACTTAATTGTAAGCTTTATTTATCTTTATCTTCGAGTACTGTTCCAATTACTAACTTATCTATTTTTGTTTCACTTGCAGGAATCATCCATCCTGAAAAACATAATTCATCAATTTGCAAGAAGAGAACACTTTCATTATCATGTGAAAATGACAGCCCCAACAAGAGACAGTGTCGCAGTCCTCTTCGTGATGTTGCTGTTAATATAATGCCCACAACAAATCTCTCGCCACAAACCAGGGAAAGTACATTTGACCAACAGCTATACACTCGTGAGAAAACACCAGAGTGTTCTCGAACAATTCAATTCTTTGGTGAAAATGGTCAGTACAAAGTTGTGCACCAACAGTCAACACCTTCTCCTCCACGGCGACCAACAAAGCCTTCAATGTGTATTGATAATTCTCCAATTCCTCTCTCAATGACATCTTTTCAGCAGTCGTTGTTTACCCCAGCACAATTTTCTGTTTCATTTTCTCCACCCCCTCTCGGTCGTAATAAGGCACGTAGAGATCTAGTACTATCAGACGACAACGAAGAACTGAGTGAAAAGAATTTGTTTGACATTGCAGGACTTCTAATGCACAATTGGAGAACTCTTGGCCATGCATTGTCCATAGAGGAAACTGACTTGTGTTCTATTGAACATTCTCATCGTGGTAATGTCCGTGAACAGGCATTTCAGATGTTACATATGTGGAAAGTTCAAAGTCCTGAAGAGTGTACCAAAGGTAGACTGTATAGATCACTGTGTGAAGTGGGACTAAATCACATTGCTTTTAAATTCAGTGGAGCAAAACGACGTCCATTAGCTGACCTCTGTGTTAATTATTAAATCAAAGCAATCATAATCATCCTCATAGGAAATATTTCCCTTCATGTAAATTATGAAATGCAGTGATGTTGAACAAAATAGATATTTATATTTTTTTATATGGTATATCAACTATGTGAACGTTTTAAACTCAGAGCTTTATTATTTGTTTTGCATGAAATGTAAACATATCAGAAATAGGTCTATATACCTATATATCTGTTAGGTGTTACTGCCATTCTATCATTTTATTATGGTTTTGTTTTCCTGTCTCAATGAACTTTGGCTATACTGTATTCCTTACAAGCCTACGTCAAATATAGATATGCAACTAAGAAAATTGTATTCTGATTTACCTTGTATTTATTCTAATTTTGAGGTGTTTGACATCTATAATTGTACAGAAAGTTTATATTTGTATTTATATATATAGATTTTACTTACATTATATATTTGGAATAATTATCCTATACTCTCCCTGTCACCTTTCACAGCTTATATCGTGTATGATATCAAATACAGTTTGGTATTTTGGGATAGATTTATGTCAAGCAAAGCTTATATGTATTGTAACTACAATTATTTATATCAACTAAAGCTTTCTAACTATAATGTTAAAATGTGGGTGTCGTTCCTGAATACCAAAGTGTCACTGAATTGTCACTTTTTGCATTTATCAAATTTTATAAATATTTATTTTATGTAATAAATATAAATAAAGTGATCGTGAAATTCAAATGCAAACTTTGTCGTTGTTGGATATTATATACTTTTTTTTACAATCCTGTTATCCTAAGCAATGATGTTGAAGTATGACAACATTTTTGCTGAATTCAACAAGCTGAACAATTACAAATGTGATCAAGTATCCCCTCCCCCTTCATACTGGTGTTTGGAGGGAAACATGGGGGTGGGGGGGGGGGGCAGAATTTATATATATATTCTTTCCCCCACCCCCACCTCCTCTACTTTATGGTGTTTGAAGAGAAGCATGGAAGCATCCTATATTTTGTCTCACCCCATCCCGCCCTGATATATTCTGTTCATTCCCTTAGGTGAGATGTTCTCTATATGAGGATTGGGAATAAAAAGACTAACTGAGGGAGACAGGTACGTCTGTAAGATATGCCATGACAGGCACCCTCACACATCGGTCAACCCCCTCCCAGAGAGAGGGGAGGCCCATGAGGCCCAAACAAAACAACATATCTTACAGGCTAGGAGACAGGGTTAGGGATAGTAAGCTGGAATGTAGGATGGTGATATTAGATTTCATAGTTAGTAGTCATATCACATATAGGATGTCTTACACTGTGACCAAGTTATCATAGTTAGTTATTGAGTAGCTGGCAAGTTTTCAAAATTCTGAATACCCTTCTTTACCTCTTTCAATAATCTCTGTTTCAGTTGTGAATATACAAGACAAACTATTGAAGAAGATGTGTCATCCACTATGCAACGTACAGGTATATTACAAATTAAACAATTATATTAAAAATATCTCTTTTAAGGGAGTGTTTGAGTGTCTTCCAGTTTTTATCCTTCGAGCAAGTATACCTAACCTTTACCTGCACACATATGTATATATATTTCAGAGATGGCCTTATTGACTTGATGTAACATCAAGGCATATTTCCACTAATTATCGTAAACCACAGACCTCTTTACGACACAGTCCAAGATGCTTTGGTTTGCAAGAATGATTTTCACTGACTTTCATCCATTGTGAAATTGTTAATTACATTATTTGGGACCAATTAAGACCAAACAAGTCTATCAGTCCAACATTGGACTTGAGGGCACTAGTCACATGCTGATAGTTGTGTATTGCATTGTATTGTTGATAATATAAATACTTTAAGACAAATGAAAGGTGTTCAAAGTTTTGTGTGTTTCTTTTACACATCAATTCTCTCAAACTGAGTTTTTCTTCTCAATATCCAAACTCTTGTTAAGTTTGTACACCAAGTTGTGGACCTCATGCTGATGAAGTAGAGAATGACAGCTGGCTATCTTCATCTCACTTTCATCTAACAAAATACAGATGTCAATGATTTTGACTTTGATCCATTCATCTATGCATTCACTATCAACTTCAAATGTGTTATTTCTTTGTATCCAGGTTGATTTTACTATTATTCTAAATCCCCCTGCAATTCACACATCTTGAATAGTTTTATTTACCAATGTGTCAAAGTTCTAAAAAGATTCATTCAAATGGGCAGTCCCTCACTGTTTTAGGGTCTTCCTTTCTCATTGTTTATGAACAAGTAATTCTAAGGCCATCAACACTTTCTTCAAAGTTAAACAGAAGAAATTTACATGTCAATGAACTAAGTTAGTTCAAGGAAAGCTAAGTAAGTAAGGCTAGGAAATCAATGTCAAGGGTAAACAAAGTTTATTTTAAGAAAACTTTACTTATCAAGACAGTAGAATGAACAAGCAATTTATTTACTTGAAGTACATGTATAATAATGATGAGAAAAAAGTGTACCACATCGACAAATACTTGGTGCTTGGATTTGTTGTGAACTTTAACTCTACTCATGCTCTGTGGCACTCACACATTACCAAGACAACCACTGTAGGTTACCTAGCAGTCCATCTAGAACACAGTCCCTCTATCAGAGGGACTGTGCCTAGCAACAGTAGCTACTGAAGTTTAACATCAAAAAGATATCTGCCCAGTTACCACCTTTCACCAGGGTGAGAATTACAAGTTCATTCCCAATTAGATACAGATGACATTGATTTATAAGGGTGACAGTTTACAGTTTAACTTGACAACCTCCCACTCTCAATCAACACGTGGTTGGCAGGTTTGTAAACTCAGTCAGTACAAACTTATGATTCTAATTTTCATTATTTTGCATATATTTAACACAAAATAAAACTGAAGTATAAATACTGGGTATATGTTCAATACTTATCAAAAGAAAAATGCACAAGATTGGACTTGAAGTATGTCAATGTTTGCTTTTCACAAATATTTCCAATACTAGACCACAAACAGAGTTCAGATGTCTGATGTCAAATTTACTAATTCACACTGACTGGCCTAAAAATTAATAATAAGTGTGAGACACACTGTGGTGTGAGAACTATAAGTTGATTACAGATGGATTTACAAATAAAAAATCACATGTAGCAGTGAAAATATCCTATGTCAGGCTGGTGACATCTATTTACATGTTGATAAAAGACAATTATCTAGCAAGGTACCTGATATATGTCTACCTTTATCTTCAGCCATTCTCTAAATTTGATAAAGACTTGGTTTGCAAGTTAAGTTGAAAAGCTTCCCCATCACAGTGTAAATTAGAAATCATTGATACCTTTGTGATAGCAGATAGTCAGATATTAGATTTAGATTTCATACACACTTATCAACTGTTACCTACATACAGACTTACTCCCCCTCCCCCAAGGACTCTACTTCATGCGAGTGTAACTATGATATGTTTTCTGTTAGAGAATATTTCAAAGGACAAACTTGTGTATTTGAAATCTATCAACAGCTTGGCTCTCTCCCAGTTTTATTATTATGATTCAATGACTTCATAAGATCTTATCAACTGTTACCTAGATACAAGACTAAGTCCCACCTCCAAGGAACCTTTGTACTTTTCTTCATTAATACTTGCTAGGTAGAGTATACTTTAATAATGCATGAGTAACAATGCCAATTTTGAAATTGAAAGAGAACATGAACACTATAAATATAAATAGAGAGATGCCATTTTGATTATAATTCATCACCTAAATACAAGTATTCTTATTTTAATTCTGTTTTCTGTATTTTCAACAATAGTACACATTTTCTTGGAGGTATTCTAGAATGAGAACACTTCTTTCATTTTGTTCTCATTCCTGGAGTCCCAGAACCTGACTGGACCTTGATAGGAAACTTGATGGTGATGATCAGAAGACTGTAAAATATGTGATGGTAATTAAAGATTAGAGTTATATTTAACTCTTTCATAATATTGACATTTCTCACAGTCATGATGTGAACACATCCATATATTTAAACTTTGATCACAAGATTTTTTACTGAAATCACTTTGATTATCATTAAAGAAAGTTGAACACTTTAACATTGTTATTGTTGGTAAATTCTAAGTGCATCATTTATTGAAGAGGTACAATTCTACAATTTTCTTTTAATCAACTTGTCTGAATAAAGTTATATCTGTGACCAGTTAGTTGACAGTTGACTTTACCTATTTTACTGTCAACAGGTATAAAACCAAATGTCAAAGGTCAATATAAAACAAACTGTTAAATATCTAACATATTGATATTGTCTTTTCTCTCTCACTCCCCTCCCCTACAAAACAAACCATGTAAAACATGTCATTTTCACACATGCCTTGATAACTGCTAAGACTATGTCAACGCAGCTGGGATTACCTTTGATTATGCTTTTGTAGAAAGAATCTAAGAATGATGAAAAGCTGATAAGAAAGTTACCATAGAAACAAACAACAAACAAACAAAACAAACAAGTTTGGTTTAAACAGAAACATCCATGGTTGAAATGAATATTATATGTAAAACTATATGCATGTAAACTTTTATTTTTTCTTATTGTCATGACATGAATCCATTGAAGATTGGCAAAATATTACAATTTATGTACAGAATTCTAATCAAGTAATCCCACTTTAATCATTCCTCAAACATTCTTGTTTACTTCTCAAGTCACAAGTAAACAGATCTCCTTGTAAGGTCTAATCAGTACCTCAATAGATCTGAGGTGCAAACTCAGACAGCCGAGAGATGATGTGTAGTGATACACCCATGGTAGAACCATACACCTTGCCCTACTATGTGTAGTGTCTGTGTTTAAACTCTATATGACATACAGAGAAATAACACTAAATAATACCTTAAATCCTAATATTGAATGATAGGTTGCAGTTACAGAACAGTGAACACTTTGAATCATGAATAGTTTGCATTTCCCATTTACAAAGAAAATTTGTCAGTGAAAAACTACACAACCAAAGTTGCTTTGTGCATTTTAAACCTATCAATTGGCTATCAGTATGAACCTCAAACACTTTTTCAAATGAGTATACTCTAGGCATTATATATGTGTAACTACAGTTTCAGTTTTGTCCTGGATGCATGAACCAGCCATGGTCTTTCATCATCACCAATCAACCATTTTGTTTGGTCAGCTTGCTACACAAAGACATTGGTGCGTGTTTCTTGTACTTGTCACACTTTGCAAACATTCTTACACACTACAAGAAGACTTACATGAAATGTTGACTTTTACAATTTGTAACATTTACCGGAACTGGTTTTTTGGTATGTGTAATGTACTAAGGAAAAGGAGCCATTGCAGTGTTGCATGGAGACCCTTGTATCATGGAAGTATCACCAACATACTTCCATGCCTGTATCAAACTTAGAGATATATTTTTGACATTGTATTGACATCTCCTGGCACCAGGTATAATTACAGTACAAAGGGTGCAAGTCCAGTGTTCCTAGCACTGTGTGAACAGATTGATATACTACAGACTTGTCTGTTTATTGAAAGTGTGAATCCCAAGGTCTGACTATTGGTCATGGCACCAGATACAATATATCCTTAGCAGTGTGAATGTCTATAATTACCCAAGAATGGAGACAGAGAGTTTGAGCTTTCATCTGCTATGGCCCCAGACAATTGTTACCCAACCCAGTCCCACCCCTCCCTTTTCATTTTGTTCTTCAATTGTGTTCTGTATTGTAGCCTTTTCCTTTGTATTATTGTGGATAATAAAATAAATAAATAAATGAAAACAAGCTAAGTTAGAGTACTGCAAGGAGTCTCTTGTATCAAATTAAAGTTTCAGAATACAAATAAATCTTTATCATGCATACCTAGAATTACTTCAATTGAGATACAATGTATCTGTACTTACTGTGGAAGTCTGTGTGACCAGCAGGTGACAGATTTCACAGGGAATTCGATCCATGAAATAGAAATGTACACTTAAGATTGTGACCTGCTGAAAGATCAGGCAGTACTCCACTAGAAATGAACAGAATTGTGTTAGCTATACATTATTATTCTAATGTGAAGAGAGGTAGATATACTATATAGGGCTGTTTCCTCAAGTTTGACGATTCATGGCACTAGGTATAGTGACATAGATATGTATGTACAGGCCTGTCTACCACCACCTGTTGATGGTATTATGTAGTTTGCTATATTATTGAAGACTATCAAAGTAGAGCTGTGAAATGACTAACGTGATTTCCCATCTCCAGAAAGTTGTCAAACACTAATAGTTCAAAATGCTGTTACCATGGAGAGTGATGATTACCTAGTAAGAAAAGATATAGATAGATACAGTACAGGCTTGTCTCCTCAGAAGTGTGAATCCTTCCCGTCAGTCTACATGTCATGGCACCAGGTACAGTATATCTCTAACAGTGTGAATGTCTAATTGCCCAAGAATGGAGACAGAGAATATGATTTCTCATCTGCCATGGCCCCAGACTGGGATATAATTAGTTAATGTCTTTGTAAAAACAATGGATAATTTCTCAGTTTTTGTTTGTTGTAATTGTGTGTGAATGGTAGTGATCATCTTGGTGAGAATGTTATGGACTTGCAGTCTACTGGCAAATAGCCTAGTAAGCAAAGCATCTACACCTTGCTGCAAAGCAATGAGGCACATGAGGTAGACTGCAAGGTGCCAAGGCAGAAACTTATTGACTTCACTGGTGACATGTCAAAATTATTACCTGTGTCTTTGACTGATAGAAAGTATTATCTTGATCGATGCACCAGTGAAACATTTATTACTGATGTAATTATTACCCCAATTGAAGATATAATGGTCAGATTTCTAACTACACTACTTCTTAATGGGGTAGAATTTAGCAAATTATTATTGACAATCCCTGACATAGTTTAGCACTATCCATGATCTCGCCGATCTCTGGTATGCTACCACATGTAGCAGCTAGACAACCCCTGACACTATTTTGTACAACATTTATATGCTGACACACTTCAATAACCACTCTTTTTGTACACCCAGATATATAGACAATATAGACAAGAAAATAAGAATGAAAGTGTCTCTTGTACAACATCATGTCAATCCACTTTAATGTTACTATCAAAAATGAATCACCCATGGTGTTAGACCCTCAGACAATTTTGCTAACTTTAAAAGCAACCACAGGTCTTCACACAGCTAGTGCCAAATGTGATATTGGGGGGCTAGTGCATCAGTCTTACTGTTATTGTAGGTTTTTGTTCCGCAATCTTCCAAGTTCAGATCCAAGGTCTTGTTACAAGACAAGGTGTTTGCATGGAGATATAAGGAGATGGTGTTTGTTATCATGGAGGTATTATGGACATATAAGGGGAAAATACTGTACCTCCATGGATGTATGAAATACCCATACTGTGATAACCAGTTTAGCTACTCTGTTTAGATTTACACTGAGATCTTTCCTAGAGATTTATGATTTTCAAGGGCAACTGTTTATACATGCATATTACAAACAAAAGGTAGATATCACTTGGTAAATGTCATTATTATGATCTTGTGACAAACAGGAGGGATCGAATTATTACACATGGGAGACAGTGTAGGACAATGACCTGTTGGAGTCAGTCATATGCAAATGAGTATTGTTCAGAAGTCTGTTCTGAATGGACTCTTTCACACCTGGAACAGAAAGACCAACCCTAATGATGGTGTAATAATGGAGTATGGATTGGTCTTGTTTTTATTCTGAAATACCAGACTTGTCTGTGGAAATACCAAATAAATTTGATACATGAAAAAAGCAAGTAATTTCTGGAAATACAATTTAGAACACCACATTTTTTCTTCAAGGGAAATTCTTTGTTGTTTTATTTCAAGTGAAACAGATTTGATTGAAGAATATTGCCATAAAACATAAAATGAAAACATATTGTATTATCCAAACTGACCACATAACCTATCCAGTCATAATGCTATGAAAACAAGAGGTCAGGGGGAGACTTTCAGTTGCTAAAACGTTGTTTGCTTGTTTGTATAGCATTTAGAGTTTGTCTTGTTGGTTTTCCCAGAGTCACCAAAAGAGTATTACACACTCTCTGTTATGTAGTCTCCAAACATGATATTGTCTTACTTGTCAGATACTTGAAGTTGATTCAGTGCAAATGTGAGAATGTTATGTCAGAGTATGGACACTTTTACTTTCATTTTTTGTCTGCCATGTTTACCTGTGGTACATACCATTATAAACATTCTATTGTTCTCTTGTACTTGTATTTTGCTCTTGCCTAAAAGGTTGACCAGATCATGGAAGTGCCCAGATTTATCTCCACAAATTGTTTGTTTTAAACAGAAAGACTGCCTATGCAAGAGGACTGAGAAAATTATTCTCAAATCAGATCTGCAGATTTTATGATTATTTATCCAGTTTTGAAATGTGTCATGAAGTAATTTGGTGTCATTTGTAGAGAAATTCAAATACCATGTAAGGCTTAGAAAAACACACTTCAATCAAGATTAACGTTATAGCTGTCCTTTTTTAAGGACCACTTTGCTGTATTAAGCCTTGCAAATTGACGTTGAATAGTGAAATGATTTCATGTATTCATTGTTGTTACAACTTGGTTAAATCCATGGCTTGGCAATTGTTACAGTTCATCCATGTCTTATCCCAGCTTATTTCATCAATAGACCTGAACTCTAACTTAAACTAGGATCAGTAAATACAGTTTATTGGCTAATTGCATCTTTGCAAAGTGTGTCTTTATGAGGTTTTCAAAATAAAGATTAAAATTTACCTTGCTGTCAGCTGGCACATTACATAGTTTTTATCCAGACTGAAGGTTGAATGCACCTTGGGGGACGAATTTCAATGGAAATCGAAGGTTTCAAATCTCTCCAAGTACAGTTTGTCATTTGGAAGCTTGCTTTGCATCTTCTTTGAAGTAATAATATAAATTTTGGGTCCACCATCTTGTTTTCAAGGACATCGCCAATTTGTTATATTCCCTTTAACATGTTAACACGGCAGTGACCATGTTGGATTCTAAAATGGTTTAATTTTGACCTATATTTCCTCATTTTTTTCTTGATTTTAACTGAGAATGAGTTGGGGGTTTTTAAACAAGGTAACAGCAAATGTTGAAACAGGTGATTTTCAAGGCACATTTCACATTAAATTCCAACTTTTGGAGTTCACCCAGAAATTCTTTTGGATGGGACAAAATGTGTTGTAGTTTGGTCAAAACCGTAAATTCGAGTTTTGACCTCGTATAAGTACTAGTATATGCTTGGAGGTAAGAAGGACCGTGGTATATGTGTTCATTATTGAAATAAATAGTGAAGCATAATATAATGTAACACCGTGTATAAATAAAGGACAAAACTTGTAAATGCAGGCTAGGTTGCAAACACTAAAATACATCTTTGTGGTGAATTTATGAATCTGTGGCAGTTTAGTTGCACGTAAAAACATAGAAGTTAAAAATCTGAAAGATATTGAAGTAATCACAGGTGTGTAAAGGCATTGCTTGGTTATATATATATTCTTCTCTGTTATACATGTACCATAGAGAAGAATGTGGGAACAAGAATAAACATTGTTTTGAAACTTGGATATCAAAATATTGTAATAGTCCAACGAAGTACTGCTACTGACAGGTGTGACACATCTCAACATTGTCAAGTTTTTCTCAAATAACAGAGTTTTAAATGGTATTTGTATAGTAAATTGTGTAGACCTACTGTTAAATTTGACGCCAGTATTGAGAACAAAATCAATAAATTGGTTTTTCACTAGGAAGGAGCAAGCTCTCATAAAGGCTGACATTCCTTGTTCTTGCGGTGTATCTATTAGAGTAAGGAAGTCCCATTGCATGAAATTTTATGCTATTGGCCTGGCCGGTCGCGTCGGAACACTTCAAAGAAGTCGGGACTATGACTTTCCTGGTCGGGATAATATTCAAAAACATTCTGTACTTATCCCGATAGGGATAAACAATTTTTAAATAAATTGTTGACAGGTGCCATCGTTATTGGGATAAACGGATAAAATTATTTCAGATAAAATACTATTCAAAGGCATATACTGAAAACTTGCCCTTGACAACCTGTGTCCGACCCCTGTTTATTTTATAGGTCTTTGAGAGTAGAAATATACCTACCTGTTTCACAGGTAGCCATATCATGGCTAGCGCCCAGAGGTCGCTTATCCCGATCGACATACACAAATGTAATATCCTGATCGGGATAAATATTTATATCCAAACTATCGGGATCAGGTGATATTTGTTTTTTGATAGATCTAAAGTTATCATTCAGATGTGTAGTTGTATTATATATAGCTTGGTTATTCCACGGACCGAGATAGAAACACTTCCTACCTGCATGGTTATTTATTGTCAACTTTGCAGACAGAGTAAGTCGGAACTCGATTCTGCTTTGGTCCGTTAGGAATACAAACATTTATCTCAATCGGGATAAATTTTTATCCCAGTTATCCCGATCAGAGGACATTCATGACTGAAATACAGTGCTGTAGTCTCTGACTAGTATAATTCACATTGTATAATCTGTGGTTACAGTAAAAGCTGGTGTGACTGAAGATTAACAAATTATGGTTTCTTTCTTATCATAATTTGAAGAAAATGAGTGGCAAATCGTATTTGAAATTCGTCTTATTTCTTTGTCACATTTCCGTTAAACGGCTCAACAATCAATAACGGTATGACTGTATCGACACATATGGAAACACTTCTGTTAATTTTAAGATAATGCTCTCAATATCAATACCAAAATGAATGGCCACATATGGAAATACTTTAGATTTGTATCATAACTAACATCCGGTAGACATAGCAACACTCCAAAACACCTGTACAAATATCTGCCATATTCTCAGCAGTCACTGATGGTAGATTACCACAGACTTAACCTGACTTGAAATGATAGAGTCCAACTTGATTAAAATCCACAATATCTATGTTCAGATATCAACTGAAAACAAACTTCTATTCATCAATGGATACACATGTTTATATATCGGCTCTCTCTACTTCAAAGGCACGTGGAACGTATACGTAATATATAACAGTCCCTGCTATGTTACAGTACCATGCCCCCATTAATACTTAGATGTTTGGTCATGTCTTCCTGTGGAAAAAAATTCGAACGATTTGATGTCAATTTTTCCGTTTATCAAAATAACATAGATACCAAATATGTGAATAAACCATGTACCAGTAGGGATTCGAAAATTGTTGGAAATGTTGCCTTATTAGGGGGAACAATGTTTATATATAAACATTTTGGGATAACTTACAAACATATTCGGATAACTTTTCTTGAGTTTGGCAAGCAAGTTGAGGTTCGAATTCGGTAAAAGCCTGTGGTCGGATGTAATGTTTCCTTATTCTGGGGACAATTTTTATAATATTAGGATAACTTTTAGTATGACAAGGAAGTCAAGTTTCGTTAAAAACATGTGTTAGGAAACAAGATATTACACAGTGTAACATGTGGCTAGTTCTAAATGTTAATACCGGATGGCACCATTTCCAACGCCAGTCGGTCGGAACCTCTGTAGTAGTAGCACGAGTTGGATTAGGAGGGTTTACCTAGAGACTTAGTGAAATATTTGCGTCGTGCGTGAGTAATTTTCGGCTGATGACTATATTCGGCACGACAAAAAGAGACCATAAAAGTGAGCTTAGTACTTCATTCTGATGATAAATCCAAATAACGTTTATTCACATCGCTTTTTAATTAAAATGTCACGGTGAGATGATATACGTCGTAAACACATGTTTGTTAAGTATTCTGATAGGAAAGGTGTTGTTTCATCATTTGGCCAAGGCGGTCGGCGCGGCTGACATCGCAGAAAGAAATTCCCACGCATGGAATATTTATGAATTACACCTGTAAATGATGATTTCAAACCTGTAGCTACTTCAAGAGTCTAAGCGCACCGATTTCAAGATGGAAAGCGTTGAAGTCGATATACGCTTAGACTTTAGGCCAAGTAACTACATGCAGATTTTGATATATGGGTTGTTTTTCCCACCATCACATGTATTTGGAAAACTATGACGAAATCCCGTCTCAAGAATAGGGGTTACTTTGGTATGAATAAACTTAAACTTAATATCACAAAAAACAGAAATTGATCTCCCATGACCAACTTTCAAACCATGCAGATGAATGTGTCTCGTGGTTTGGGGTTCAGGTACAGCTATTCTAAAGAACAGACTTCTTAGACAAACGACTATATATTTTTTTGTCAAGCGTCTCCTCAAAAAAAAAGCGACAGAGGTGGGTCGTAAAAATGTTTACAGTCAACCATGAAGACTGAACGTACGCCATGTACGCATCATCAACTTGACTTGCAAATATACTATCTTGTCGATGTACAAGTGTGTGATGTGTTTCAGGACCTCAATACACGTCTGGGTTTTTTTTAATCTTCTATTGCATGATGACAATGGAGTGTAGGTTTGAGGACAAAAACACAAAAAAGCTGTTTATGATTGAAGGCACCATTTGTACTAATTTAAATATGTTGTCCGAATAGGTCTCATGATCTGAAATAACTTGAGACGTCCTTGGAAGAATAAGATGGGGACATAAAATCACCCAAGTGGAAAATGATAGTGTTCTAGCTGACTGACCTAGTGATCAATGATAGAATGAAATGAGATCAAGTGACCCTGGAATAAATGAATGATGAAGTACACTACCATTTCACATCGACACCGTTAATCAAAGCCAGTCTGAATGTAAATGTTGCACACGTGCTGCAATCTTTTATTCTAAATTATAACTTATATTTGTTGAAAACTATCAATACAAATACATGTAACATGGAATTAGAATATGCTAATGCGCCCCCCCCCCCCATGGGTAATAACCCTGATGTTACCTAAAGTCGAAGTTAGGCTGCCTACCTGTGGTTACGTGACTGAGGAGATAGACAGAGGTGGACTACTGAGATAGCTGGAGAAAGTGCACTTTCGTGTTGATTTCACGAACAAGTTATATTTCAACTCTCTCACATATAAGCATGAATACAGCTCGATCGATTTGGTGCGTCTACCTGCCAATATTATCAGAGAGATATGACTGTGATAAACATAGGTCAAAATACATTCCTATAAAGATAAGAAATGTTCGGTTAACCGGTAAACTTATAAGTTTATCGACGGATGAGAATTAATGAAACGTAGAGAAGTTCGTTGATTACAGAACGGTGTCGATCAAATGTACAATACGCGTTTGAAGTATACACACATCGTGTATAAAAAGACGCGCCAAAAGTAGCGGTGTGAGAGCACTGTCTTTTATGATGTATCTCGTCCTATTGTCCACTACATGGTCATTCAATATACTTGTGCACTATAAATATAATCATGCTTGGCGTATTTTGGAAGAAAGAAATTGATGGTCCATGGATGAATAACTACTAAAGTAATTGTCTTAAATTGATTCTGTATAGAGACATAAAATGGTTGGCGAGGGTAGCCGCTTCAATTCGGTAATCATATACATGATGTATACTACAAAAGCAAACAGTGCCAGTGTCCCACAAGTCTGTATGTTGGTCGAGGTCATGGGATCTCTAGTTAACGCCCAAGAAGTGAAAGGGTCTGACTGTTTTTGTAACAAACGGTATTCCCTGCAAAATAAAGAGATGACATGCACACATACTATATTATACTCTTTAAATAGTTATCGGTTGTACAGGTACTAGAAACTCCTTTCTCCTTTCCCGTTGTTTCGTCTATGTACATACTTTTATTTATGAAAGAATTAGTTGACGGTCACTTCTCTTGAGGATGTTCTTTTTACTCATTGAACTATCCGAACTGATTTATTGTAGAGTTATTTTCAGTGATTTGTGAAAAGTCCTACGCAATAAGCGTCGTGCTCCCACGACGCGCGCGTCGGGCTAGTTAAGGGACTTGGCATATTTTCACATCTTTTGTTGTCATGGCTACAAGAGTTAGAAAAGACGACGACGTACATATGTTGTTAGGGCGGTTGCTATTCAAAGTCTATTGTTCGAAAGTGACTATATACAGAGGAGGGTGAGGTCATTCTCACATCGGTGACGAGAGCCCCATCGACACAGATCCAGAGACTTCAGGTCGTCAAGAGTTGTGAGACATACTTCACCTCAGTGATGTCTCCATAAACACTATTGAAGGCACCATACATAGGTGGAGCAGTTTCAACAACCATGACAGGTTGCAAACAGTACCAATGTTTGTATGATTGTATTTTAACCTAAAAAGAGAAAGCTGAACAATACACACGTACAGTCGAAGTTTTTGTTCGGTCTAGTCTCTTGGCAATGAAAGGGGTTTTTAAATAGTCAAGAGTCCTCCTTCTCCATACGTTGCATTTTTTTAATTCTTTCAAAATGAAGATAAATAAATCCTTACATTGGGTACAATAATTATATAAGATGAAATAACAGTGTTGGCTAGTTGACTCGTTTGTGTAAGTGGCTTCCTTGCGGCGCTGTTGATTGCATAAATAAATAAATAAATAAATTAATTAATTAATTAATTAATTAATATGAGTTTTATTCAATGTCACCAGATCTGAAATACAGCACGATATCTAATGTGTTATGTATAGTACACCAAAATAAAATATTGTTAAAACTCATAATCAGAAAAACGCAACCGAATCTGTACAAGTACTTATTATTTAGGGTAGAGGTAGAACAGGAAAATGGAAATCATTATTACTATTATTAAACATCCCGCGAACTTTGTAGTTCCACTAGGCTAAAGATGTTTAAATCTTGTTGAAAACGAAAACCAATCTCATCATAAACGTGTATACATTACATGTAGTTACACTGTCGTTCATCACAGTCCATGACACTGCCACTGTACTGGTGATAGGGGGAATGCGGTTACATCAAATACTCAGATATCGTTGCGTCATTGATGTTTATCTAGCTATCATGTCAAACTTTTTGTACATTGAACATACCCACCTTATCTCCGACAAGCTAAAGACCCAAGTCAACAGCTTGTGTTTGTGTATTTTGTTTGCCTGATTTTATCTAAAACGTATTGTAATCATCCCCCACGCAATCAGCAGCGTGCCTGTTCCGTGCCAGACTTTTTTTATTTTGCCGTATGCTTAGAGTCTCAATAAATTTGTTCAGGCCAAAAATACAGCTTCTTTTCTATTTAAGTAGTGGTGCCAACCGGGAATTTGGTTAGTTTCTATAACAATAGAGAGAGAGACTACGGTATGTCGACAAACTTAGGCCAGTGCGAACGACCGAGTCGCCATCACGATTGGTCTCATGAATAGAGTACAGTGACTACAGTCTGCATGCATGGTGCCTGGCCGTCGTATCTCCTCTAATAATACATCCATGGTTCAACTACTTTTGTATCGTAAACCACTATCTAAAATTGCAAACGACCGCAAGAAGTTATCTAGATTATATTCTGCCAACCTGTATTTTTGAGATTTTTAGTAATTGAATCCAACAGGTGGTCAAACTGAAATTTCAGCCATAGGGAAAGTATATATCAGGAGAAAAACATAGCATTGTTGTTTTGAGATAAGTCGTGCGAGTATTGAGAGTCCCAAGGTGACTTTCAGAATAGAGGTTATAAAACATGTGAATAGATCCGTGCATTCGTGCCATTGCCGTTAGCAGCAGGCATCCACCACGAAGTACCTGGTGTATCCGTTATGTCTACGTGTGTATGTCCGCCTAAAAGTAAGGAGGGAATTTCCAAACGAAATCAAACAAGTATATAAATATAGCGCGAATATTGCAATGCTGATGTACACAACTCAGTCCACCAATCAGATACTCTGTGGACAGTGCGTGTCTCAACTTGTTTGACAGAGACTAAGTTTACCTGGTAGGCGAGGGGCGTGTGAAAAAAATCATTGTATAGCAACAATGCTTTGCGAAAGGTGAATCGCCTGTCCATTCGAGCTCGTCTCCCATGGCAACATAGATAGTATTTTATTGTGTTCACGTGACCACAAAAATAGAAGTACACAGGCGCGAGATTCAAAATTTGTCCTTAATGTTGAAAGGTGATGAGAAGAGACTGTGTCCGAGATAATGATATTAATGTATGAAGACATCGTCTATATTAGAGACACTAATAATTTCGTCTGAATATCAATTGTCATTTGCCAACATTACAACTGTATCCATGAAGCTGCGACAGCTTTTTCAGTATTTTCAAGGTATGTTTCTCTTTATTTGATAGCACAATTGCAATTCCAACGCGTGTTACACACGACCGATGTCTGCCACACGTGTATACATTTCAGATTCCATTGCATGTCGTGTTCATATGTGACCGTCCGTGTTCATGGTATTGTTCACAAACAGGTAGTGTAATGGCCTGGGTCCCCAATGTATGAACTTTGAAAGAGAGTTGTCGGCAACTGTGTATGACAATACTACCATATGGTTTCACATCCACTCATATTCTGTTAGACTTTAGACTTTAGAGTCCAAACAAGCTTCTCAGCAACAAGTGTTGCATACAAAGCCGGATCCAGATATTTTTTGCCGTGCTCACATGTCTATTTTTGTAAATGATTTCATCGTTGAATCATAGTTGAATGGACTCTTTTAACGGTAGATAATTTCAAAACACTATCAGCATTGTGTTTTCTATGACATTATATTACATGCGTGTCCTTCAGACACTTCGAGGAAAACGTAAAAGTATCAGCTTCTTTAATCCAACGTTTTGAACCGGTGATGCAAGAATAAGATTTATACCGTTATACATAGAACAAAAATAGATGGAAAATCAGAAAGAGTGGACCCTGGGCAGATAGTAAACGAGTTGCAATTGTTGTTGTTGTTGACGATAAAACTGACCTAGGAATCAAAGTTCAAACTGTCCCCTGCATGCCCAATGTGCAAATTGTCAATTTATAAATGATGTGATGTGAGTTGTTTGGTGAACCTAAACTGATGCCATTGCATGATTCATATCAACATATTTTACTTCACCTACCATACTCTATAAATTCATATTCACGACTTAACTTCACCTGGTATTAAAGTAACGGGACGTACGTGGGCCGTTATCTAATGATCACGCTATGCTTGGCGAACTGTGCATGAAAGGTTGTCTAGGCCACGCGTGACGAAAAAAAAAACCGTATGTACTAAGTGTAACGTTAGGAGTTCTCTATTTTATTCATGTGTCTAAAACTATTGAACCCTTGGAAACTTTTCATAATTGCGCTGAAAATATTCTGTTTTTTCCTTTCTTAAAAATAATCGAACAGTAAACACTGTGTGACATGCCCTCTCCCTAGTAGCAGTATTGACACTGTGGTATAAAAAGTTGTCAATAGATGTCATGATATTTTTAACTACCAGTTCAAGGCTGCTGTGCTCAAGGAAGGGGTATACTTTGAGGCAATCAAGGTTGCAGTCACCTACTTTGGGGATTTTTTTATGTTCCTCGTACATTTATGATGAGATAAATACATATGTTACTGCCTTCACGTTGTCGTATGCAAATAAGGTATCCATTGAAGGTACGCCGTTTCATTGCTGTACCGTTAGTATATGAACGACAGTGATAAAGTTAGTGTACTGGACAAGTGTGCTTACTACTTACGTGTGTAAAGCAGTTGCGACCTAGTAAATTATTGTCTGTCTCACAACATTTCTATGGGTTTTTTGTTGTTGTTCACAGTTTTTGGTTCGATGTAATGTTCTAGGCAAACCATTCCAATGCTATTGTGCCTAAAATCTCGTAACTTAATATAGTGACATTAATACGGGGTGGGTCGAGGGTTGACAATACACCCTATTCACTAAGTTCGCTGACCAAATGTCCTCCAATATTCAAAAAAAAAATAAGTCAGTTTGGATATCGATACCGTCTAAAGCATCTAGATATTCCTATTCATAAAATGGATCGAGAATGGGGTTTTATGTTTATTTAGTTTGAAAAGAAATCTGTTTATCGCTGGGGAAGGGTATACCTCTTGAAGATCTCAATAGTTGTTGACAAACATTTCATGGTACGACGGATTTACCAAGGTAAAGCGATCAACCAACCGTTAAATACCACCAAAAGCGCCCAAGTCGCGTACGTACCGGCGTTTTTTGTGTACTCTACCGGCTTCTTTATGTTGTCTATATTTTGGCGGACCACGTACTGTAGTAACTAATCTAGGTAAATGCCGAGAACGATCCAGTACGGAATGACCCGGATAACATTGAGCTGGTGACACCTTTCTCAAATTGGAATGCAGACCACACCTCTCAGGTGACGTGTTTGGCAAGTTATTTGTAATGGTTTTTATTGTGCCTATTCAACTCTTTCAAATACAAGAATATAGGATAAGTAAGTGACGGAGAATGTTGATAAGATAATTCAAGTGTGTTATTGTCTACTATACTCTATCCTAGCTAGTCCACAAAAACTCACACCGACAAAGGTAACGTCAGGTACACTATAACATTTTATTGGGGGTCAGTGTTTTTTTTATCCCAATACCAACAACACAACAAACACAAAACCATACATAAGTGAATTTGAATCGATCAGTTTATCTATATCTTAATAGATAGGTACACGAATACCCTTCTCTTAAATCAAACCTCGACAGTTTACCATTACTGATAACAGCTTGGCCCAAAGTGTTAGGTTGTAAACTTGACGCTCAATCGTCGACCAGCCCTGTGGACACTCAACACATACATTCGACTAGCTTGGTGGCCATGACTGAAAAAGAATAAAACAAGATTTTAAATGTTTGTGATGTACATTTAGTAGATTAGGATTATGGTACAGTCCCCAATTGAATCCAGTTAGTATACGGAAAAAGTGTTACAGATTCTCTCAACTCGGTATATATTAAACTAAGTGTGTGTCTGTGTGTCTGTCTGTCTAACTGTCTGTCTGTCTGTCTGTCTGTCTGTCTGTCTGTCTGTCTGTCTGTCTGTCTAATGGACGAAATTCTTTCTTTCCATAAACATTAAACATGTATTATTTTCAGACTACAATCAGGCCATTGGAGGTTTACACTTTCACACAGTTACATTTCTGGCCACAAGCTTGCGAACCAAATAAGAATGATTTAAGCTTAGACATAGACGAAGACTATGTCCCGTCCTCGTCGCTCCTCAATATCAGCTTAGTTTTAACGGATGTCGAATAAAGCTAAGGAGATATAAGATAGTAGTAACATAACATTTGTAGAAATGCATTCCATGCAAACATGGGGTTGGAGTTTAGGTTTTCGCTTCATAATAGACGTGCCAAATACAACGATAAGGTTGGAATTAAGTGTTTATTGTGATATTTTTAGATTTGACAGTTGAGTGGTTTATCACATAAACGAATATAGAGACACTGAAGATCATTGGTGGCTTGCTAAATGTATGCACACCAATCAGTATTGGGATATCGTAAGCGCCCCTTCTTCTTGTTGTTTCTCAAACCCAACGCCAGAGGGCTTGGTACACGATAGGTGTTTCGTATGCATGATCAAAAGGTCGTCACAGTACAGTGTATACATGTATAGCTCTGGAAATATGTACTTCGATACCGGGCTCCGGAGTAACGGAGATGTGTCGGAGTTTAATATCGGAGTGCATATTTCCAGAACTAAGTACAGTATCCCGGAGACAGAGTAATGCCAGCATAATTCGTAATTTTTAGTATTCAAACGCCCTCGTCCAATTCTATGCAGTTCTTTTATTTTAGATCCTTTCAGCCCGTTTAGGTACATGTAACTCACAAACAACACTAGCGTCAGTGTTTTCGGCTGATGTGATACTCCGAAGCTATCGGAGTCCGGGATTGCGATCGGAATAATACACCAGTGCCGAAAATAGGCTATACAACAACATACAAGTAGCACATTATCTGCAGTAGCCACACTGAAGCATAGAATAACGGACCCGTGGTTCCCTAACTAGTTTGTTGAGAGGTAGCCAGTTGAATGTCCTATACCATTACCACAGTCTGAGATAAATGAATGGATGATAAAAATAAAAAAAATACCTCTCCTGGATATCGCGAAAATAATACAAAAATTATTCAACAATTATTTCGTGATATCAAGGGAGGAATTTCAGGAGTAGCTAACAGCGTCATTATTTTCTGATTGGGCATCCATGGCGGACATCGATTGATTCAAACGAATCATGGCTGTATCCTACCGTATATAAAACAAACTATTCCTACTACATATAACACAATGAACCTACATGTACCATAGTATCGATCCTCACCGCAGAGTTTACTTCGACTGTGAACTGAAGCCAGATTAAACAACACTATAAATGCATATACAGTAGGTATTTAGCTAGCATATGAATTAACCAAATCTCATGTCACACAGTCCATCCACCAGATAAAATCAAGAAGGACGGTGCTTTACTATATATATATATATATATATATATATATATATATATATATATATATATATATATATATATATATATATATATATATATATATATATATATATATATATATATACTTATGCTTAAATATATATAGCCGATGTATACGTGGATGGAGCTGGAGGGTATCATTTCTAAATCTACATCAATGTGTACAAGATTAAGAAGTGTTTGGTTATCAGGCGCAAAATCCCATAAAACTTGTAAATGAGTAATTCTTACATTTCCAAATCCCTATATCAGTGATACACTTCAATGCTTGAGATGACCTCGATCTGGGGTCATAATGACAGTTTTTTGTTGTTTTGTACTTTTGCATTTCCCGCCCTGGACTTTGATCAATACGTATACAAATACATGTACACTTGTTTGTCTTGCAGACCTTGTAAACGGGTGCATTACAGTGGCTAAATGCGTGGACGTCACATCGCCAACGCCATTATATCGTGTACACTGATGTAATAGTGTGATTATAAATTTTTGACATATCAGACCGTGTGCAAAATTTGAGCGCAAAACGACGGTAATTGTTCGACCTGAATTCGCGCAAAATTTTCTTCATCTAGGACACATGATTCCAAGCTAGTCCTGCTTGGGACTCGATTCTGACACTGTCCAGGCACATGCCCCTTCTATGAAGACATAGTCGATTTACCAAGTTGAACTTACGTCGTCTGCAAGCACTGAGCAGTAAATCGAAGCTAACGCTAAAATAAGTTTTCTGCAATATTCTAAGACCAGATTCACATCCCGTTTGCTTCATACATTCTAAATTGCATTAAGATTGTTAATGGATCTCATGTCATCCACTTTTCACGATGCAACTTCGAAGTCGATAGAAGAAGACCCCAGAGACAGTCCAATTTCCCCTCAATACTGTACTAAAAATTGCGTCGCCGTAAGCGCCCAAACTACCCGCAACAGTTACTCCTTTAACTATTAATGAGATTGACCACCTATTAGACGTCTGTTTTTTCGTTACCCCCATATTTAAGTCTCTGGGATAGGTTAGTGATTACCACATAGTCTGATCTCTATGATGTCCTTGGGTCATGTCTGTTTTATCTAAACGAGCGATGAAATGTGTAGACTTATGATATGTTTGCCATGTGTCTTATTACACCCGTATTATAAAGTGAAACGGCCTTGCTTTATGAGAAAATTGATTCACTTTGGCTGTACAAGCTACGCCACCCTTTGTAAACTGTTTGATACAGCTGATATCTGTCTGCTACAGTTGGACCTATGACCAACATTCATGACATGTGTATCATATATAACCCCAGTATTTACTACATACTCATATCAAAACAACCCAAAATTTAACAATTGAAAATATTTCCAATGTGTTTGGTCAAAACTTTTTCGTGGTTGAATAATTGCATATTAGATGCTCGTAGCGCAATCAAAGCAAATCTCTAGACATTCACTTCAACAGACAATGATTGATTTTTATGAGTTAGTCTGGCCTTTATAAAATGATCTCTTATACAGCTTACCTATGTGTACACAACCAATGCTACATTTCCGTTCCACGAGTAGTCGGAGATAAGAAGTCCGCTATGAAAAGCTACCTTTGTGTCCAATTGAAAAGAATTTTCCGAAACATATTCTAACCGTTCCTAATTCTAGGTTCTAAGCGAGCTCCCCAAAACACATCGAAGTATTAAATGATGTGTTTGTCTGGCTTTCTTGCTTTGGGTTCTTACTTTCTACAAGTGGCGATCAATCCCCTCCTTCACATCTGTAGTAGCAACTACACGGTTATTTCTCCTACTTTTAAAGAGTGCAACTTACAGCTAAAGTACACATATCCGAATTGAACGCACACCATTTTTTTCTAGACGTGTTTTCCACTTCTTACCCCGAATGGATACTCTTACAAAATACATAGATATCATATCGACTGTGTAAATACACCATGTCTTGTACGACTGATACAATACTAAGTAAATTTAACAAAAATCTAAATTTGTACGCATGGACCAGGAATGACCGATGTAGAAATATGTAAAAATAAATACCACCAACATTGCCGTTTGCCGTGTTGTTGATTGTCATATTGGTGATCTTAAGTAAAACAGACCATAATCTGTGTGTCTCACATAGTTCCACAAGAAAATATTAAACAAATAAATAGAATGTGCATTGGACCTACACGTATCTCAGTTTTAAAAACCAGAGTTATACTACGTGTTAACACTGAAATCCGAAATAGTTATATTTACAACTGTCAGTTCTCACCTGTCTTAAATCCTAACTTGGTATTTCCACAACTTCTTTTGGAATTTTTGACACAACGACAAATGAGTTTAGTAAGTTATCACCCTTACATCTAGGGAAAAACGATGTTTTCGGATCATCCTGTACCGCTATCCTTCACACATCAAGTAGATTCTTCTATCTGCAACTCGCATATAATCCATTGTGGTAATATCTACGGAGAGAGAATTGTCGTAGTATTTTCCATGTAAATCCAGACAGGGGGAATGACTATAACTGTCAGGGATATACGTTATTAACTGCTATCATTGCTTGTTCAGTCAACCACCTGTATTTAAATGAGATAAGCGAAATTAGTATGACAATAAATGAACCGGAAACGTACCCCCTAACTCTATACAAAACATGTCGTTTACCACGAGACTGATAAACAGGCATATATAGTTTTTTTTCGTTTCTAAATTTAAGAGAAGTGCAGAACACTTTACTTGGATACGATATCACGTATATCACCATTTCTAGATCCATGTAACTTAAGTAAACTCATCAACAGTATACATAACTTTACAAAGTAAAAGTGTTTGATCTTAACAAACCGTGTGAATAAATTGAGCAGCTCTCTTTACAGAAACGAAATATTTCGCAACCATTCCTCGAAACTACGAAATAGCTCAGATTATGCATTTTGACGTTTCCTTTGTTTGTCTACATGTGAATGGCCGACCCTGTCTATACAGTCGTGGATATTCACAACTTATGACCTACCTGCCCCCTTTAGAACCACGGGATAGACGATAACAAATTTGCAAATACATTGTTCAGACTGTATTCCCTTTGCAATATTCTCAGACTTATCACTCGTAAAGTATTAGGCAACTGTGAGCAATAAATCTTTTTTTTTTCTCTCTCTCTCCTACAGATTGTCAAATGAAGTGTCAAGCCCGTATGGTTGAAAATCAAGACACACGTACCTTTGGACTGGTTATGCTATGCTATCATTCTGACAAGAAGCTTTCTGAAATAGGAAATTATCATACAGGAGTTGGGGGATCAGCAATAGCAAAGTCGATAAAACAAGGTGCGAAGAACTTTTTTAATTTGACAAGAATCTTATTACGAATTATTTTAAGTGTTGCGTCAGGAATAATCTGTCATATTTTCCTTGTGACATTAAGCAAAAAGAATAATTTTATTGTACAATGCAATCATAAACGTCACGTTTCAACATTTCGTTTGTACAACGAAGAGCCTCCATCAACATTTGAATGTGTCCATTGATCTCCTCTTTCAAATTTAATTCTCATGACCAGGTGACATAGCAGTGAGACTAGTTTCAGAATGTTTTGAGGCAGACACCAATGCAGGGGAAGACCCGTCCTTAGAACAGCTGGAGAAAGACTTCAAAGGGTTGGAGTTTGAGAAACAATTTGCCTGTAAATTCAAAAACAGACCTGTAGACAAGGGAGTGTTTGGTAAAGTGTTTGTGGAAAGAATTCTACCTGATGGTCATAGAGAAGACATCTTTAAGTTCAATCTGATCAAGGTGAGATGACTATACTCGTTAATAGACAGCTAGCACTTGAATCTTCCCATGGGTTTTATACAATGTTGATAGTTATGAACCTTTTTCGTCATCTTTTCACCACCTGTTTTTATTTTCCTCACTAGCATGGCAATGAAGACTGTGTTTCAACAGCAAGTAATGAATGGACTCTGCCAATCTTCAAAGAACTAGCAGGTAAATTGCAAACTCTTTGAACAAATCAAAGTTGTCGTTAGCATCACCAACATTGAGTGGAATGTAGTTGGTCGGCCACTTATTTTTGGCAAGGTGATGATTGTGGTATTAGTTCGGAACCTATTTGGACAACAATATAATAATATTATGTCATTATGTCTATTCCACAGGTATACACAATATAACAACTGGTGACAATTGGAAAGTCTTGGCTAGAGAACTGGGTTTCAACCGCCATGAAATCAACCAGAAACTCGATACCAGTCGGGATCCATTGGGACAAACGGTGTCACTTTTCATGCAACGTGGAGGCACACAAGATGAAATTATGGAAGCAATACGTGAAGTGGAGCCGAAGATAACACCTTTAGAAAGTACACCTAACTCAAAGCAAAACATAAACATGATAAGACGAGGGTCGTTATTTGGATGTGAATATTCGCCACTACCGAAGAGTATCTATTCCTATACACCAGATAAAGGTATACACTTGTATAATACTTAAATAATTGTTTAAAATGAAAACAAAGTCTGGATACACTTGTACAGTCTCTCAGCCTGTCTGTCCTTCCTCTATCCGACTCTCTCTCTCTCTCTCTCTCTCTCTCTCTCTCTCTCTCTCTCTCTCTCTCTCTCTCTCTCTCTCTCTCTCTGACATGCAGAGTCGAATCATGGAAGTATTATTAAAGCATGTGGAGATCAATACTTAATGTTTGACTATCTATATGTGTTCACAGATGCGGCTAATCCAGAAATACAAAACCAAACACCGTTGTCACGTAGGAAGAGAATGTGTCGATCACTGGAAGATGAAAACCATGGCATCACCAAACGACTATGTATTAGTTCCAAAGACATGGATGCGGGGTTTTCACCTCTTACTGGTACAAGAATGTTTGGATCCTTCAATCTAGAGACAACATCTGGGAGTTTACGGACGATGGACTTTGTCGACAGAAACAATTCATACATTGAACATTCAGTTTCTACGCCATCTCCATCACGGCCACCGGTGACTGCCAATAGCCCCAACAATAGTCCACACTCTTCATCTTCCGGGTTGACGTCTTTCATTTGCTCAACGCCTACCTACACACAGCCGTCCATTATACTTTCTCCAACCCCTCTTAGTCGTAACAAGGCACGTAGAGATCTAGTACTATCAGACGATAACGAGGAACTGAGTGAAAAGAATTTGTTTGACATTGCAGGACTTCTAATGCACAATTGGAGAACTCTTGGCCATGCATTGTCCATAGAGGAAACTGACTTGTGTTCTATTGAACATTCTCATCGTGGTAATGTCCGTGAACAGGCATTTCAGATGTTACATATGTGGAAAGTTCAAAGTCCTGAAGAGTGTACCAAAGGTAAACTGTATAGATCACTGTGTGAAGTGGGACTAAATGACATTGCCCTCAAATGTCGAGGAAAAAGACGTCCATTGGGCGAAAGAAGTATTAACTGTGAATGAAAGAGGACAAGTATTATGAATGCTAGATGCTAAAAAGCTTATTTTAATTTATGAATTATTTAAAAAGTGTTAGTGACCAAAGTCACCATAACGATCGATTTCAAAATCTCTAAATGTATACAATGTACACAATCTCTCTCTCAAAAAAAATTGTATATATTTCCTATCTTAATATTTAGTAATCTCGTGAAATAATATAACGTTTCGATGAGAATAAATTGAAATTTTGTGTTTATATCCGTAACTATTTGCATGATGTCAATCAAGTTTTACCAGAATACGCAGGCGATTCTTTAGTCATTATGAAACTTTGAAATGTATTTATTCGAGTTCTTCTTCTTCCAAATTAGTACAGATATCAATTGATGGTCGCATACTGTTGCTCGAGCGTTGTGCAAACGACTCTCAAACCAGCTTGGGGGCTGAGCTTGGGTTTATCTATGTTTTGATTGGTTTACATTCTTCAATTTCCAAGTTATGGCCGAAAGGGCATTTGCATGATATAATAAGAGATGACAATCATTATAATTTGACTGTTCTATACAACTATGTAATATAATTGTGTAATTTGCAGATAACTTTCACGATCACTATTGATTCATGTATTCATTTGAAAATAGTGTTGTATAATAAAGTATTCCATGACATCTAAATCTTGCCCCACCACGGAATAAGAACAGTCACGTGGTGTATAAATGTAAATAATTATATATATTCTTGTGCTGTATATCATTGAATGTTAAACGCTGAGCGTTTCGAACAAGTGAAATAAACTAGAGTTTGCAATGAAGACACATTGTCAATGTATACTTTGCCTTTTTTCCCCATACACCAAAAGAAATAGTTTATGGATGAACCTTTTCCCTTTTTTCATGGTCTTCATCTATATATTCTTTATTTATTCATTACACACACACACACACACACACACATACATACATACATACATACATACATACATACATACATACATACATACATTTCAGAAAATATTATGGTGAAATGGTTTGAAAAAAGTACCTAACAAGCTAATTACCTGATTCACGGTTTTACAAATTAATTGTAGTATGTTCCTCAAAAAGAGAGTTTTTTACTTTTTTGGGGCCGCTACTGTTGCTGTAGATTAAGTAAGTACCTGCTGTGTTCTAATTCCTTAACAACATCACTTGCTATTGTTAGAACTCAAACCGGGTATTAAGGAATAAATACAGAAATGATTCGATGATATAATTTGTAATGCAAGTGATAAAATGTCGATGAAACCGATATTATGCTAGATCATACTAAAACACCAGCCAGAATATTATTTATGTGTTATCGAAGGTATGGATTGGTGTGAATATTTATATTAGTACAATTTCTATCATGGTTTTATGGGTTACTAAGTGTGTATATTTTCACACAAGTTCATTAGACTATAAACTCAGCCTGTGCAACCGTAAACAAAATTAATGTGTCTTTTAATTACGATGCGTTATCTGTCAAGGAGCGGAAACATGGAATTTCGTATGTAAATAATTATAATGGACAGATTTAGCACTTGTTACTATGCTTCACTATATAGGTCTGTGTTCAATCACCACTCAGGTTAGTGGATATTAACGCCCTTGTACAACGTGGCACACCGTTGAATGTGTGATTCATATTTTTCTTCGTTCAGCTGAACCCTCAACTAACCGTGTCTAGGGTCTCTCGGCTATGTGACTCGGCTTGACAGTATAATGTTCTCGTGAACGACATTTTCAAGCCAGATAACCAAGTGTGTGGGCTAATTAAAACCAAAGACGTCTGTAATAAAAACACAACAACTACATATAACAATGTTTCCGATTTCCTTCATCCTACAAAATATGAACTTCAAGGTAGTAACTTCTCCGGGAGATTCATCATTGTGGTAGAATCTCGTTTTACTTCCATGTTCGGACAGAAAATGTTACGTTTTAAAAACTCTTCTTAATTAAATACTCCATTTTCAAGGCATACGCTCTCTCTCTCTCTCTCTCTCTCTCTCTCTCTCTCTCTCTCTCTCTCTCTCTCTCTCTCTCTCTCTCTCTCTCTCTCTCTCTCTCTCTCTCTCTCTCTCTCTCTCTCTCTCTCTCTCTCTCTAGCAATAATCGATCACATACACAAACATACACACACACACATTGGCATAGTTTTGTAGTGTTAGATCAATGAGTTTAACCATAACCTATAATCTAGGTTCTGACAATGACTGGCACCGTATTACGTACTCAATGTACTCCTGGTCCATTTATTGGGGATAGTAAAAGGACTACATTGAGTACGTAATACGGTGCCAGTCAGTACCTAGACTGTATCCCACACTACGTCCATGGCTTAACTGTTCTTGTTTTCATTTATCACATCTTTAATTGGAAAACCATGACTTGAGTGTCAGTTAATCTTTACTTTTAAAAACTACTTCATAAAGATTGAATTAGGAGAATCACATAGCATTAGAAAATACTAATCGATGCAATTAGCCAACAAACTGTATTTACTGATCCTAGTTTAAGTTAGAGTTCAGGTCTATTGATGAAATAAGCTGGGATAAGACATGGATGAACTGTAACAATTGCCAAGATATGAACAATGAATACATCCCCAGAAGGCTAATACTCTTCAATTAGTTCCAGTAAAAAAATAGGTTTAAATATGAAAGATCTTCACTGCATTCACTGATCATGACCATGAGTGATTCTTCCATAACTGGATATAGTCTACATTTCCATAAAGGACAGTCCCTCTATCACTTTGTGTAAATGATGTATCACTTTTCTGTCACAAAAGATTTTTTTAAAAACAATACCAATCAGATTCCATGGTCAGACTATCATTAGCGTTGTCTTTCTGTTCCAGGTGTGAAAGAGCCTATTTAGAACAGACTTCTGAACAATACTTATTTGCATATGACTGACTCCAACAGGTTGTACCTTCATGTTACAAACATATGCCCTACATGAAATCGTGTAGGGTCTATGTTCCAATGTATGTAGTTGACATGTTACCAGCAGAGTACATAACAATTTTATTCCTTGGCACTTTGCAGTCTACTACATTGACTTTGTTGTCATAGTTATTATTGCCAGTAGACTACCACTGACGTCATCATACTAGGCTATTGCCAGAAGACTGCAAGTCCATCACCACTGTCACTACCATTCACACACAATTACAACAAAACAAAACACTGAGAAGTTATCCATTGTTTTTGCAAAGATATTAAGTATTTATGTCTCAGCCTGGGGCCATGACAGAGGAAAAATCAAATTCTCTGTCTCCATTCTTGGGTGATTATATAGACATTCACACTGCTAAGTATATAAGGTAATAATTATACCTGGAGCCATGACCTGAAGACACTACAGACTTTGGGCATTTAAAAAACAATGACCACTGAACTGTCTCAGCATACTGTTATGCAAAATAGTGTCAGGAGTTGTCAATAATAATTTGCTAAATTCTATCTCCAGTACATTATTTAGAAATCTGACCATTATATCTTCAATTGGGGTAATGATAATTACTAAAGTACTAAATGTTTCACTGGTGCATAGATAGATTGTGGTTAACACTTTCTACCACAGTCAAAATAAAACAAAAACACAGGTAGTAATTTTGACGTCACCAGCACATTACATATTAAATTTCTTCCTGGGCACCATACAGTCTCCCACTTCATCATACACTAGGCTATTTGCCAGAAGACTGCAAGTCTATAACTTTCTGACCATGCTGATCACTACCATTCACACACAATTACAACAAAACAAAAACTGAGAAGTTATCCAATTGTTTTTTCAAGTACACTAACTAATTATGTCCCAGTCTGGGGCCATGGCAGATGAAAAATCATATTCTCTGTCTCCATTCTTGGGCAATTAGACATTCACACTGTTAGAGATATACTGTACCTGGTGCCATGACCTGGAGACTGACAAGAGGGATTCACACTTCTGAGGAGACAAGCCTGTACTGTATCTATCTATATCCTTTCTTACTAGGTAATCATCACTCTCCATGGTAACAGCATTTTGAACTATTAGTGTTTGACAACTTTCTGAAGATGGGAAATCACATTAGTCATTACACAGCTCTACTTTCAAAATGTATAGTCTTCAATAAAATAATTCTAGGTGAATGCATGTTAAAGATTTATTTGTATTCTGAAACTTTAATTTGATACAAGAGACTCCTTGCAGTACTCTAATAGATTGTTTTCATTTATTTATTTATTTATTTTATTATCCACAATAATACAAAGGAAAAGGCTACAATACAGAACACAATTGAAGAACAAAATGAAAGGGAGGGGTGGGACTGGGTTGGGTAACAATTGTCTGGGGCCATAGCAGATGAAAGCTCAAACTCTCTGTCTCCATTCTTGGGTAATTAGACATTCACACTGTTAGAGATATACTGTACCTGGTGCCATGACATGTAGACTGACAAGAGGGATTCACACTTCTGAGGAGACAAGCCTGTACTGTATCTATCTATATCTTTTCTTACTAGGTAATCATCACTCTCCATGCTGTATTAGTGTTTGACAACTTTCTGGAGATGGGAAAATCATGTTAGTCATTACACAGCTCTACTTTGATTGTCTTCAATAATATAACAAACCTACATAATACCATCAACAGGTGGTGGTAGACAGGCCTATGCATACATATCTATGTCACTATACCTAGTACCATGAATCGTCAAACTTGAGGAAACAGCCCTAAATCTACCTCACTTCATAATAGAATAATAATGTATAGCTAACACAATTCTGTTCATTTCTAGTGGAGTACTGCCTGAACAGTGACTTTCAGCAGGTCACAATCTTAAGTATACATTTCTGTTTCATGGATCAAATTCCTGGTGAAATCTGTCACCTGGTCATACAGACTTTCACAGTAAGTACAGATACATTGTATCTCAATTGAAGTAATTCTAGGTGAATGCATGTTAAAGATTTATTTGTATTCTGAAACTTTAATTTGATACAAGAGACTCCTTGCAGTACTCTAATAGCTTGTTTTCATTTATTTATTTTATTTTATTATCCACAATAATACAAAGGAAAAGACTACAATACAGAACACAATTGATGAACAAAATGAAAAGGGAGGGGTGGGACTGGGTTGGGTAACAATTGTCTGGGGCCATAGCAGATGAAAACTCAACCTCTCTGTCTCCATTCTTGGGTAATTATAGACATTCACACTGCTAAGGATATATTGTATCTGGTGCCATGACCAATAGTCAGACCTTGGGATTCACACTTTCAATGAACAGACAAGTCTGTAGTGTATCAATCCATCCACACAGTGCTAGGAACACTGGACTTGCATTCTTTGTACTGTAATTATACCTGGTGCCAGGAGATGTCAATACAAGTGTCAAAAATATATCTTTAAGTTTGATACTAGCATGGAAGTATGTGGGTGATACTTCCATGATACAGGGGTCTCCATGCAACACTGCAATGACTTGTTTTGCTTAGTACATTTATTCAATACAAATCCAATCTGACATATTGGTCTTTTACCACCATGCACATACCAGAAAACTCAGTTCCAGTAAATGTTACAAATTGTAAAAGTCAACATTTCATGTACATCTTCTTGTAGTGTGTAAGAATGTTTGCAAAGTGTGACAAGTACAAGAAACATGCACCGATGTCTTTGTGTAGCAAGCTGACCAAACAAAATGGTTGATTTGTGATGATGAAAGACCATGGCTGGTTCATGCATCCAGGACAAAACTGAAACTGTAGTTACACCTATATAATGCCTAAAGTAGACTCATTGCAAGTCCTTTGGGTCATACCGATAACCAATTGATAGGATGATTAAAATGCACAGAGTAACTTGAGTTGAAATCATTCAAACTGAAACAAATTTGGTCATGTAATTTTTCATTTTAGACACTGACAAATTTAAATGGGATATGCAAACTATTCATGATTCTATAAATTCAAGGTGTTCATGATTTTATATTATAGAGTGTTCATGATTCTATAACTACAAAGTGTTCACAGTTCAAAGTGTTCACAACTATATTATACTGGGATACTGTTCATGATGCAAGTGTTTACGATTCTGTATTATAGTGTTCGCAATCTATAAATACAAAGCATTTATGATTCTATAAATAAAAAGTGTTCATGATTCTATATTAAAGTGTTCATGATTCTATATTATAGTGTTCATGATTCTATAAATAAAAAGCATTCATGATTCTGTATTATAGTGTTCACAATCTATAAATACAGTGTTCATGATTCTATAAATACAAAGCATTCATGATTCTATATTATAGTTTGCACAATCTATAAATAGTGTTCATGATTCATTAAATGCAAAGTATTCATGATTCTATATTATAGTGTTCATGATTCCATATTATAGTGTTCATGATTCTATAAATGCAAAGTGTTCATGATTCTATATTATAGTTTGCACAATCTATAAATAGTGTTCATGATTCTATAAATACAAAGCATTCATGATTCTGTATTATAGTGTGCACAATCTATAAATAGTGTTCATGATTCTATAAATGCAAAGTGTTCATGATTCTATATTATAGTGTTCATGATTCTATAAATGCAAAGTGTTCATGATTCTATATTATAGTTTGCACAATCTATAAATAGTGTTCATGACTCCATAAATACAAAGCATTCATGATTCTGTATTATAGTGTGCACAATCTATAGTGTTCATGATTCTTTAAATGCAGTGTTCATGATTCTATATTATAGTATTCATGATTCTATAAATGCAAAGTGTTCATGATTCTATATTATAGTTTGCACAATCTATAAATAGTGTTTATGACTCCATAAATACAAAGCATTCATGATTCTGTATTATAGTGTGCACAAGCTATAAATAGTGTTCATGATTCTTTAAACACAGTGTTCATGATTCTATAAATGCAAAGTGTTCATGATTCTATATTATAGTATTCACAATTCTATATTATAGTGTTCATGATTCTATATTATAGTGTTCATGATTCTATAAATGCAAAGTGTTCATGATTCTATATTATAGTATTCATGATTCTATATTATAGTATTCATGGTTCTATAAATACAAAGTGTTCATGGTTCTGTAACTTTGCCTTCTATCAAAAGAAATTACCAATCATTATTCAATCACCAAAATAAATCAACTTTCAATGTTGTCATATTTCTCTGAACAACAGTGCACTCATTCTTATACACCTGCCTCAACAAGGTCCCTTGATAGACATTCTGTTCAAGCAAACTTTCTTTCTGACCAGTAATTCAGATTATTTGTAAAAGATTTTTATTCCTAAATGAACTCTAATTGGCACCATCCACAGAAGCTTTCTACCACATGGTGGTTCCAATCTTGGGATGGCTATAGGTAAGAGCTTACATACTGTTGACAGGATGCACTGTGTTTATCAACAAACAAAAAACACTTCACCTAGACATACCTATAGATGAACACTGAACTTGAAGGTGGGCAAGGAGATCTGTTTACTTGTGATTCAGAGAAGTAAACAAGAATGTTTGAGGAATGGATAATCTCCAGTTTATTAGAACTCTGTACATAAATTTTAATATTTTGTCAATTTTCGTGTCATTACAATATGACAAATTAAAAGTGTACTAGATATTACATGCATAGTTTTATATATAATATTTATTTCAAACCATGGAGGTATGTGTGATACTGCCATGTTTCAACCATAGACGTCTCTGGAAGCATCACACAGGATATTTCCATGTCAGTGATACTTCAGTGGTTAAACCAAACTTGTTTCTATGGTAACTTTCTTATCAGATTTTCATCATTCTTAGATTCTTTCTACAAAAGCATAATAAAAGGTAATCCCAGCTGCGTTGACATAGTCTTAGCAGTTATCAAGGCATGTGTGAAAATGACATGTTTTACATGGTTTGTTTTGTAGAGGAGGGGAGTGAGAGAGAAAAGACAATATCAATATGTTAAATATTTAACAGTTTGTTTTATGTTGACCTTTGACATTTGGTTTTATACTGTTGACAGTAAAATGGGTAAAGTCAACTTTCAACTAACTGGTCACAGATATATGACTTAATTCAGACAAGTTGATTAAAAGAAAATTGTAGAATTTCACCTCTTCAATAAATGATGTCCTTAAAATTTACCAACAATAACAATGTTAAAGTGGTCAACATTCTTTAATGACAATCAAAGTGATTTCAGAAAAAATCTTGTGATCAAAGTTTAAATATATGGATGTGTTCACATCATGACTGTGAGAAATGTCAATATTATGAAAGAGTTAAATATAACTCTAATCTTTAATTACCATCACATATTTCACAGTCTTCTGATCACCATCAAGTTTCCTATCAAGGACCTCTCAGGTTCTAGGACTCCAGGAATGAGAACAGAAGTGTTCTCATTCTAGACTACTTCCAAGAAAATGTGTACTATTGTTGAAAATACAGAAAACAGAATTAAAGAAGTGTTCTCATTCTAGACTACTCACCAGAAAATGTGTACTATTGTCGATTATACAGAAAACAGAATTAAAGATGTCTCATTCTAGAATACCTCCAAGAAAATGTGTTATTATGTAATTTTAAGACAAACTTTATATAATAAAATAATATATATCAAATCTAGACTACTAATAATATAATTATGCTAATAACACTATCATAATCTCAACTCTATTTATGAGAACCATGGTGCAAGTAATTTGAAATTGAACTTCATATACAGTATTAATTTGTTAGTTATCTATCAGCACTAGTATATATATTGTCAACATTGCGATGTTTTTATTTTAATTGCATCTTTTATACTGTAGAATTCTACCAGACACTCTATGGGTTTCTTTTCATGATACATCCTTTCATGATCATGTGTACTTGGAATGAAAACAGAATCAAGGACATCATCATGGAATCATCAAGATAAAACTGAGAGAGAGAGAGAGAGAGAGAGAGAGAGAGAGAGAGAGAGAGAGAGAGAGAGAGAGAGAGAGAGAGAGAGAGAGAGAGAGAGAGAGAGAGAGAGGTGTTGATAGATTTCAAATATACAAGTTTGTTCTTTGATATATTCTCTGACAAACAGAAAACATCTTATATATATACTAGCATGAAGTAGAGTACAAAATGTCCTTGGGGAGGGGGATGGGTAAGTCTGTATCTCGGTGACAGTTGATAGGGTTTATGAAGTCATTGAATCATCATAATAAAACTGGGAGCAAGCCTAGCTGTTGATAGATTTCAAATACACAAGTTTGTCCTTTGAAATATTCTCTGACTAACAGAAAACATATCATATTTACACTCACATGAAGTAGAGTCCTTGGGGAGGGGGAGTAAGTCTGTATGTAGGTAACAGTTGATAAGTGTGTATGAAATCTAAAGCTAAATAGTCTAATATCTGACTATCTGCTACATGTATCACCAAGGTATCAATGATTTCTAATTTACACTGTGATGGGGAAGCTTTTCAACTTAACTTGCAAACCAAGCCTTAATCAAATTTAGAGAATGGCTGAAGATAAAGGTAGGTATATACCTTGCTAGATAATTGTCTTTCATCAAAGTGTAAATAGATGTCACCAGCCTGACATAGGATAATTTCACTGCTACATGTGAATTTTTATTTATAAACCCACCTCTAATTAATTTATAGTTTTCACACCACAATATGGGACATCTCTAATCAATTTATAGTTTTCACACTACAAGGTGTGACATCTCTATACACCATATTTATTCAAAATTTATACTTTTCACACTACAATGTGGGACATCTCTAATCAATTGATAGTTTTCACACCATAGTGTGTCCCTAAGTTGTTAATTTTAAACTGTTTGAACACTGAAAATTGATAATATTTCTGTTGAAAGTGTAACTTGTTTAGGGAAATATATCTGAAAATCAAACATTGACATTTGTAAATTTTCAAACAAATCTGGGACAGTTAGGTGGATTTACTTTCAAAAGTATTACACATTTCAACACCTTGATTTTGTTCTGTACTTAATTATATGCAGAATAATGCAAATTAGTATCACAAGTATATGTGAGTTTACAAACCTGCCAACCACTTGTTGATTGACAGTGGGAAGTTGTCAAGTTAAACTGTAAAGTGTCACCCTTATAAATCAATGTCATCTGTATCTAATTGCAAATGAACTTGTAATTCTCACCCTGGTGAAAGGTGGTAACTGGGCAGATATCATTTTGATGTTAAACTTCAGTAGCTACTGTTAAGTAACATACAGTGGTTTCCTTGGTAACGTGTGAGTGCCACGAAGTATGTGTACAATTGTTCACTACAAGGTGGATTTACTTGCAAAGATTTTGCACTATGTATCTACCTTGGTTTTGTTTTGTAATTATATGCAGAATAATGCAAATTAGAATCACAAGTGTATGTGAGTTTACAAACCTGCCAACCACTTGTTGATTGACAGTGGGAAGTTGTCAAGTTAAACTGTAAAGTATCACCCTTATAAATCAATGTCATCTGTATCTAATTGCAAATGAACTTGTAATTTTCACCCTGGTGAAAGGTGGTAACTGGGCAGATATCATTTTGATGTTAAACTTCACAGGCTACTGTTGCTAGGTAGCCTAAAGTGGTTTCTATGGTATTCACCTGAGGACATTACTGAGCATGTGCAGCACTGTTCACTTTAAATTGTTTTGAAAAATCATGAACCTTAAAAGTGTGAAAAGTAATGACAACTTCTCTCATAAGTTGTAAATAAAAATAAAATCTGCCAATCACTTGTTTATTGACAGTGGGAGTTGTCAAGTTACACCCTAAGTGTCACCTTTATAAATCTGCCATCGGTACTTATGCAATATCATAAAAGTGACAGCTGCAAATTTCAAATACATTGATGATAACAAAGCATATTGATGTAGGTTTTTCACTTAAAAGGAAATGCCACTCCAGGATATGAAGTCATTTTCATAAACTATATGGGTTCTGGAGAGGTATTTCATGATGTTACATCATCTACATTAGTTTTGATTTCAGAAAGGCATCAAGTTCATTTTGTGCCTCAATAGGGTATCTTTACTGTGGGACACTGCATCATGGGAGTCAGCAGAAATAATATAGTCAACTTGTACAATGAACATTCATGAGAGATGTTATACACTGAAGGGTATACACACTCAGGACTCATGAATATTTAGTGTGCAACTCAAGATCAACTTGATGCTTCTCTGAAATCACAAGTAATTGTAGGTATTTCCTGGTGCAGTTTTCCCCTTTAATGTGTTATTTCGCTGATTACTAAGTTATGGTAATTAAGCTATACTTGAAGAATACAAGTTTCAAATTCATAGAGCTGACCAGGTACCTACACAGATTATAACAAAGCACACTTGTCATATAAAGTTTGCTGATCTAGCTTTTTGTTTCAATATGTAATTTTCATAATTACATTTGGCAATTAGGCAGTATCTTAAGAGTACAAGCTTCAAATTTCATATAGATTGGTTCATACATCAATGATAACAAACAACACTTTCTATATAACTGGTTTCCCCTCCACAGTATATGGTTAATGTAATGTATAACTCTACTTTTTCATTTGCATAATTAATTAAATTTACCAATTAAGGACTCATATTGTATGGTAGGTGGTTCAAATAGGAACAACGGTCTAAATTTAAGGTTTACTCATGGCCCTTACAGAAGGCCTTTAGTTTACATGTGGTTGTGATGTTGAAGTTTAGTCGCTATTCTTGCTATGCACTGTAGCCTATACATCTTCTTTGGTATTCACTGAACATATGCAGATTAGATGATAACCTATATACCAAGAACCATCCCACCCACCCCCACTACTGTATTTGAATTTTCTAATAACAGTTCACACTATGGCAATGATCACAACAAACTTTTCATGAAATAAATTCACTATTTACCCCTTGTAATTTCCTAGCCTTAGTTACTTTCTTTCCTTCCTTCCTTGAACTAACTTAATTCATTGACATGCAAATTACTTCTGTTTTACTTTGAAGAAAGTGTTGACGGCCTTAGAATTACTTGTTCGTAAACAATGAGAAAGGAAGGCCCTAAAACAGTGAGGTACTGCCCCTCTGAGTAAATCTTTTTAGAACTTTGACACATTGGTAAATAAAACTATTCAAGATGTGTGAATTGAGGGGCATTTAGAATAATAGTAAAATCAACCTGGATACAGAGAAATGACACATTTGAAGTTGATAGTGAATGCATAGATGAATGGATCAAAGTTAAAATCATTGACATCTGTATTTTGTTAGATGAAAGTGAGATGAAGATTGACAGCTGTCACTCTCTACTTCATCAGCATGAGGTCCACAACTTGGTGTACAAACTTAACAAGAGTTTAGATATTGAGAAGAAAAACTCAGTTTGAGAGAATTGATGTGTGAAAGAAACACACAAAACTTTTGAACACCTTCCATTTGTCTTAAAGTATTTATATTCTCAACAATACACAAATATCAGCATGTGACTTGTGTAAGTTGTAATTAAATTGTGATATTTCTAGTTTTTCTCAAAGATTCATTTCGCACCTCATACAGAAACAGCACAAAATGTGTGTATCTGTTTGTTTCTGAAGTTTCAAAGTGTGAATTTCTAAAAAAAATCGTAAGTGGTGAGTGACATGTCACATGCATACATTTGCAAGGTGTGTAGTTAGTTTCTAGCTGTAGTTGTAACATTCTTTTCATCAAGCAACCAAACAAATATGCTAAAATTAGTTCAATTACTTATACACAGACATTGTACCATTTAAGTAGTCATTGATTTTATTTGTAGGTTGTGTAGTAACAAGTTGAAATCTTGATTAAAAGCTTGCTTTTGAATGTTTCATGTTAGTTCGACTTGCCTTGATAGCTATACTATGTACACATCATAAGATAAATACAACAGTATTGGGATTGGCCAAACTTGGAAATGCAAAAATAAAAACAAATTGTATGTTTCTGATAACATGCCTTCAGAAAATAGGATAGGTTAGTCTGGATTTAATTTTTTGTTCTTAGGAATTTTCTTTGAGCCACAGACAAGATACTCATTGGTCACAATACTTCAGAGATAGTTTGATGAGATGTAAATGAAGCAATGAAGACGAGTATAGAGAGATGTGGATGAATGGATCGACGGACGTACGGATAGACACAGGTTATAGCCTAATGATCTGGACTGTACCTGTTCATGATTAATGACCATCAATAGTCAACAGAGAACTTTGGAAAGTTGATATGACTATAGTTTCCACACAGTGTGCAGCAACAGAAATGCAAGCATGGTGAAACTGGAGTTGAGTACCCAGGGACAAGTCTTCCTACTAAAGCTACATTCACAAACAGCTGTGGATGGGGTGGGAGAATTTTCAACAACACACTTTTTTTTTATCTCGCCCCAACCCCCCACCCCTTCCCATATATAATATCCCCTCCCTTGTTTCAATAATTCTTAATTATACCCACCCCCACCCCCACTTACTGACTGGGTTGAATGAAAATGTTACGTACTGTAAATCATTTCAAAATGGTTCACCTTCAGTTTTGAATTGATTATATATAGTCGTATAAATATTTAGGTTTTCCTACTTATCTTATCCATATATATCCATAAGAACACATTCATCGACTGAATTAGGTTTCTTGATGACAATAACACTGAAAATATGACAGTTTATGTGTTCGTAACTCACAGTATTTGCAACAACAAAAACCTACAAGAATGTACACAACAAATACACTAAATCTGTTTCCTTTCATATACCCATGGAGTAATATAACTACAGTTGTATGAACTTTACATTTCCTCAGAAACTTGGTGACAATGAGAAAAAACTTTGAGTTGCTATAGTGAAACTTGGAACATTGGGAATTTGGTGTTACATATCCATACTACATTTATGCTTAGAATCTATATACAATGAGTGAACCACTGAATGTTGCACATGTAGTGTAACTGTAAACACAGTTACAACATTCATCCACATGATGGATGTCTATACTATAGTAAATATAAATTTATGAATTACTGATATACTGTTTGTTGATTAATTTGAATAATACTGAGAGATGTGTCTTGTGATTAGTAAAATCAGTAATTTCTTGTTTACCATGTAATTGTTGTTACCCTTCGTCCTGATCTAGCATGAATACAACCAGATACCAGTCTTCTCAAGAATCAATCTCTAGACATCCACTATGTCTGAATCAGAACTACTTTTTGTACTGTCACTGTCTTCACTGCTATCTGGTGCATTGTCTTTAGTTTTGGTAGTAATGGCACCTGATTGCTTCAATTTCATCAGTCTTCCACATTGCAGATACAATGTACTATTGTTCTTTCCAATATATATCTTCTGAAAGAGTAAATGGATTGTTTCTTTCACAAACAATACATTGTCATGTATACATATGTGTGCTGATTACTTGGTCAAGCTCCTACACTTCAAATTTACATTATTCATAAAAGCCTGCCCTCTCTGGCAAGGTTCTTCATAGAAAACCCTTATTTTCTTTTCTTTTAATTTTTGCACTCAAAAGCAAGTTTACTGTGCCTAATTCAGGCAGACATATATATGGTAATCTATTCTCTTGGGTCATGAAATTTGTATAGCTTCATCACACTGGCACTTGCGATTACTTGTGATTATGATTTAAAAATTCACAGCAAATAAATACTACAAAGTGTCTGTGATACGGTGATATGCAAGAAATGGCTTGTTGTTGATATTTGACACCTTAAAGTCAATGTTATGATCAAAGGTCAAAGCTAGCACCTGATAACAATATGGGATAGACACTTGAATGGAGTCTCCATGAATTACAGCTGAATTATGCAGTATATGTTGTATAGGCTATTTTTCATCCAATTCTTTATTGTAGAAATATTGTTGAAACTTTGTTAAAAATAACGATATTGACTCCAAATTTTCAGAGTTTGTCCCTTTAATATTCATCATAACATTAAAAACATTAAAGTATAGTTTGTTTAAATTATGATGAAATTTGACACCTTTGTATATCATTATATCAGATTTTTCACAGTTTCCAATCTGTAGAAGGCAATTTTGATTTTTTTAAATTTTTTTTTTACAGTTGTCATCATAGCTATAGAAGTCGAAATCTGTTGAGACAAAATTTTGAAATTTTGATCCAAAATGCTAGCAATTAATTGTCAAAAAGACATTTTTTGTTGAATTTGTACCCCATTTTCAACAAAGCAGTGCTGATTGCCTGTTTCACTAAAATAAACACCCTCTAAGCAGTTTCTCGTCCTTCATTATCAAATAAAACAAACCCGAAATTCAAATATGGTTGCCATGTTGTCAAATTTACATACATCGCAACTGATATTTCATCTTTGTGCCAAGGTTTGAATGAAATTACAAATCAGATATTGGATGCCAGGGAAATTTTGTGTTATGGACAGATACATGCATACAAACTGAAAGACGGAGGCCATTGTTATAGTCCCCCTTCCTTCAGGGGACTAAACAGCGGAGTACAATCTCTTCAGACCTACTTGAAACACCTTTCAGCAAGAGCTGAAACAATGAATTAATTAAACTGAAGTATGTCACACTTTGTTTTGTTTATCACTAAATTCTATTGTTCTAGCTCCTTCAGTAGAAAACTCTTATTTACTGAGGAAAAGTATGGGTATGATGCAAGGAAATATTCACTGGTGCTGTACAAAGTTTAAAGAGTCAGAAAAATTTGAATGTCACCAAAACTTTAGTTTCATGTTGAATTCATTCCTTAAATGTGAGAAACTGGTGATTAGTCCACATTAGCTAATGATTGTCTCTAATTGCTGGGTCATTTGAAGCAAGCACCTTTTGTGAAAAGATTTGAATAGAAACTATTAAAAGGTACAGTCCCAGGTAGCAATTAAAACACCATCTCACGATAATATCTACAAGTTTTCAAACTTAATGAATGACTACTGGGAAAGACATTGGCACCCTTTTCTATTGGACCTGCTGCTGAGAGACTCAAAGAGAAATAAAACCTTTGCACACAAGTCTCTTGCCTATTTGAATAAAAGAGTTTACAACAATGTAATTGAAATCATCAGAAAATTTACCAGTTACTTTATAGACATTGAACAGGTGGTTTTAACAAACAATAATTTTAAGCATTTGATGATATTTTTTTAGTTTAATTTGAAACTGTTTGAAGAGGGAGTTTAAGTATATTGAAGATTAGAATATGTTCTTCTAAGTTCTAGGAAATTATACTTCTTTTCTCATTGTTATCACTCATCAGGAAGTTTGATAGCCTTTATAACTTATAAGCAGCCATCCTGCATAAAGTTTATACTGAAGACACAGTGAGAATGGAATCATAGTTTACAGACAGTATGATAGCCACACCCCTTTGCTGTAATTAGTTCACTTCAAACTGAATTCTACAAGAAGTCTCCTCCCACTAAAGTCCTGGAGCAGGCTCATGTTTTATGCAGATAACTTGGAGTGTGTTTTATTTTATCACAGTATTGGTACAAACTAGGCGATTTCTATGAAGTAGATGTTGTTTTAACTTTTGACAGTTTTCTTAAGCAGGCTGACACCTTCTTTCAGGAAAGAAAAATAAAAAAGATTCTTGGAGCCGAACTAAACAAACAAGCAAGTAACCCTCAAATAAAAAGTTCTATCACAGTAACTAAACTTTTCAAGATGAAAATAACAATTATCTGAGACCTTTCAACACTCATTTAATTTTGAGAACCTATGAGGAATTTCAATTCTAACTTTTTAGCATAAACTTAGTAATATGGATAGTGCCCTTCCAAATCAGGGAATGTTCAGACTTTGAAACTCTTTTCACCAAAACATCTAAAAGTGTACAGAACAAGTACTAGTATACTGATGTATTTGTTTGGTCAACTGTTTCAATTTAGAATCTTCAGCACAAACCAGTATCAAAAGTTAGTACTTTCCTATTTTAAAGTCAAAGAATATTCACTGCTTGGAACTTTTTCCCATGAAACAATACTTTGGAAGACTAAAGATTTCAAGTCTCGCATTAGTCTGTTTTTATAAAGTTAGATAGGTTGATGTAGGTTTGGAGTAAAAATCATTGAGTAGGTAAGTGTGTTAATGATGAATACATTTCAGAGATCACAACTTTTCAATCAGCAGTTTCCCACTTCTCCATTTTACATTGATTGACAGTGTGGAGGCTATAACTGTGTAAAGTCAAATCATAATGAATTGATAGGAGGTAATGGTCAGATATCACAGTTTTTCATGTGTTTCACAACAACCTCTAAGTTAAGTCGATGATTGATTTGACAGGTCTCAACTAAACTACTTTACTGCCCATAAAACATGGAGTAGTCTGTAAGATACACCATGATGGGGCACCCTCACACACCGGTCCAACCCCAAGGTGAGGGCAGAAGACATTATGTATCTTTAACAATCTATACATGGAGCAGACCCATCCCAATAATTCAAGTCCAATCTCGCATTCTGAAGAACTAAAATACTTTATTTACGTTTAATCATTTTAAACAAAATCTGTTTACTTTCAGGTAATGAGCAAAGACAAATAAATTCAACAGTGTAATTGGTATGGGAGGAGGGTTTTGTACATATAATGTAAAGATAATATAGAAAGATAGTAGTTTTTAGTACCAGTATGGTGGTCTTTATGGACAAAGGTAAAAAGAATCTGGGTAAAGTAAATCAATGTAAACAAAGGTACAAAGCTTGAAATACTCCAAACCAACAGAATGAATTCCATAGATTAGAAATATTAAACCAGGTATATATACTTGCCAAAACTATGGAAAGAAATCTTGATTGATATAGCAGTAATTTCTATTGACTTTGTGGATTTCTGAAAATCTGTAAATAAACTTCACTTTACAGCTACTTGAAACAATTTTCAACAAGAGTTGAAACAATGATTCTTTAAACTGAAGTGTGTCACACTTTGTTTTGTTTATCACTAAATTCTATTGTTCTAGCTCCTTCAGTAGAAACCCTTATTTACTGAGGAAAAGAATGAGTATGATGCAAGGAAATATTCACTGGTGCTGTACAAAGTTTAAAGAGTCAGAAAGATTTTAATGTCGCCAAAACTTTAGTTTCATCATGAATTCATTCCTTAAAAGTGAGAAACTGGTGATTAGTCCACATTAGCTAATGATTGTCTCTAATTGCTGGGTCATTTGAAGCAAGCACCTTTGGTGAAAAGATTTGAATACAAACTGTTAAAAGGTACAGTCCCAGGTAGCAATTAAAACACCATCTCAAGATAATATCTACAAGTTTTCAAACTTAATGAATGACTACTGAGAAAGACATTGGCACCCTTTTTCTATTGGACCTGCTGCTGTGAAACTCAAAGAGAAATAAACCTTGCACACAAGTCTCTTGCCTATTTGAATAAAAGAGTTTACAACAATGTAATTGAAATCATCAGATAATTTACCATTGGAACAATATCAGGATAGGAATATGTTCATCAAAGTTCTAGGAAATCATATTTTTTACTAATTGTGATCACTAACCAAGCAGTTTGTTAGCCTGTATATGAGCTATACTAACCTACATAAAGTTCTGAAGACAGAGTGAGTGACAATGGAAAACTTTACAGACAGTATGACAGCCACACTTCATTTAATACTGTAATTAGTTCACTTCAAACTGAATTCTATAAGAAGACTCCTCCCACTAAAGTCCTGAACTAGGCTCATGTTTTATACAGTCAACTTGGAGTATGTTTTGATTTATCACAGTATTGGTATAAACCAGGCCATTTCTATGAAGTAGATGTTATTTCAACTTTTGTTAGTTTTTCTACTCAGACTGACACCTTCTTCCAGGAAAGTAAAATTAAAAAGTGTATTGGAGCCGAACTAAACAAACATGCAAGTAATTTTATTTTCAGGAATTAGAACTGAGGGGAAGAAACTTCTTATTTGCTGTTTTGCAACAGTATCTAAATAGTGGCCATATTAAAAAGCAAGATTTACTGGATAGCTCAACTACTGTAATAGCTAGAGACTCCATTTAAGTGTCTACCCCACCCCATATTATGAGGTGCAAGTTTTCTGTTGAGACCTTCAATTTCATCTTTGATCTTTAGAGTTAATTACCAAAAGCAACTTATTTCTTGCACATTACAGACACTTAATGTGGCAAATTTCTTTTAGAGTGGCCTTACTTAATCCTACATTTCTCATGACCGACTGACCCTATATTTGTTTCAAAAATCTTATGAAATAATAAAAAAAACTGATGTCATCCATGACAGGATTCGAAAGACAGACATCACTGATTTTTTTTTTGAAGATTTTGACCAAACAAGCAAGTGTCTGAGCTGAAATTAGCTAATTGCTAAAATTTAAACCCTTTTAAAAATTTTATTATTTAATATTAAAACAAGTGGCTCACAGTTTCCTTCTTACTTTAATTGTCATGTTTAAGCCATTCAGACTGTTAAAGTGTGATTATGTCAAATTATGAATTTAAAGTATCACAAACATGTACACATTCACTCTCTTTTTATATATATATATTTAAAATTGTTTCTGACTGACCCATATTTCATGTGTTACGATGAGAAACGGTTTAAAAGACCGTCCATGTTAGTACTACTACTACACTGTTACAGGTAATAAGGAGCAAGGGATTCGAAATTGATACCAGCATTACTTACATGTTATTGATACGATGCATCGCGATGTAGTATGTACTCCAAAATCATCTCTTCGGGTAGGACGAAGTTGATCTAATCATTCAATCCATGCTATGTATTTCAAAACAAACGCTATGCATACGTACGTACGTACGAACTGAGCTACACATGTTTGGTAGTCTACGTAGCGGTAAATATTTATTATCTACATCCGTTGTATGTAGTCCTAGATTCGGCTTGCAGACGGAGTAATTCGGGACTCGATTCTTGATGGTCATGTCAGTAATCTAGTCCTGTACACCGTCTTCAAGCAGGACTACGCTACGTCCGTTGATGTCACTGAATGTTAGCTTTCGATAGCAACAGCAAATGTTCAAATGTTGAAACATTTTATGCAAAATTTAAAAAAATGATACATTTCTAGAGTGGCTTCACTGTTTCCTCGACTCGCCGACATTACGTGGCCATGGGGCTAGGGCGAAACGTCGGGAAACAAAAACATGTTAAATTGTAGCAAGCTTAAGTTTATTCGTAACGAACATAAATGAAAATTGTAACTTGCAACTACTACTGTACATAACAAATGCAAATATAGTTTGTAAAATCCAACATAAAAATTACCCTGAAAAAAAAATGTATGCTACACACCTCAACTCAAGTAAATTTGTAGCTGCAGACGATCGGAGTACAAGTTGGGATGATTGTCCCTTTTTACCAACAAGCTGGGGACAAACGCGCCCGGGCCCAGTTATTAAACCACATAATTACATGACACACATACCACTCAGGATATCTCAGATAAATTGTATTCCTGTTGTTATCTGCAACTATTCGTCGACTTGCGATTTTGGGAATGACCGTCGAACAGATATGGTGGAGTATGGCGGAAAAGTAGTCTGCTACTAAGCGCATGCGCACATTGTTTGTGATATTTACTTATTTATAAATATATATTTAGTACTAATATTGTGCAGTTCTGCCCATGGTACATGCATGTGTGTCCGTGAGGTCAAAAAAAACATGTAAAATACATGAAATATAGTATACATCATGTAAAGCTAGCAGCACTAGCTGCAACCTGGAACGTTTTGTGGTTGTTTTTTATTTAAAATGTTTTGTAGGTACAATAACTTACTCATAATATTGTACACCGTGAACAGTATTGAATCATATGTGGGTAAATGTATGCTTTGTAGTTGTGTACACAATAATTAAATCAATTTGATTTTTGGGTCTGCACCCAAAAATCAGCGCCCTCAACGGCGATTACGATTTCAACCTGTTTCTGTACTGCTTATGTTTAATATCAACTTCTGATTAACATCTACAGTGTTTACTTATTTGTATTTTTAATTTTTTTCAGTCAATACATTGTGGTTTTTAGTGAATATATATATATATATATATATATATATATATATATATATATATATATATATATATATATATATATATATATATTATATTATATTATATTATATATATATGGTGAGTTTATGAAATGAAAGTCCCAGGTGCAGCTAGAGCAGATATACAGCAATACAAGTAATACATCGAAATTTCCCTAGGATCATTTATATGTTGGTTTCACTTTTCTTCTTCAAGTGATACCCTGACATCGAATATAGACAGACTATAACGAATACAGGGACAGGCAGCAAGCAGATTCAATCACAAACAACTAAGCTTACAAATCAAGAGAACCAGATTGCACATCAGCTAAATTGTTTCAAAAATAACATACGACCACACTACAGGAACAGAGATGGGATATCCACCTGACCACTTTATACTCTGATTACGGCTTTACATCATGACACACATCTCATACCACAAAGACTCAATTAAAACTATTTTCAATGAATAAATAAATAAATATATTTAATGAGATTCAAAAAAAGGACATATAATAAAGATGATACTTTAATATATTATATGGTACGCCGTACAGTAGCGAGGTGCTCTCACACATCGATCAACCCTTCCACCGGTGAGGGCAGAACGAAATGACGTATATATCTTACAATATAGATTTAATAATTGTATATAATAAATAATATATATAAAATTTCTAAAATATAGATCTAAATAACAATGCTCTGTACAATTATAGAAACTGAGTAGTATAGGGATTTTATACTACACACACATAAATCTTATATATACATATATACAGGGTAATAAAATAATTATTTACTAAATATAGTGTTGGCCGCCAGACTTGTTATGTCACGTGAAAACTAAGAAATAACATAGTAAGAACCATCAAACATAGAAACAATCAGTTATAATATATAAAACATAACTATAGATATTGTCAAAGATATTGCTTGTAAATAATGTATAAATAAAATAAATAAATAAGTGTCCCATAAACAAAAAGAAACCGATTGGAATATGTACATTTGTTCTAAAATCAGTTATAATATATAAAACATAACTATAGATATTGTCAAAGATATTGCTTGTAAATAATGTATAAATAGAATAAATAAATAATAGACAGACAGACTTAATCTTATCATACTCGTTGGAGAGAGATGATCTAATATTGGTAATCACAACTGTAAGAGTTGCTTTCTATTAATGATTAAAGTTTATCAAGCAAACGTTATTTGGTATGGACATCGTTTTCCTCCGATACTTGAACTAATGATTAAAACTTAGGTCGGCTAATGCACGTCGTTTTGCTCCACTGAATTTAAAAGCAATGTGATTTAGTCCCACTTCACACAGTGATCTATACAGTCTACCTTTGGTACACTCTTCAGGACTTTGAACTTTCCACATATGTAACATCTGAAATGCCTGTTCACGGACATTACCACGATGAGAATGTTCAATAGAACACAACTCAGTTTCCTCTATGGACAATGCATGGCCAAGAGTTCTCCAATTGTGCATTAGAAGTCCTGCAATGTCAAACAAATTCTTTTCACTCAGTTCCTCGTTGTCGTCTGATAGTACTAGATCTCTACGTGCCTTGTTACGACGAAGAGGGGATGGAGAAAATGAAACAGAAATTTGTGCCGGTGACTCCTGAAAAGATGTCATTGACAGAGGAATTGGACTATTACCAGTACAGATTGAAGACTTCGATGGTCGCCGTGGAGGGGATGGTGTTGAGTGTTGGTGCAAAACTTTGTATGGACCATTTTCACCAAAGAATTGAACTGTTCCGGAACATTCGGGTGTCCTCTCGGGAGCATACATTAGTTGTTCAAACTTCGTTTCTCTGGTTTGTTGTGAGATATTCCTTGTTTGTGGTGTATTGTCGTTGGTAACATCACGAAGAGGACTGCGACATTGTCTCTTGTTGGGGCTTTCATTTTCACATGATAATGAAAGTGTTCTCTTCTTGCAACTTTGTTTTAGAGGACTGATATCATCTGAAAGTGAAACAAAATTAACGATTTAGTAACTATAATAGTACGATAAAACACGGCATTCCTCTCCTTCAATGATATCCAGATATTTGACTCCTTGCAATATTGTTCAAAAAACGAATGTAATCATTACATCGTCCATTATGCATTTATGGACTTGTATCACAACTGTTACTTTAGAGACAAAACTTTACAATACACATTCTTATCCCTTGCATTAATGGACTAAATATTTGCTTCTTCTAAACAGAGTCTAAATAAAAAAGTGACATACCTTTATTTGGTGTAGACAAATTCGTTGAGGAACTTCCAAAGCTAAATAGAGATCGCCACCTTGATTTCCCTTGCTCTGGTGTCCTGGTTAGGGTGCATTCCATGGATGTTGTTTTGGTCTTCACATCACGCATTGCTTGCAGAATTTCACCCTGTGTTCCTCCACGTTGCATGAAGAGTGACAAGATTTGACAGAAAGGATCCACGTTGTTGTTAAGTGTCTGGTCAATCTCATGTCGAGTAAATCCAAGTTTTCTGGCAAAGATTCTCAAATTTTCACCACTGGTAAGGTTTTTTATACCTGATCAAAGAGAATAATAATATTTATTAATAAATCATAAAAATATATGATTTCAAAGTTTTTCGAGGAAGGAAAGCAAAAGAGCAAACAAAAGTAGTACAAATGACAAAATACACAATCTGCATTAATACCATACATAATAAAGTGTATTTAAAAAATACAGCACAGCATTCATTTCAAATATGTGATCTTCAAACTCGGAAAAAGACAACAAAGACACGTGACTAACTTGAAGAGAGTTGAAAAGTTGAATAAAGCAGATGAGAAGTTGAATAAATGACGGAATATAAATGTCTTGAACACTCACCTGCAATTTCTCTGAAGGCTTGTATCGTCCAAGGATTGATTTGAATTGTATTTTCATTTCCAATCTGGAGAAAAAGAAAATATATTTGGTCAACACACTGTCGAGTAGAGAACACCTATGATGAACACAAGTCAGCTATCAGATATCTGTTTCAACTAAATTTGAGAGTTATGTCATCGCCGTCAATGTACAATTTTGAAATCTTTTATCTTTCAATCATTTATTTTATTGGCGAAAATTCAAATTTCAATATCCAAAGCAATAGTTTCGTATATTTAGCATACAAGTCTCACCTTGATCAGATTGAACTTGAAGATGTCTTCTCTGTGACCATCAGGTAGAATTCTTTCCACAAACACTTTACCAAATACTCCCTTGCCTACAGGTCTGTTTTTGAATTTACAGGCAAATTGTTTCTCGAACTCCAACCCTTTGAAGTCTTTCTCCAGTTGTTCTAAGGA